>NW_026262723.1:94747476-95307476 GCF_021869535.1 Mytilus californianus
TGAATCTGTTCTGTGTTTATGATGATTATTTCATGTGGTGAGCCCTTTGTCATAGTTTGAACTATAATGATCAGTTATGTGGTCAAAATCAGTATTTTCTAGAATTCTAACTTTATCGACATATATAAATTATCATAACTACTTAATGGTGTAATTTTTCATGTCTAATTTACCCTTTTTTAATCACCATGTGCAAGTTAAAAAGTACAGTCCTACCTCTTATCTGTATGTTGTAACATTTTATGTGATATATTTTCCTTGTTCATGTTAGTAAGGAAATATTTTTTGTGAAAAAAAAAATGTATTCATAACTTCTATTGTTCAAGTAAGTTAAGAATTGTAACTTTATCATTAGATTTGTAATATTTTATATTCCAAGTAATATTTGTTAAAAATGTCAACAAATACAATTTTAAACAAGTAACATATACATGTATTTTTGTTCAAACATTCTATTTCTTTTGTGCTTCCATTATTCATGTACCTAAAAAGTATACCCATATATATATACCAAAATACCATGTTTGAGTCTTTAAATTTTATACTTATGTCATCCTTATGTTAGGTATGAGGTAAATGTTATGTTATGTTATAACAATTTATGTTTTAGGTAAACCTGTATGTAATGTTATAAAGTATAATCTTACCAAAACAGCATGTTTATGTTGTAACATTTTATGTTTAATGTGCTCTGGCTCCTCTTCTTCATTAGCTTTGATGGCACATACAGCTGTCATTATGTCCTGCCTAACTTGTTCTAACTCCTCCTCGTGATCGATCTTCACACACACCAATTCATCCTGCATTCTCTTTATACGATCCTCATATTCACATATCAAAGATTCTTTTTCTTGTTCGTTGCTTTCAGCCACAGTCTCCATTCTGATACAAATGGCTGTCATTTCTTGTCGCAGTACATCTAAATGTATATCATGTCTTTCTTGGGCCACAGAAAGCTCATGATCAAACATGGCAGCAAAGTTTGTTAACTCTTTACTAAGTTCAGGATTATCACTTGTGATTGACTGTAATTGTTTAAGTTCCTTATCCAAATTGCTGAGAACTTCACATTCATCTTCAAATTTGGTCTCTAATATTTCCTCAAACACAGATAATGAAGACTGAATATCACCTTCTGAATCTTTACTTATTACAGAAGTCAATGCAACTTTCTGACCAGATTCTAGTTTGATTTTCAAGTCTCTCATTTGTCGCTCATGTTCTAATTTCATTTTGAAGGTCAAGTAGGTCAACTGTGATTGAAATATGGCTTCCCTTACTAAATTTTCTGAATAAGAATCCATATTTTCAGGATTGAACAAGCCAATATCAGGAAGAGCATTCACAAAGTTTGTTAACTTTTCAGACTCCTTGTTTTGAGACTTCAACTCAACAGATAAAGTTTGCTTTGATGTAGCTTCATCCATTAGAGATTGACTAAGAGCCTGAGAGTGTCCATCAATGGACTGGTTTTCTACCTCAACTACAACTGGTACACTACCAGATTGATTTAAATGACAAATGTATGTTAACCATCCTTTGGTAACAGATTTCTGAAGTAACATGTCTGCTACCTGCGTAGATAAGGTTTCAACAGATTCTTCCACATCTGTTGACACATCACTTACTTCATCAAATATCTTTGGTATTTGAGACAGCAGTTGATCTAGGTCAGACTGAAGCGTTGAGCAAATCTGCTGACTTTTGTTTTGTTCAAAGTTATTACCCGAATGAAGTTCTTGCAGTTCTGTTGATTGTCTTTGAAAGAGTCTTTTGAGTAGATTAATAAATGATTCTAAAGCTTGCTTTTTATTTGGTGATTGTTTGATTAGAGACAAAACTAGTTTTAACTGTACATCGATACTTTCTGACACAGTCTCGTGTCTCTCTATAAGTTCCTCGGTACAAAACTTTCTTTGTCGAATAACTAAATCTTGAACCTTTTCATGTTCAGTATCAGTTCTATATTTATCTTTGATTTTTTGTAAAGCTTGAGTGATTTCCCCTTGTAACAGAAACCGAGTGACTACCTGAGCAGTAGCATTGTCTAATAATTCTCCTGATCGTTGTAATTGTCGGTACACAGAGGAATCCACTTGTGAACGGAGAAACACTTCCATAGCCATAATTGAAGGATTGTCAGAAATGTTAAGTGAAGACAAAATGGCAGTATCATCTGTAGGGTGATGGTCATCAGTTACAGCACATGATGCAAGTTGACCTTCTAGAATGATTTTCTCGGCAAGTACAGAAGCATACATCGACACAACATTACCACTAGTTGGTGATTGAGATACACTATCTACTTTCTTTTTTAATTCATAAAGAACTTGATTAAGAGAGTTTATTTCATTCATTAATTGGTCCCGATATAAATTGGTCACATGGTGTTGCTGTATTAATGAAGCCATTTGCCCTAATACAATGGCCTCAACTGACAACCTGTCAGCATAAACATGGAGTTTGTCTTCATATCCTAAATGTTTTCTTTTGGCAGCATGTTCCTTATCAATAAGAGCAGACTGGCATACTGTTTTTTGTTGTAAAACCTGACCAATTATTTCAAAGTCAGAAGTTTGAAGTCTTTGGTATGGAGCAAGATATTCAAACAACTTGTAAATTTTATCATTAATAACTTTCAGACCTTTGGCATCTAGTACTTCATGTTCTGTAACAATTTTGTTAATGTCCATCAATTTCTGTTTCACATCTTTAACACAATTTTTAAACATATGAACAGAAGCTAGACTTCCTGGTACCACACCAGATTTAGCCATTCTAACGTTTTCTGTAAATCGTGTAGTTAAACTATCGATTTTTTCTCCACATTTCTGAAGCGTTGACCTAAGCTGCTGGCTATCACCATCAGCTGCTGAATCATTAGCTGAACTGAATGTTTGATCACTTAAATCACATGTCAAATCCTGAATTCTATTGTTGGTCCTTTCTAACTGTGACTTCATTTGTTTTAATTTACTTAAGATATCACTAGGTTCACTTTCATCATCACTTTCACTTCCATCTTCTTCTGAACTTTCAAAACTATCAGAATCTTCATCTATCTCACTTCCTGTATCCTCGTCCTCCTCAGAAGCTGGTATGCTAATGTTAGGTAAAACTTGTTCCACAATGTTAATTTTCTCCTCTAGCTGACTTAATTGTGCTTCAATTTGTTCTGATAATTCTAAGGAATGTCGACCCTTTTCAGTAGTTTTTGGTTGTGGTTTAGGCATTTGTTTGACATTTTTCTCACATTTATTATATAACTTTTCTAGCTTCACTGCCATGGCATCAATCTGCCCTTGATATCTGGTTTCCATGTTGCGTAGTTTTGTGGTAAGTTCTTTTTCACTATTTTTCATCAACTCATATTGAGTATATGAATCTTTCAATTCAGATTTTAACTTTTTAACTTGTGACATTGCCTCTTGAAATTTGCTACTTATTTCAGAGGATGACAAGTCTTTCTCTGGAGATTCCATACCCAACTCTCTTGATCCTTCCTTTAGAATATCTAACAGTTTGTTGCAATGACTATGAACATCATCAACCATTTGAGCCACACCTACTAACTCAACATGGTCTTCCTCTTCTTTATCACAAAGATAATCACTAAATATTGTCTGTATATCCTCTACAGACTGTGTCAACTCCTGCATTTCAGATTCAATCATGATAAAATTATGTATCATTTCTTTCACGGTGGAATTATCTGATGAAGTTGAATCGTTGGACCTTCCACGAGTTTCCTGTACTTGCATTTCTAATCTATTTACTGTATGCTCAAGCTCTGCCTTTTCTTTAATCAAGTCTGATAGCGATTGCTTTTCAGTTTCAAGTTCTTCCATTAAGCTTATGTTTTCTTTCTTAACATCCTCATATTGTTTCTTGTATGATTCAGTTTCACTTTCAATCTTACTTCTGTCTGTATGAATTTTAGATTTTGACTTTTCCAAATCTTCCAATTTCTTCTCTAGCTTTTTATTTTCTTCCTTGAGTTTTTTAGAAGAACTTTGTAAGTTTTTCAGTTCGTGTACTTTTGAATTGTAATCTTCAGTGATATCACACATTTTCTTGTCACATTCTATCATTTTCTCTTCTAACTGGTTAATAATTTCATCTTTTTCTCCTATAATGTCAGCCATATTGTTTGTCAAAGAGTCGGATTCGTCCGTTTTACGTTGAGCTTCCATCCATTGTTTCTTTAGATCTTCCATGTGTTGTTCAACATCATCTCTCTCCTGTGCAAATTCTTGCTCTAACTCTGCAATCTGATTTTCATAATGTGATTCTATCTCTTGAAGCTTTCCTTCTTTCATTTTTAATTCATCTTTCAATAAGGTTACTTTCCTGTTGGTATCATCTAAATTATCTTTCAATCTTCTTTTTTCTAGTTCATATGATTTTATTTCTCTTTCAAGCTCTTTACATCTTACATGGCTGGCTTTTAATTCGTTATCGAGGCGTTTATTGTCATTTTCTTTGGAAGTGATGGTGTTTTTCTGTCGTTCGAACTGACCGTTTACTTCTTTTAACTGGTTTTCTAAACTACGTATCTTTCTATTCCAGTCATTAGATAATTTCATAAATTTATCTTTTTCCTGCTTCAGTTCTTTCAGTGCTTCCGACAGAGCTTTTTCAGTTCCAGTTAATTTTGACGTAGACATTGCAAGTTTTGACTGAAGTGTTTCTATATCTTGTTTTTGTTTCTGAATTGTTTCTCTTGCCTCCTTCACTTGTCTTCTCATTGTTGTGACCTGTAAAATAAATTACCATGAATTTTCAGCCATTAATTCACTTTACAATGTCTTTTAAAACATTGTTACATTTTGAAGTTTGAAAAAAGCATCAATTGAAAGAATGGTAAGGGTAAAGTTTTTCTACTAGTCAAATCTGAATGTTTATTTGTAATTTTTCTTTTTATCATATAACAATGTTTCATTCAAACTAGAGGCTCTAAAGAGCCTGTGTCGCTCACCTTGGTCTATGTGAATATTAAACAAAGGACGCAGATGGATTCATGACAAAATTGTGTTTTGGTGATGGTGATGTGTTTGTACATCTTAATTTACTGAACATTTTTCCTGCTTACAATTATCTCTATCTATAATTAACTTGGCCCAGTAGTTTCAGAGGAGAAGATTTTTGTAAAAGATTACTAAGATTTACGAAAAAATGGTTAAAAATTGACTATAAAGGGCAATAACTCCTAAAGGGGTCAACTGACAATTTCGGTCATGTTGACTTATTTGTAGATCTTACTTTGCCGACATTTATTGTTTTTTACAGTTTATCTCTATCTATAATAATATTCAAGATAATAACCAAAAACAGCAAAATCACCTTAAAATTACCAATTCAAGGGCAGCAACCCAACAACGGGTTGTCCGATTCATCTGAAAATTTCAGGGCAGATAGATCTTGACCTGATAAACAATTTTACTTCATGTCAGATTTGCTTTAAATGCTTTGGTTTTTGAGTTAAAAGCCAAAAACTGAATTTTACCCCTATGTTCTATTTTTAGCCATGGTGGCCATCTTGGTTGGTTGACCAGGTCACGCCACACATTTTTAAAACTAGATAACCAAATGATGATTGTGGCCAAGTTTGGTTTAATTTGGCCACGGAGTTTCAGAGGAGAAGATTTTTGTAAAAGATTACTAAGATTTACGAAAAATTGTTAAAATTTGACTATAAAGGGCAATAACTCCTAAAGGGGTCAACTGACCATTTCAGTCATGTTGACTTATTTGTTAATCTTACTTTGCTGAACATTATTGCTGTTTACAGTTTATCTCTATCTATAATAATATTCAAGATAATAACCAAAAACAGCAAAATTTCCTTAAAATTACCAATTCAGGGGCAGCAACCCAACAACAGGTTGTTCGATTCATCTGAAAATTTCAGGGCAGATAGATCTTGACCTGATAAACAATTTTACTTCATGTCAGATTTGCTCTAAATGCTTTGGTTTTTGAGTTATAAGCCAAAAACTGCATTTTACCCCTATGCTTTATTTTTAGCTGTGGCGGCCATCTTGGTTGGTTGGCCGGGTCACGCCACACATTTTTTAAACTAGATACCCCAATGATGATTGTGGCCAAGTTTGGTTTAATTTGGCCCAGTTGTTTCAGAGGAGAAGATTTTTGTAAAAGATTACTAAGATTTACGAAAAATGGTTAAAAATTGACTATAAAGGGCAATTACTCCTAAAGGGGTCAACTGACCATTTCGGTTATATTGACTTATTTGTAAATCTTACTTTGCTGAACATTATTGCTGTTTACAGTTTATCTCTATCTATAATAATATTCAAGATAATAACCAAAAACAGCAAAATTTCCTTAAAATTACCAATTCAGGGGCAGCAACCCAATAACGGGTTGTCCGATTCATCTGAAAATTTCAGGGCAGATAGATCTTGACCTGATGAACAATTTTACCCCATGTCAGATTTGCCCTTAATGCTTTGGTTTTTGAGTTATAAGCTAAAAACTGCATTTTACCCCTATGTTCTATTTTTAGCCGTGGTGGCCATCTTGGTTGGTTGACCGGGTCACGCCACACATTTTTAAAACTAGATACCCCAATGATGATTGTGGCCAAGTTTGGTTAAATTTGGCCCAGTAGTTTCAGAGGAGAAGATTTTTGTAAAAGTTTACGGACGACGGACGACGGACGCAGGACGACGGACGACGGACGCAAAGTGATGAGAAAAGCTCACTTGACCTTTCAGGTCAGGTGAGCTAAAAATGGGTTTAGAGGCAAAACTGAAGATGCCCAAATATATTAATAATTATGAGTGAATCTTAATTTGAAAGTTTTTCAGATCAAATTATTACTAATGGTATAAATAATAACATTGTTCAAATGTTGTTAACATTTGTTTATAGTAACTGAGAAAATTACCACATCATGAAAACTTGATATTAATCAGTGAACAATGAGGAGGAGGTCAAGGTAAGATAAATCCTGTCAAAATGACATGTATACCTTAAACGATTCTATGCAATAAATATATTTCACCTATTACTTATATAGACTAAAAAAATTATCTAATCACTAAAACTTCACTTGACCAATGCACCATGGCAATTCCAGGTCAGATGAACCCTGTCAGATGGACATAGACATTACAATCATACTATAAACCAAATATAGTTGACCTATTACTATGTATCTGAGAAGCTGACTTAATCATGAAATATATGAGCAAGAAACCACATAATGAGATTGAGGTCAGGTGAACCATGTGTAAAGAATTAAAATACCTTGCAATGAATCAATATACCAAATATAGTCCACATATTACTCACAGGAACTGAAAAGATTATGTTATAAACTAAATATATTTTTTGATTGAGTCATTGAACCATGAAAATAAAGTCAAGGACAAAAGGCATATACCAGACAGAAACCTGATACCACAATGCATATAAATACAAGATTACAATCAGATTATTTAGCTGTTTTACCTTTTGACATGTAAAGCTTTAAACAAATAGTTTACGACTGTCCCTTAATAAGTATCAATATGTCTTGCATTCTGCTCCATCCAAATTGGTTGACAAGATAAAAGTTTTAACTTAAAGTACATGTTCATGAAGTAACATAATGAACTGACAATTATAAACAAGTAAAACTAAGAGTTGAAACAAATAACACATAGAACATAAAAATATAACTACATATAAATCCTCACATGCATAAAACACAGACTAAAATACAAAAGCAAAATAGTATTCAACACATCAATAAATGGATTTCATGTGTATGTCAAACAATTGAATAGAAGGTATATGAAACATTTCCCATTGTTACTCAGCAATGCTACACATATGAACATTTCACAATCTCAGCATCACAAACAAAGCAGATATATTTAAAGCAACAGAGCATTTCATACAAACCTGCGAAGAATCTTGATTTTGATCGTTGTACATACTACGTATTAGGGGACTTTCTAACCCAGTCTGAGGCTGTAAAAACAGTTAACCAAAGCTTAGTTACAAAGCCAAAAGCTCTAAACACCAATGGTCACATGTTACTGGAGTTGTTTATAAAGACCATCACCATGTACCTTAGTCTAGCCCATTCAAAGTTTTATCTTTTTTTGCTACAAGACAATATCCCACAAGAAATTCTGATAGTAAGATGAAAATTTTTACCAAGCAGCATGTGACCATGAATCAATAGTTAATTCAATTTCTGTAACCATATGACATGTTCAACTTTGATATGTTGTTTTCTTATTGATATTTTTCTGAAACTTATTTTCACTTCAGTTTGTTAAAATTATTACATTTATCAGTCTTGAACAGTTTATAAGATAAAGATTTGTACACTGAATATAAATACACATCAAAGAAAATAACAAACATGCAAATGGCTACAGATCAGACTGAAATAAAAAGAAATCTAAACCAAATTAGCAAATGAAGTAGCTAAAACTCATAAACATAATGAGGGTTACTCAAAAATATAAGTATGAGGTGCTGCAAGGCCTTATTAAAATTGGATGAGTAACTATTGTTACCTTAATGTGGTCAGTAAAAAACAAAGAATTTTATCAATTCAAGCATGATGATGTTATGTAAAAATCAGCCTTTCAACACCCATACAGTTATTCCTTGAATAGCCCTGAGCTTATTATAAAGCCTAATTAAGCTTTATGTCCTTTAACAGGCATAATGTAAGCTAACAATATTATCTAGCATTTCATCCAAAAAATATATAACAATTTGCCTAAATACTAATTCAAACTTTTCTCTGACAATATACATTTGTTGCCTAAATAACTCTAATGTTATCTTTTTTTCTCACAAAATATAGTTGTTATCTTTAATAATTAAAGTGCCCATAGTACAAAAGTTCAAAACTCTTTATAAAATGCAATTTCAGTAAAAACATGTGGCACCCTTATTTTGAAAAGATTGAAATAAGCAGAATGTCCTATTATTTATGTTGTTGAACACATCTTTCATCAAAAATATTTTTAGTTCACAAGTATTGGTTTTGTAAAATAAGGATTTTATGAGGTACTACTAGTATTTGTACATTTGATCAAGACATTACAATCAAACCTCTCTCTTTAAGCATAAAATAGATACATATAAATATTCCATTCTGTTAAATCTTTAATGATGGATAATTGAAAACTTAAAATATTTAAAAAGATAACTATTAATAGAAGCTTCTGAAGCATTCAATTTAGCGAAAAATTAAAGAAAGCAATCATAACAAATACATTAGATTTCAAATGAAAGCAAACAATTGCAAACAGAAGAGCTGCAGAATTTGTCATTTAGTTCTGCAGCAAAATATCTAATTATTTGTGCAAACTATCTGTCTGTGTACATCTACAGCAGAATCATGCTAAAGGGAGATAATCAACGTGTATACCTGTGTTACGTCCTTTTCCCTTACTGCAGTTTGTAATCGATTCTTTAAATCCATGTTTGTCTCATGTAATTTTACTATTTCCTCATGTGTATGATCCAACTGATCCTTGAGGGAATCAACCTGCAATCATATTACCATTATATTTTAATCATTCTGACAACAATAAATATTTTTGCACAGGGACAAATGTAGAAAATGTAAAGGGAGGTGAAATTCTGTGACATATTGGTCTATTTGCCCTCCTATCCTGTTATTTTCCAGCCTTGTTTTAATGGTTTATAAATCATAAGTTGTGTCACAATCTGTTTATCAAAAAATACTCACAAAAGTAAATTAATCTATCAAACTGTAAACAAAAGAAATGTTGTAAAGAAAGGAAAGTGTAGTAAGCACTAGAACTGTCCATTAATCTTTCCTGGTTTAATCTCAGAACACGTTTAGATACTTTATTATCCTTTATTTTTCTCCCAAAACTATGCAGAAATATGAAAATATTATAAATTATCACGAGAATACGAAATATCACTAAAGATAACACAAAAATTTCATATCATTTATCCAAATTTAACAATTGTTCTGGCAGAAACTAAAGTGCAACTGTAAAAAAAACACCAAAATTATCCTACCAATTTTCTGCTCTGAGACATAGCTGCAAAATTGAATCACCAGTCAAAATGTTGGCAGCTTCACAATCAAATCTATCTTTCTAATGCACTTTAAAACTAATCCTTATTTTATGCTATTGCTTTGTCCATAAAACAGTGATTAGGTTTATTGGGGAGCTTTAAAACAAGATAACTTTTATGACTTGATGACTACCAAGTCAAGAATCAATAATTCAAAGGCTACTTGCAATAAACTATCAATCAATGGTCAAGGCAGGATCAAATCAATTTCAATGAATCTAAACATAGCGATAGTTATATAGATTCAAGATTTTATCATATTTAATAAACTCTACCCCCTTTCAATTTCTCTTAACAATAAATCAAAAACAAGTTTTGTCTGAAGTCTAAACATCAAACAAAATTTCCCATCTTATTTTATTTGAACTGCTGCCGAAAATGAAGGAAATGTTTTTCATGGTCTTACCTGGGAAATTTACCTGACCTAATGGGACTTTTATCTCAATGTTAGCTACTTTTATCATGTCTTATAGATAATTACAGTAAATATAATCTTTTTGTCAATCAAAAATAATCTTTTCCTCAACTTTCTAGCTTGTGAGATAAATGTGTAAAAATTAACTTCCACTTGCTAAGTACAAGGTTTGCTGTTTTGGGGTGGTTAAAAATCAATCAAATCTTCAATAAATCAGAAATCTGGACTACATTTACACCTTGTTATCTGGGAAAATCAGTAAAATATTAAACGAAGTTAGGTAAAATGTAATCACTGTCCTTACATGTAACTTATATCTGACAATCACCACAGTAAAAGTGAATTGAAAGCAATTTATTTTACCCTTATTCGACTAAACATTTGTCTTAAAACATTGCTACCAAAAATACAGGTAAAGTAATCTAAACTATAACTTACATTGCATATTCAGTCTTACACCCATGGTTCAATATCATATAGGATGAAGAAATTTATTGGTAACATGTAACCAAATATTTTTCACTTTATATATCAGTTGTAAGAAATATCATTTATGGTTTCATTTCATGTAATTCAGTTAAAGAGTTTTTTAACTTGTACCCATCACAAAGCCTGCATCTTTTTACAATGTATGATTATCATGGATTTAATCTTGTTATCTACACCTAGGTCTGCATTATTTGTTTTTCGTTTGTTAGTTTTTAGCATAAATCAGGTCTCTTATGAATTTTTTTCACATTTTGTCAAGCCAGGGTCTTTCATAGCTCACTATACAGTATGGTTTTTGCTCATTGTTGAGGGCAATAAAGTGTCTAATAGTTATGTACTTCCTTCCCTTTGTTATTTGTTGGTCAGTTGTCTCCCTGGCAATCATACCACATTTTCCTTTTATAGATATATATCATAATCAATCTAATTAAGGTGAGTGCTAGTGTAGAAAATGACTGACTTTCACTAAGATTACCTTACACAACAGGTAAAATTCTAAAATCCATTTATTTTTGTAAATATTGCAAAGTGATGCCTGAACTGTAACCTCTTGTGTGTACTGATGTGATACCTGAACTGTAACCTCTTGTGTGTACTGATGTGATAGCTGAACTTTTACCTGATGTGTACTGAAGTGACACCTTAACTCCTACTAAGTTAGCAGTGACATGACTACAACTACTTAGACCACACAGCTATGCACGAAGAAAAGTAGATCCTCACAAAAAAATAAGTGTCATACAATATACCCACCTCAGTTTCTAGTAGTTCCACCAACATGCCATCACCAGAGGAAGCAGTCAGGTTATCATCCATCAGAGAATGGTAAGATGTCTCCTGTAACCAGAAAACGTAAACATTATTTACAAATTATATATCATCGTATTCTAATGATATCGACATTGTTTATTTATCAGTTTTCTTTTCAACTGCACTAAAAGCATACATGTGACACATGTCAAAATGCAAATAGCTTTGTATCTCCTCATGCATGGATATAAAGGTTGTGATTTCCATGTTAAATCTTTGTCAACAACATCCATTACATAAGTTCCAATCTATAAAATTAAAGGACATTTATAAATTTCACTCACAACATTACTTGAATAAAACATAAGAATGTTTAAATTCCATTAGTTTGACATAAACAAAGTGCTCAATCAGTCTTACAAGGTACATTAACAAAGTGTATGTAAAAATTGACTGTTAGATAAAGATACAGTACTGTTAGGTGTAAGAATATGCAACATGTGGTGAAAAATAATCAATAATCAATAACAAAATAAATGTAACAAGATAAATACAAGACAAGATACACATGTGTTGTGAAAAGAAGAACCATCAATATTAATACGAATTCATCTAATTTACAGATATTGTGTCATATCTAAATGATCAATATTATACACTTTATTATAAAATGTAGTCCAACGTCACATAAGTGAAAAAACTAGGAGATTATTTCCTAAATTAGCTTCACTGACTATTTGCTTTCAATCTATGCAAATAAAGAAAAATAATGTAAAATAAATGTTGATGGTTGTATGGTGGCTTGTAGCTGTCTACATCCATGGTCGTGTTTGCTCTTTGGTGGATATCAGTATCATTCCACATTTCCTTATGTTTATATTATTTATAAAGCATTATTTACCCAGTCTCCAAAGAAGGAGGTACACTTATGCATTTTTGAACTAAAAAATTGAAGTATTACACAATAAGGCAGTTTTCGTGTAAAGATGATTAACAAGTATGTACAAAAATTAAACCAATAGATCTATCAAATTTTATTAATATTCATGAAAATTTTATAGTCCAAAGGCTAAGCTCAGAATAAATTCAATTTATCTACACAATATGATAATAAACTGTTAACACAGAGATATGTCTCGCCTTTTTGTAATTTTGATAATGCAAATGTTGAAATAAAAATACCAATACTTGTAAGTTGTATGTAAGTTATACAAATATTCAAAGTCAACGAACCATGACTGAAGGTACAGGGCTAAACAATCTCCATGGAAATGAGATGTGCAAATGCTAATACAACTGCATACCGAATACCACTGAAATCGTTCCCTTTAAACAAACCTAAACACAAACATTAACTTGTAAACTATGTAAAAGTTTCAAAGTCAATGAACCATGATGAGGGGGCAGGGCTATATAATCTCCATGGAAATGAAAATTGCAAATGCCAATACATTTGCATACCAAATATGATTGACTTAACATAAATGGTTCATCTTAAACTGACCTAATCACAAACTAATACATGTAAACTAAGCAAAAGTTTCAAAGTCAATAGACCATGACTGAGGAGTAAAGGACAAAACATTCTCCATAGAAATGAGATGTGCTAATGCTTATACAACTACATACCAATTATCATTGACCTACCACTAACAGATCCCCTTGAACTGACCTAATCACAAACTAATACATGTAAACAAAGCAAAAGTTTCAAAGTCAATAGATCATGACTGAGGAGTAAAGGACAAAACATTCTCCATAGAAATGAGATGTGCTAATGCGTATACAACTGCATACCAATTATCATTGACCTACCACTAACAGATCCCCTTGAACTGACCTAATCACAAACTAATACATGTAAATTAAGCAAAAGTTGCAAAGTCAATAGACCATGACTGAGGGGGAATGGCCAAATTATCTCTGTGGAAATGAGATATGCCAATGTTTATACAACTGCAAACCAAATATTCTTGACCTACCACTAGTGGTTCCCCTTGAACTGACCTAATCACAAACTAATACATGTAAACTAAGCAAAAGTTTCAAAGTCAATAGACCATGACAGAGGGGGCAGGGCCAAATAATCTCCATGGAAATGAGATTTGCCAATGCTAATTATATAATACAACTGCATATCAAATATCATTGACCTACCACTAGTGGTTCACCATAAACTAGACCTAATCACAAACTAATACATTGTTGACGCTGCCGCTGCCAGAAACAGCATACCTATGTCTCGCTTTTTGACTCCTTCAAGGCGAGACAAAAATTGCATATATTGACAGATATTTTGACGAGAAAATATTGAGCACATGCAAGTTCCACAAAATATATTATATGAGAGGTGTTATTCATACAGACAAACATCATGGTAAATTATTTAGTCAACATTTGCATGTACTCTAGAATTATGGGTCCAAAAACTATTTGAAATTGACCAAAATCTCTTATATCTTCATAAAAACACCTATAGTGACTTTTCATGTTCTCTCAACTACTCTTATTGTGACATCATGGATTGTAAACCTCATGTTTTTTTTGTGTAACATGTACATGTACCTCAACTTTAAAATATAAATAAATGTAATTATCTATAAATATTTCGGATAACTGTTAACAGATATCCTTCATCAGTATGATTATGATCATCATACTGATGAAGGATATCTGTTATCCGAAATATTTATAGATAATTACATTTAATGTTTCCTTTTTTTAAAATTGGCGTTGTTTTGTACACTTTTTAGGCATTTATATAATATATTTATTGTGTACATGTATCGTTACTCATAACGATCCAGTGCCCTCGTAAGAAAGATCATTGACTAATATCTAGACGTTTTATATATATACATATATGTATATGAATATTAATTTTAGTGTCTATCCAGCATGAATAATGAAGAATAAAAACTTACAGCTTGAGATGATTCCTGATCACCTGTATCTCCATCAGAACTTGAGTATTTAGTTTCATCTTTATCAGATCCAGGTATAGCCATTCTTAGATCATCAGAACTTATTTTTTGAGCTTTTGACCTTGTCTTGTCCTTGATTCTGGCACTTGGTGATTTTGCTCGCTGTTTCCTCTCATCTTCTTCTTTCTTACTCTCACTCTTTTTAGGACGTGTTGGATCAACAGAAGTTGTTGATGTGGATACTGGAGTTGAGTTTTCACTACCTTCTACAAATCTATTTAATGGAAGACTATCAACAGCAGATTCACTAGCAGACATTCTAAGCTTTGGTTCATCACCAGCATCAGCTATATCCTTAGGTAGAGTAGATTGTTCTGGAACCTGAACATTTCCTAAGTCAAGTCCTTCCAAACTATCACTCCTTTCATTCACCTTTAACAATTGTCCTACATTCACAGCCAAATTAATATCAGAATGATGTCTCCGAGAATTTTTGAAACTTTCTTTCTTTTTAGTGTCTTGTTTACTATCACTAGAAGCTGAAGTACCAAGTCTATTGGTGATAGCAGTCTGGTCTAATTCTTCTGAACCTTGACGAGAAGAATCAGTTGAAGAAGATTTAGACTCGGATTTTACATTTGAGTTTTGTAAATCCATTACAAGGCGAACAGCTTTCATCCAGTTGTTCCTAATGCCAGAGGTCATTGCTGACAACAAATACTCTCCATTTCTTGTCTGCAACAAGAAGAAATATAAAATTTTAACCTCACTTAGGCTAAAAACAAACACAGTCACATGATTAAGTATGTGAGACATCCAATTTGTAGAAATATGACTATAAAAAAATTTGGTATTTGAAAATCATCCTTCAAATTGAATATTTAGTGTCTTTCTTCATGTTTTACTAAAAACCCGATGAAAGAGTCAATGCACAATAAAGATCAAATCAATCCTAGCTCCATTACAAAAATTAAGATCAAAATGATTACTTATTTAAGACTTACCTTTATACGAAAGCCATAATTCCTACCAATACTGACTTCAACAATATCGTAACATGTAGATAAATCTATTCGACCATCTAATGAATTTGTTTCCTCTGCTTTGGCATCTTTATAATAACGTAAAGAATTTCCAGTCAAGACAAACCAATGCTTCTTCCAATCCTTTTCTGATGTACCTTGTTTGATCAACCAGCCCTTCTTCATGTACATAAGATCCTAAAATCAAAGTTTATTTTATTCAACATTTTAACAAAATCCCTACCTTGACTTAACTAGTACACATGGTTCAGTGACATTTAAACTTGCTTTAAGCATCTGTTCAGATTTTATTTCGGCTGATTTGTTTAACACAGAAAACTCTTATACAAATAAGTATCAATGGCAATTCAAAACAAAAGTAACAACCTTACACAGGCATGCTTAAAATCAACCGCGTTGTAAGATTAAGCATACCTTTTTCAACATTGTTTAAATAACAATCTATTCTGTTGATAAATTTCAATTTAACCTTCTATTCTCTGATGAACTTATTGTTTACTTCTGATTAAAATCAAAGTAGTAGTTTATTATGTTCAAGATAAACCTCTAACCTTGAATAATTAAATACCATTCAATTAGATTTAAGAAAACATGCAAATATTGTATTCTAAATTAATCAACCCTTCTTTTCCTTTATTTTCAATAAACAGCATTAAATTAATTGGAATTATACACAAAATGTGTGCTAATTTGTTACTGGCCAGGTTGGTTCTAACTGTTCATTCTTGGTTACAGCATACATCAGTCTGGGTTTTTTTTATTTCCCCATTTTACTTTTTTAACCTTTAATTGCAGCAACATTTCAACTTCTATATCTCCTGTTTCCTGATTTGATAAAAACATGAATACATGCCTATTAAAGCAGGTAAGCTTTCTTCTGTTTCCTTATTTGACAAAAACATGAATACATGCCCATTAAGGCCGATAAGCTTTCTACTGTTTCCTGATTTGACAAAACCATGAGTAAATGCTAATTGAGGCAGCTAAGCATTTATAACTGTAAACACAACCCATTATTTTATACCTGCTCAAAATATGCTGTACTGTCTAGCTCACTCTCACCACACACACAAAAATTTCTACTTAAAAGATGAAAATTTTCTCAGCACAAGAATAATAAGTATATTAATAAAAACAAGAAATCAAGCAAAGCATTGCAATAATGAAAGAAATCTTCTTTTATCCAATATTGGCAATAACAATGATAAAACTTTACTTTTTACTAGAAAACATCGCAAAACCGTTGATTGGTAGTCTGTTAAGTAACCAAAATCTGAATTCGATGAAGGTGTTGAGACCTTTCTTTGGGTGCAGTTCAACAAAAAGTAACACCATTGTTGCTACTTTTATAATATTCAAGAACTAATCTTAGACAAAAATATGAAACCAATTCTAGTAGATGACTGAAAAACAGAGAGTTTAATGCATACCAATAGCTAGTTCTACACCTATCAAAAAGAATCTCACTGCTTTATCTTTAGATGCTTCTCAACATGTTTAATTGTTACCTGACTATAAGGTAGCAAAGCATCTAATAAACTGTTGACACAGAGATATGTCTTGCCTGTCAGCATAAAATTCAGAAAAAGACAATCTGATGGCCTCGAAATGGTTGATAAACTGAGATTTACAGACAGCAATGTAACTTTATAGAAAATATTGTCTATTGTAAGTAGTTTCTATCAAACTAACTTTATCAGAAAACTTAACATTGAAAATTGTTATTTGATTGAAAGTCACTGGACCATGACCTAGGGCCAGGGCCTTGAAATAGTCATCAAACTGATATGTACTGATAGTAATGCAACTTTATAGAAAATATTATTGATCTATCGCAAGTAGTTCATATCAAACTAACTTAAGCAGAAAACTTATCATTGAAAATTGGTAATTAATTCAAAGTCACTGGACCACAGCCTAGAGGGCAGGGCCTCCAAAAAGGGCGTCAAACTGTTATGTACGGATAGCAATGCAACTTCATACAAAATATCACTGATCTATCGCCAGTAATTCCTATCAATTCAACTTCAGCAGAAAACTAAACATTGAAAATTGCTAATCAATTCCAAGTCACTGGACCATGGCCTAGGGCCGGGGCTCAAAATTGTCGTCAAACTGATATGTACTGATAGTAATGCATCTTCATACAAAATATCAATGATCTATCACAAGTAGTTCCTATCAAACTAACTTAAAAAGAAAACTTAACAATTGCTGATGCCGCCACAGCCGGAAAAACAATCCATATGTCTCGCTTTCCGCGACGAAAGGCAAGACAAAAACTGAACTATGAAAACAGGCCACCTTCAAAGTGTGTGCTGAGAATTCTACTCAAGTTTCTATACTGCTCTGCTATGCACAGGCAACCTCAAAGCTAATTAAGCTTGCAAACACTTGCTTTGCTTACCTTTTGTTTGCTTGCATTACAATATCTAACTTTGTACATAAGCAGACCACAGGCCAGTTCCAACATTTCCATTTGCTCCCTATTATGACCTGGTTTCTCTCTTTGACAGGTTACCTGTATGATTGAGGATGTATTGGTGTTTACCCAATATATTAAAACTCAGAACCCAAGTTTGAAATTTTTTTTTACATTTGAAGAACTTTACTGGTGTGATTGACTGATGTTCATTAAGACCCTCATGTTTCCTATTTTCTCCTTGTCTTCACCCTTCCCCAATATTATTCATAAAACTTACCTCATATCTGGTCCCTACACTAGCCTGTGCACCTGCAGGATGCAAAGCTGAAGCTGACTGTGATCTTCCTGCAGCCTGTAACTCGCTAGATTTAGCCATCTGCAATGAAAGATATTATCATTTATTAAAATGATATTAACCAATATTGTAATGCTAGTCTGCTGTATAATTATCTAAGCAAACTAAACATGGACTTCCAATTATTCTCATACCTCAAATCAATACCTTTTCCCAAATCTCTGGAGACAAATTGTCTCCCAGAACTGATATCAATAATTAGAAAATTTTTATTGCCTTTCATAACATGCAAAATATGCATAAAATGCATCAGAAATTAATATGTGTTATCAGCTCTGGTATAATTGTAATTTTACGAAATAATATTAATCAAGTAATAAATTTTAAGTCTGGATAAAAAAGTTTATGCACACCAACTTCAAGTCGTGTCGTGTGGAGATAAATGCTGCATCAGGGATTAACATTTGTACGATATTTCTTTCTTCCTAGATTGTATAATATCACATTTTTAACCTTTCTGAAGGTTTGTGAAAGTAAAGATAAGTAATCTACAATTACAAACTTTGTCTCATTCTAATAATAAATTACAGCCTCTTCAAATCAAAAAGAGTAATTAAATCTGTTATTGAAGTAGAATTTAATTTCACAGAGAAATAGCATGAAATATTCATATAATTGGTTATAGTGACTATACATTTTATGAACCTTGCATCTGAAAATAAAGTCACATGACTGTAAGACAAACTATAGGATAAACTCAGAAGTAAAATTTCTCTAAAGTCAGTAAAGCATGAAATGTAGGTTAGGTAACTAACTTTTCATTGAAGCCATCAGACTAAGGAGTGAAACATTATACCAAGTTATGTCCCTTAGTTTCCTAAACCTTAAATTGGCGTTAAGCAAAATTAATGAAGCAACAAATAGAGGTCAGAATGACCTTTTCTTTGATGACCTTAATCTATTTTTATGATTGTAAGTTGTTTGATATTAAGTGCTTTCAAGTTAACTTTAACATAAAACTATTAAGGTGGATAGGGGGTCTTAATTAAAATCCATATAATTTTTTAATAATTTGTCAAATTGTAGTTTTTATCATGCTTTTTTCCAAAATATAATAAAAAGTATGGGTCAAGGGACTTTTTTCACACTACAGGTTGTGCAAAATTGTCAGATTTTGTATAGATTATTCATGGAAAATCCAATTTTGTGTGATAAAAAGAAAACTACACCATAGAATTTAAGATAAGATGTGAGAAGAAAGCTCTTATAACATGCTTTCAGATGAGAAAAAGAAAAAATGGGGTCACCTTACGTGTTTTCTTGCTACATATAAAAATAGGTAAATTCACAACAATTTCTATTATAACAAGAGTGCACACGCTGAAATGTCTCGCCTTCTTTACTAATCATTGATATTAAGTTGATAGTCCTAAATATAAAGCTTTATTACAACTGTCACATAAACTTAACATTAACCAAGTAAAATAAACATTGACCAATGAACCAAGAAAATGAGGTCAAGGTCAGATGAACCATGCTAGGCAGGCATGTACAGCTAACAATTCTTCCATACAACAAATATAGTTGACCTATTGCTTATAGTTTAAGAAAAACAGACCAAAACACAAAAACTTAACACTGAGCAATGAACCTTGAAAATGAGGTCAAGGTCAAATAAAACCTGCGTGACTGACAAATAGATCATAAAATATTTCCATACACCAAATATAGTTGAACTATTGCATATAGTATTAGAAAAAAAGACCAAAACTCAAAAACTTCACTTTGACCACTGAACCATGAAAATGAGGTTAGGGTCAGATGACACCTGCCCACTAGACATGTACACCTTACAATCATTCCATACACCAAATATAGTAGACCTATTGCATACAGTATAAGAAAAACAGACCAAAACACAAAAACTTAACTATAACCACTGAACCATGAAAATGAGGTCAAGGTCAGATGACACCTGCCAGTTGGACATGTACACCTTACAGTCCTTCCATACACCGAATATACTAGACCTATTGCTTATAGTATCTGAGATATGGACTTGACCACCAAAACTTAACCTTGTTCACTGATCCATGAAATGAGGTCGAGGTCAAGTGAAAACTGTCTGACGGGCATGAGGACCTTGCAAGGTACGCACATACCAAATATAGTTATCCTATTACTTATAATAAGAGAGAATTTAACATTACAAAAAATCTTAACTTTTTTTGCAAGTAGTCACTGAACCATGAAAATGAGGTCAAGGACATTGGACATGTGACTGACGGAAACTTCGTAACATGAAGCATCCATATACAAAGTATGAAGCATCCAGACCTTCCACCTTCTAAAATATAAAGCTTTTAAGAAGTTAGCTAAAGCCGCCGCCGGATCACTATCCCTATGTCGAGCTTTCTGCGACAAAAGTCGCAAGCTCGACAAAAATTACTTTATCTGAGTTATCTCCCCTACTATCTGAGTTATCTCCCCCTATGTGGCAAAATTGAAAAAAAATGAATCAAACAAAAATATTGTGTTTTTTTTAGAAAATACAGCCGTAAATATGATAAAACACATTATTTTCTATATTAACATGAAAGGTCTTGCACATGGATTACATACTACTCTCAAAATTTGCACATTTCATTAAAGATCTAGACCAATTGTCATCTGCTACTTCAAAATCCAAGATGGAGGAAGACACCCCAGCCACCTCAACACTGCTTTGCGGCAATTAGATATAGAGCATATGATATGTCTATTTTTTCTAAAATGACCTGGACTAGACTACAAACACCTGAGTTATAATGACAAATGCTCAACTATCAAATTATTAATTATTACAGACTAATCATTGAGACCAGAAAAGTAAATTTTCAAAATCAATAGGAAGCTTGTGTTCATGGAATTATGTAATTTCTCATAAAGATCTATTCATACAAACATTAGCTTATCAATAATCATAATACACTCATCAAATTGCAGTTTACATAACAAGAAACAACATGGAAAATTGTTGAAATCAAAGTAGAGATTGTTTACCTGAATATGGAATAAAAACAATGTTAAAATTTCTTAAAGATCCTTTCTAGCAAACCTGTTAATATCTGTTAGAGATATTGTCTACATGCAAATGTACCTTGAGTAAAAATCTGCAATAAGAACAAACCTGATTAACCGAGAGAAGTCCTAACTTAGATGCATGAATAATTAAACTGAATATTAGGTATTGATGCTAAGCCTTTAATATAATAACTATTGTCTCTGTCAGACGCAAAACAAAAATGGCTGCATTACATTAGCAAACAATTAGTCTCATACCTCATGTCAACGAAGAAATATATTTACTAAATCCAGCAACATACAAATATCTGTCATGTGTGTACTCTTCATTAAAAACATGTAATGAAATAGGCTTACTTGAAACAAATCCCAGGTTTAACATACATTTTAAATGTATCCTTTCTACACTAAAAACAATGTTGTCCTTTCAATAAAATCCAAAATTCCAATCATTTTGTTCATTTAAAACACTACAATCCTTATATGATACCATTAAATATAAGATACCTGTCAGAATTTGTAATTTATGTAAATAATACAACAATCAGGTCACAAACATAATCACACAGGTGTGTAATACCATCCAATCTATCAATTCCACAAAACTTCCACAACATCCATCTTCTGGTTAGAAAAAAAGTGATGATCTAAACTTTCTTACAAAACAATGGTCGTGTACTTACTTTAATGTTATATTACATAACTTTTAATTAAACGGCTATGATTCCGATCTAAAGAAAAATCTTTCTGTAATTGTTAGCAATTGTACTTCATTTTGACTCTATTTGATGCACCACTAAATTCAAGATGAAAGAGTTAAAGAAGTTAATAATGAAACTTATTTGATTGATAAATATGTTAAAATTGTGGGTATCTGTTATTTTTATTTGCCTAATTTGATGTAATTGTACACCAAATCATACAGTCAATACGTCATTTAAGTCATAATGTCTTCTACCCGGTTAAGTGCCTGGGGGACTGGGGATGACACATTCCATCACCTTGACAGAAAACTTGTCAATAGTTATAATTAGTTTAAACTTTATTATTTTACTAGTATTCTTTTTTATTCTTCATTATATATCTATTACACACATACACCAATACAATTCATGTGACACAATAAAATGTCTTTTAACTAACGTCAATACAAGAGCTAATTGTGAAAAGTAGAAATTTTGATGGATACTTTGCGATGTACAAAAATTCTTTCCAACATTTCTTTCATTATATACTATAAAAGTTGACAGCTCTCAAATGGTTACTTAGGTATGAGAGAAGTGACAACAACAAGGATAATTTTTGCTTTCTTTATAATCTTGATCAAGTTCGGACCAAAGTAAATTTTATTAATTTTCTTATTCCTACAGGGAAACCTTGTTTTATCAACTCAAAAAGGTTTGCGTCTTGTTCTTTTTGTTGTCAAATCAATTGTACAATCAATTGACAAATCAGGTGAACCTCATCCAACAATTGGTCTATTAGTTTTATGCTATCATGTTGGTTTGTGGTTAGGGATATCATCGGTTGAATCACTACCCAGGTTAAACCACAAACCATTGGTATTTGTGGTATTTTTGTTAAGTATTGGGCATTTACAAGTAAGAGCAATGAGTTGTCAAGTGGTGTCAGAGTAATACTCTATGGTGGGGTGATTTATGTCTTCCTACTGACTTTGCATATCATGGTTCAAAGTGAATGGTTAAGTACAAAGCAGGATTTCATATTCACAGAACAAAGACAAAGACTGCCATAAAAGGAAGTAAAAATTGAAAACAACACGTTATAAAATTCATGCGTCCGAAGTGTTTTTAAAACATCTCTCTATCAACATCAACGTTACAGTAGGCAAATCATGTCATTTGAAAAGATTTTCCCAAACAGCTTTTGTGTGAAGTGATCAGTCTAGATTCTCATCATTGACAATGATCTTAAATTACTTTCCTTATTGACTTCAAACATGACTTTACTATTTTATTTATTACAGTTTATATGACCAATTATACATGGTAGAATTTATGTAGCAAGTCTTTAAAATAAAGGTTTTCCTTCAAGTATCATGAAAATGATTTCAGGGTCAGCTAAACCCTGCCATACATACATATACAACTAACAATCATTCCATACCCAAACTATAGTGTGCCCATTACTTTGTAGCATCTGAGAAACATACCTTACCACAAAAACTTTACATTGTCCAATTAACCATGAAAATGAGGTCAAGGTAAGGTGAACTCTGCCAGACAGACATATACACCTTACAATTATTACATACATGATATGTAGTTGACCTATTACTTACAGTATCTGAGAAAGAGAAAACTTAACATCGACCAATGAACCATGAAAATGAATGATGAAACCAAGGTCTGATGAACCCTGCCAGAAAATTTACAAGGTATGAAAATATACATTATTTTTAAACAGTCGTTAAACCATGAAAATGAGGCCAAGGACAATGGACATATGACAGATGGAGAATTCAGAACATAAGGCAACTTAATACAAGGTATGAAGTTTCAAGGTCTTTTAACAGTTAGTTTACGCCGTCGCCACTGCTGTCTTAACATCCCTATGTCTCGCATTCTGTAACTAAAGTGAGATAAATAAAATTCAATAACTCTATCAGGGTGCGGGATTTTCTCGCTGTGTTGAACCCATTGGTGGCCTTCGGCTGTTTTCTGCTCTTTGGTCGGGTTGTTGTCTCTTTGACATATTCCCCATTTCCATTCTCAATTTTATTTGTTTCTGTTTCATTATACTTCAAGTGTAATCAATTCTTTTTTTATATTATAGAACAAAGAGATTCAATATTTTCTCATATTTATAAAGAAGCTTTCTAATCTCTTTTATCTGAATTTCTGCATCTTAAGGCATTACCAAACAATACTTTGGATGAACATACTTATCAGTTACTGTTTTAGCTGAAACAGAAGTTTTGGGGTTTTCAGACAAATTACAGAAATATGTTACAGATTTAAGTATTGTTCATTAGTATGCAGGATCCAGTTCAGAAAAAGGTCAATGTTGAATTGTAAACAGTCGGTGTGAGCCAAGGCTCCGTGTTGAAGACCGTACTGTGACCTATAATGGTTTACTTTTATAAATTTTGACTTGGATGGAGAGTTGTCTCATTGGCACTCATACCACATCTTCTTATATCTATATATGTGTAGCAGGTCTAAACATTTTGATGAAAAGTATAAAAATGTCCCTCTCACCTGACATAATAGACGATTTTTCCAGATGTACAAGTCAACATATAGATCAAGATGATTTATAAGATATAAATAATCTGTATCTTCCATTGTGCAACTCAGATAATCATTTCCGTATAATAGTGGATCATAAAAGTTTTATGATGTGCTAGTCTTCATAAATGTATTATAAATTTGCATAATCCTTCATTTTATCATCTCAATAAAATTTAAATCACATGCTTCAAGATAAATCTGATCAGAAAATGTTTGATTTACTTGACAATTAAAAGTTTTGTTCTTGAGGATATAATCGATGTACTTGTATTTCAAGTATCAATTTGAACTTTGCAAAAAAAGAAGTCCAAGGCAGCAAAATTTATCCCATGTCAAAATATTTTGGTGAATTTCAGTATCTTGTGTCAACTTCAAACAAGAGTTAATCCCAAAACTATTGATAAATTAGAATTACTACACCATTCTAAATCAAAACTAAATAAACATCAATTCTTTAGCAGCTGTAAAGGATTATCCTGGATTTGTTAAAACAATTATTTGATTTTTCACAAACTTAACAAATTTTATTTATTCAAAGCTGATACTCAAAGTTTTGATGTTATTGACATTGGTCAGCTAAGCCTTGATTCATCTGAAGTCTACACTATAGCTATCTTTAAATATGGAAAGAGCTGATAAATATTCTGCTAGTTCCAAACAAAACATTGAATAGGTGTCAGATACAGGTACATGTATGAACCAAACTATTTCTGTGTAATGTCAACAGGATAAAACTAAATTCATTTTAAAATTCTAATAAAAATTCTATTAAAACTGGCTTATAATTAATGAGCGTAATTTTTCCCAAAATAAGGTAATACTCATAAAGGTAAAGTATCCTGTCATGTGACAGTAACATAAGGATACAGATTTTAAAGATGAATATTAATGTACCTGTTATCTTGTCTTTTATTACTATCTGAAGATTTATGGCGGACAATACCCATTTTGTTGGGTAGTTCTTGTCAACTAACTCTGAATCAATTTAAAATTGACAAAGTGAGTTTAATTAAGAATATGATATTTGATCAAAGAACAAGGTTTATCAGTTGTTTACTTACATCTACAATGTATCTATTTTCAAGTACAGTAACTGGGCAAACTTGGATTAAGAATGAAACTTTTTCTTCGAACACGTGTCATTTTGCACTAAGAACTAAAACTCTAGAGGGAATACAATTACGTGCACACGTTATTTGATACATTGGTGAATGATGTTAAACAAAAAATAAGAGCTCCTGATATTTCATAAGTGCAAAGGGCATTTGCTCTTTTTAAAGATGCATACTTGATCTTTTTTTATGAAATGATGAACACAATCTTTGACATATTTTTAACAGTTTCACACACAATGATTTGCAGTATTAATAAGAACATGTGAAACTAGACAGCAAACATGAGTACAGAAACCGGAAATTCATTTCACACCTTAACATATTTAAACCTGTTTGATAGATTTTCAGCTCATAGTATAGGTGGTGCTGTGAAATAGTATGATCTCTGTTCTAGCTACATTGTATGTAAAACAGCATTACTTATTTTTTTTAAATCAATTTAAAAAATAATTAGTTTTGTTCCAATATCAAGTTCTTATTACTAGTTCATTATTTTTACTCTGTGCAATGACATTACAAAATTCATACACAACAATCTGTTATATACATATACATATACATATTAAGTTGAAATATCATACATCTTTATCTTCACAATCGAGGCCTGAACAATAAAATAACAAGCTTGCATAATTTCTGTTGAAAATAATCTGGAATACAGAAATGTCCCCTATGTTGATCATGCTTTTTTAGGCACTTTATTTATGATGTCATTATCTATGTAAACCTTTTTTATCATGATTAAGTTTTATTTAATTAAAAATTCAATAATTTCTACAGGAAAATGGAAAAATGTATACAGGTCGGCATGTTTTTTAATCTTGTTAACCAAAATTACATTATTTATTAGGTAAGGTTTCCTTGAATACTCATTTTCCTTTTTGTTTCCTATCTTAAAATTGTATTTTGAATAAGTGTTAAAGAATAAAAAAGTTGAGACAGAAAAGGTAAATTTTTATTTATTACTTGCGTTGGCATACTTTTTAGCACTCGGATATACCAATTTGTGGGAAACAGTATGCTCATTTATTTTGTATTCAGATAGAAAATTGAGGGAAACCTTATGGTTCTTAAGATGTACGAAAAATCTTGAAAAAAAACAAAACTGGAACATGTTACTGTGCATATGTGAAAGACAGAAAACTTACTTTGAAAGATTTTAGATAGACTAGTGCATATACATTGATTTTTCTCTTGTTATGTGGACTTTGATCGTCCTCAATAAATCAGTCAATTGGAAATTAATGCATGCAATCAACTTATAACATGTTTGCTACTAGCATTCTCAAATTTTCCTTGATTTCAACTTTGTAACCCCTCAGGCTTATAGCAGGGTAATGGACAAAAAAAAATCTGCACAACCCCCTATTTTTCAATATATTTTTATTAAAATCAAAATCACTTCTGATATTTAAATTTTTGGTTATTTCTATTACATTTTTCTTATGAGTTTCTTATGAATAAGATTGCTACCTAAGCTAAATGCATAATTAAACAGTCAAAGTCCCGTAACTCCCAAACCAGGGTTTTTCTCATTGTTGAAGGCCGTACGGTTGCCTATAATTGCTTACATCCACTCCATTTGAACTTTGGTGGATAGTTGTCTCATTGGCAATCATACCACATCTCCTTATTTTTATTATTTTTACCAAGTACGAAAGCTTTCTGTCTTACGGTCTCTTGAGTATTGTTGTTATTTGGATGGACTAATGGGCAGAGGGACAAAGAATATTATCATGTACTGGCTGGCATCCAAAAAGTTCTCACCAGAAAAACTGCAAATGTCAAATTATTGTTGCCAGTTTTAAAATTTTAGCAGCAAGTAACATGTATCATTTCAGACAGGCATCACATTTCATTGTTTCTTCATATTAAGTCAAATCATGAATATGAGATCAAATATGAATCAAACTTCTTAAATGAGGGTTTCCTTGCTCATTATGATCAGTAACTATTTGAAAAGCCTTCAAAAACTTCAATAGCAAGCATAACAGTTAACATTGACACTTCTAACATTGAAAAAATTGTAAAACTATTAATTTTGAATTTAAAAGTAATTATAAGTTCAGGCAGATTTGTTCTATTTTCAAATAATTTAATTTTGGATGTAACACATCTTCTGATTGGCTGAAAGTTTTTTGTCTGTCAGATCATAGACATAATTTTGTCTTGTGACCGTGACGTCAACGTTTTTTCCTTATTTACTCCTTAAAAATGATATTAGAAATAAATTATAAGGAATGACTGTAATATTTTTTCTGTCTATTCGAAATAACCTCAAAAATGTGGTGCACACTTTTAAATAACCCGCTATGCTGGTTATTCAGTGTGCACCACATTTTTGATGTTATTTCTTCATAGACAGAAAAAATATTACAGTCATTCCTTAAATAGTAGAATATAAAATTATTACTTCCTTTTAAGTTTATAGTGATTATTTTCAATTTTCCCTATAGGGTCATAGAGTCAATTGTTTCAATGAACAACAGGTGCATGTTTTATTTGTTTACTCAGCTATTCGGGTACATTAGTGATATTTAAATTGTTTATAAAAGAAAAAGGAAGTCATAAATAACAGTAAATGAACTTGTAAAAGTGACTTTCAGCATGTGCTAGCTGACACCTAAACTTTCCTGTATTTGTCCTGATATTAATTTTATTACCATAACAGTCAAGAATGAAAATTTGAAACAGGCTAGCAGTGGCACCAGAAATACGCCAGTAGCAGTATTTTGACACCAGATGAAGTTAAGAAATTTGTATTTTGTGACATTGGAGAAGCTTAGCTGGATCCTTTTTTTGCAACATTGACAAAAGCCCTGCATGATCACTACAAAAAGATTTTTCTGAAATTAGAGATTTTTCAAAAAAAATAAGTTTTTAAAGCAAATTTTTCTTAAATTTTCACAAAATTTTAAATACTCATTTTGATATAAAGCACAATAACTTTATGAAATTGTATTCAGTTCTACTCATACTTTTTGAGATTTTGTAAATCATGTAAATTCATTAAATTTTTAACCAAGTTAAAAGATCATGATCATTCAAATCTATGACTTTCTTGTAATTTAAATGGACAGTCTAAATATTTAAAAGATACATGTCTTTTTATATACACCATTAATTTGTGGTCAATTCTTTATATGTTTTTGTTGTACTCATGCAGTTGCCAAAATGATCAATTCAAATGAATTATCTCCCCTTCTTTATGATTTATAAATCAACAATTGATTATTGATTGTTGCTTATTTATATATAATTAATGCCCAGTGGTAAAGATTTATAAATGTATCTATATTGTCAATGTGCTTAATCAGTTTAAGTTCCAATAAAATTTTAAAACCATTGGCATTTGCAGAAAAATAGCATGGCCTTTTAGTTTCAAAAATATATTTTGAAAAAGTGTTATCAAATGCATGTTAAGTGCGTAAAGTGGCTGTGAGTGACTTTTTAATACAACATTCGCTATTTTTTTCCTTTTATCATTTGCTTAGTTAAATAACATATGCCAAAATGAAATTATCTGGTAAAGTTTCATGAGAGAACAAGCATTTATTTAATTGACAACCATTTGATGTATCCATCAGCATTCTACAAGAAGTTTTACCAGGTTCCTTTTGTATGTACTAATTTATTTTCAAGAAGATCATAGAATTATTTATTGATTAGCTGAAGTTCCACAATAACAGAAGAAATACAGTGTCATACTTTATGCATACTTTCAGGCATAAGCAATAACATTTGTCTCCCTTTGATTGGAGTAAATACAGACAAACAGCCTACTTCTATTTACATTGCTATATAAGAGAATACATGTATTTCCTATTTTAAGCATTCAAACTTTTAGTAAATAAATATGATATAGTCCTACCTTTAGTTCATCTGTTTCATTGTCTTTAGATGAGTACACACTGCTAACGCCGCTTCTATCACTGGCACCGTCAACTGAATCAGGATGTGTTGTCAACCGATCTATACCAGATAATGATGTCCTATTACCCTTATCAGGTGCAAGAGTAAACTGTGAATGGAAATCTTTCAAACTGGATGATCGCTCTCGATGTAATCTGTTCCTCTCATTTGCATTTTTTGGTCGTGTGATGCCTGATCTCTCCTCTGGTTTCTTTGTTGTACTACTAGGTGGTGCTAGTGGCTGTGTCAAAGCAGGCTGTGAAGCTGTCTGTCTACTATTATTAGCTAGGGATTGCCAAGTATTCCTTGGTAATGTGAAGTATGGATTATTTACAACCTTTGGATCATTAAGTACTCCTTGAGCACCATTTATCTTATCTAAATGTTCTCCTGACCTGCTGAGATACCGTGAAGCAGCCAGATCTATTCCAACCTCATCTGTTGATAAATCATGTAAACTACTACTCTTACGTAGGCCATCTTGTAAGTGTTTATCTCCCTTGTGCTTCATATTTCTGACACCACGGTATGTAACAAAAGTTTCTTTTGGTTTCACTTTCTCTACCTGAAATCTGCCTGTAGTAACAGTTGTACTGTCAGTACTTTCACTTGACAATCTACCACTATCCAAAGGCTGAAAGAATAAAATACCAATATTGGAGGTTCTTCAAAAAAGTATTACGGTATTCATTTCCAATTCATGTTATAAATAATTATGAGAAATTACTTTGTAGAACCTAATTGTAATGAATGTGCTGTTATCATTCATAAAGCTTTTAAAAAATGAATTGCACAAAATATTTTATTAGGTGTAAGTTTGAATATGAATGTCTGGAAGGCCATGGAGTACAATATCCTTTGAATGTACATTTTAAGTAAAACAGATGTATTGGTTATCTATTTTTAACTAATAAGAAGGGAAAGTAATTCATTGGATGAAATATTAGAATAATAAGATTTGATTTGATTTTTAACAGATAAATATCTTACTGCTATCTTGTCTTTGCTACTGAAGATTGGCATGGTAAATCGTCTGTTCTTTGGCTTCTGCAGACTTCTAGGATACACCACAAGAGCATCATGCCACCTGAATTAGAAAGTTTAGCAAATTATTTTAATTATTAATTCTGTTGTTGCAAAGTCATTAATATTGGTAAAACAATGTAAATTCTAATAAGAGGTCCTATATTTCTGTACAAAACACAAGTAAAAAAAACAAACATGAAAAACTTTATCAATCATTAGAAATCCAAATGAGAGATACAAAAGATTTGTAGTGATTGTAAAATTCTAATCATTTCATCCACAACATTGTGTTAGTATTATTCTTCTCAACTACAAAACTTAATTTACATAATATTTCTTAAAATTAAGGTACTAAAAATATTTATACTTAACAATAACGATAGTTAGGTTTACTTTTTCTTTCCACAAACAGCCTTAAAGATTATCATATTAAATGAATTGTCTTAATATGAAATGACTGAATACTGATGTTGTTTCTGCTAAATAATTTACAACTTGCCACATAATTTCTTCCTTAGAATTGGCTTTAATGTAAGTTGTCTTGTCTGGTGTGATGACGGCTAAGGAACAGTGATGGGTTGTAAGTTTTTCTGCATCCTTCACTTCAGTACATTTGTTCATATCTACTATCTGTTGGGGTATAGTGTCAGGCTGAAATGAAAACAACATTATCTAATAAAAAGCAACTATATATGCTGACTTGAATTTATCAGGTAATAGCCATGAATGCAACTTTCAATTTCTGCATTTACCATATTGAGTATCATTGCTCCTCAAAAAGCCCATCCATAATTAAAATATCACATAACTGTCTCTTTACATAATTCAATCTTGAATGTATTAAAATCTTTACTAGAGCCCCATTATGGTTACATCTGTCAATGCAATGATTCCCAGAATAGAAAGAAGACATGAAATTAGTGTTTTCAATGGTTTTAATTATTCCCCCCCCCCCCCCCCCCCCCCCACCACCACCACCCTCTGAAACTTTCCATATGATATACTACTTCAAAAGCCAAATAAACTGCTTCGCCGAGCGTAGCTGGATACGACCGCAGAGGTCCAACCCTGAACAGTTGGGGCAAAAATGGACACAATATTCAAGCTTGATACAGGTCTGAATTTGGATTGTAATCAAATGTTTGACACATTTAAGGTTTCTGACACAGAATAAATGTTGTCAAAGAACTTGAAATTGGTTATATGATTTGAATTTATATTCAATTGAAGATTTTTTGCTGTTGTGCAATACACTGTGCTGTTGCGCATTACTTAGTAAATCTGTTTTCCGACTATATACAAAGAATTAGCAAAATAAATTGTGACCCCCAATTTTTCTTTGGAAAATTGACAATTTCTTAAATCTTCAGGGAAAAAAATTGACCCCCCCCCCCCCCCCCACACAATTTTTTTTTTTAACCCCACCCCCCTCCAAAAAAAATAATATTTGAAGAAATTTTCTTTTTGTAAAATGTGGTACAATTTAAGAGACATCCATAAACTGAACGGTTTGAGCAATTACCCCGAAAATGATTCCCAACCTTCTACTTGTGGTATTGAACATTGTGGTACAATTTCAGAGCAACCAAAATACTTATACACAAGTTATTGTCTGAAAACTAGAAAAATGCTTGTTTTAGACCCTTTTTGGCCCCTAATTCCTGAACGGTTTGAGCAATTACCCCGAAAATGATTCCCAACCTTCTACTTGTGGTTTTGAACATTGTGGTACAATTTCAAAGCAACCAAAATACTTATACACAATGCAAGTCATTGTCCTAAAACTAGAAAAATGCTTGTTTTGGGCCCTTTTTGGCCCCTAATTCCTAAACAGTTGGGACCATCACCCCAAAAACAATCCCAACCTTCCTTTTGTGGTATTGAACCTTTTGATTAAATTTCATAGAGATCCATACACTTAAACTAAAGTTATTGGCCGGAAACCAAATGTCTTTGGAAGCAACGACAACAACGTCGTTGATAGCAATATACGACAGCAAAAAATTTTTGTGGTTGTATAATAACCCTTTACACCTGGATTTTTCAATTATTTGCCATTATAATTAAAACTTACATCTTCATCCACATAGTATGACAGTTCTCCATCATCATACAATCGAAATAATCTACGCTGCCATCTCTGAAATTATTAACAAACAGATAAATGATTATAATTATTTTTCCATTTTCATAATTTTTTGTAAGCCCACCAAATGTTAATGTGCATTTCTCAAGGTCAAGAACCTTGTCAATGAAAGTCTTTAATTATATGATTATAATTTATATCTTAGTATTTTTGTTCTGTTGATGGTAGATCTTGAGAATTTTTGTATTCTCTGTTATTCACAATATATATATTGTCTTAACGATTTAGATCTTGACATATAAACACACTTATAATGACTTCAAGATGTTCTTTTTATTTTTGTGTTGTTGGGTTGCTGTTACATTAACATATACCTAACATCTCCTTTTATTCATAATCATCACAGCAACATATTTTTGTTTATATATGCATGTGTACATGTATGATGACATTCTAAATTATAAACTAAATTAAAAACTGCACAGTTTACAAGAGAACAATTTTCCTACAAATTCTGATTTTGTTCTTTCTAACTTTTTGTCTTCTTTACATTTTGTTGATGAAAATGACAAGAAAACTTTTGAGTTGCCTGTGTGGGTGAGAGAGATATGAAATATAAGTTAGTTGATAATTTCAGGAATTCTGCATGATTGTGGATCAATTCACATTGGTTATGGTTCCTTTTATTGGACCCTAAGGAATGCTAAAAAATCCATTAATAGACGGACAGTTACACACTCTGGATATGGAAAGCTTTATTTTTGTAATATGTAACTTTAATTTGTCCTTAATTACTCCACAGAAACATCTTACAGCAACTTTTAGGATTAACCCTCAGATACCTAAAGAGGAAGATTCCTGTGTTGTTCAGTTGAATCTAGCTATACACATGCCATCCATGGAAGACATACCTCCCAATATTTGTTGTGAATTATGTTTACTTTTTGTTAAACATTTTTCATTTTCATAACCTTGAGATAAATATATATATTATCACAACAACTGATGGGATAAAAATGAATCTTTTTAGAAATATCATACCACTTAAATGCAATTAAATATGTTAACTGTCTGTGCAATGTATATTTAATTTCTTTTTTCAATTATTTTGATGATTTCACAGAAAGTAGATGTTCAATGTTTCATTCCTTCGGTATTATGTTTGTGTTGAATGTCGAAAAACCTTTCAAATTTTTATTTAAAATATTGATCATTAAATTCAAAGATATACAAATGCATTGGTTGATAGTGAAAGCTTACCCTAGATTTGTCTAATGGATTATTAAAATCATAATCGGGAGCAACAAACAGGTATCCACACTTGGAAACTTTTCTGGAAGCCTGAAATACACAAAAATAAAACAATCAAATATACATTGTATGTTTGTCCAAATGACTTATCTGTGTACTGTCACCCACATTAAGCATGCTGAATAGAAAGTTAACATTCTAAGTCTTACAAGTGGAATGTTTTATCAAACTTACAATTATCATCATCAATATTATATGCAAGCAAACCTTAATTATTATAATTCACTTTAATACATGTGACGGATGTAATGTCAACATGATGATCTTCTGATTTCTATGTTTACTCATCATCAATATTTGATTTAGCTATAACTTGGATAACTGAGAAAGCTACACATTCAGAGGTCACTATAATATAAAGGTAAATCAAGTTCAGGAGACACCTACCAAATGACATATAAAAATAAGAAGATGTGGTATGATTGCCAATGAGACAACTCTCCACACGAGTCCAAATGACACAAAAATTAACAACTATAGGTCACTGTAAAGCCTTCAACAATGAGCAAAGCCCATACCACATAGTCAGCTATAAAGGGCCCCGAAATAAAAAATGTAAAACAATTCAAACGAGAAAACTAACTGCCTATTTATGTACAAAATAATGAACATAAAGGAAATATGTTACACAGCAACAAAGGACAACCACTGAATTACAGGCTCTCAACCCGGGACAGGCACATATAGAATGTGACGGGGTCAAACTAGTTCAAAGGTGCCAACCCTTCCCCCATCCTGGGACACCGGTGCAACAGTGAATACTTTTACTATGATATACATTGTACATATATTTCAGCTTTAAGTAATTGTGAAACTGGCCTTATGTCACTTTTAAAACATGGAAGAAAATAGTTTTTAGTCTGAATAACTTAAAACTTGTTTTACTTGTAATGAAAGTTAAGGTTGTAAAAATGGTATTTGCAACTTTGAATTGGTCTCCTATCAAGTCATCTGTAGAGTACATCTGAGTATTTCAAATTATATAAGAGAATCATAAGAAAATGAGACCTAACACTAAATAACAGCTGTCATAGAGCAGGAAAATAACTTCATACCAACACATAGATAAAATGTCATATTTCAAACAAAAAGGCAACATATCTTTTGTATGTGACCACAAGAAATGTGATACATGTAATTCGAAAATCTTCCATGAAACTCCAAAAATTCAACTGTCACTTTATGTGGAGGGAGATGAAAATGGCATTATCAGTTTAAAATATCTAAAGTTAACACTAATATAATATTGGTTGTTTTGTACAACTGTCAATTTCCAGACATCCATGTTTTGAAATGTACATGTATATGGCTTAAAACTTTGTAACCAATAAAGGCCTATGTAGTATACATATGTGTGATTATTATATTACCAATAAAATGCTTCGCTGGGGCGCAGCTTGATACGACCGCAGAGGTCGAACCCTGAACAGTTGGGGCAAGTATGGATACAACATTCAAGCTTGATACAGCTCTGAATTTGGATTGTTATTAAATATTTGACACAGCATAGGTTTCTGACACAGAAAGAATGTGGTCTAAGAACTTGAATTTTTTTAATTTACCTATTATGGTCCAATGTCCAAAATCAAAATACATGGTTAGATTCAGCATATCAAAGAACCCCATATATTCAATTTTTGTTAAAATCAAACAAAGTTTAATTTTGGACCCCAACTTGGACAAACTTGAAAACTGGGCCCATAATCAAAAATTTAAACACATGTTTAGATTCAGCATATCAAAGAACCCCAAGAATTCAATTTTTGCTAAAATCTAACTAAGTTTAATTTTGGACCCTTTGGACCTTAAAGTAGACCAATTTAAAAAACGGGACTTAAAAATTAAAAATCTAAATACACGGTTAGATTTGGAATATCAAAGAACCCCAATAATTCAATTTTTGATGAAATCAAACAAAGTTTAATTTTGGACCCTTTTGACCTCAATATGAACCAATTTGATAGCGGGGCCCACAAATAAAAAATCTAAATTCATGGTTAGATTCAGCATATCAAAGAACCCCATATATTCAATTTTTGTTGAAATCAAAAAAAGTTTTATTTTGGACCCCAACTTGGACCAACTTGAAAACTGGGCCCATAATCAAAAATCTAAACACATGTTTAGATTCAGCATATCAAAGAACCCCAAGAATTCAATTTTTGTTAAAATCAAACTAAGTTTAATTTTGGACCCTTTGGACCTCAATGAAGACCAATTTAAAAAACGGGACCCAAATTAAAAATATAAAAACACGGTTAGATTTGGCATATCAAAGAACCCCAATAATTCAATTTTTGATGAAATCAAACAAAGTTTAATTTTGGACCCTTTTGACCTCAATATGAACCAATTTGATAGCAGGGCCCACAAATAAAAAATCTAAATACATGTTTAGATTCAGCATATCAAAGAACCTCATATATTCAATTTTTGTTGAAATCAAACAAAGTTTAATTTTGGACCCCAATTTGGACCAACTTGAAAACTGGGCCCATAATTAAAAATCTAAATACATGTTTAGATTCAGCATATCAAAGAACCCCATATATATTCAATTTTTGTTAAAATCAAAGAAAGTTTAAATACTGGACCCTATCTTGGACCAACTTGAAAACTGGGCCCATAATCAAAAATCTAAACACATGTTTAGATTCAGCATATCAAAGAACCCCAAGAATTCAATTTTTGTTAAAATCAAACTAAGTTTAATTTTGGACCCTTTGGACCTTAATGTAGAGCAATTTAAAAAACAGGACCCAAAATTAAAAATCTAAATACACGGTTAGATTTGGAATATCAAAGAACCCCAATAATTCAATTTTAGATGAAATCAAACAAAGTTTAATTTTGGACCCTTTTGACCTCAATATGAACCAATTTGATAAAGGGGTCCACAAATAAAAAATCTAAATACATGGTTAGATTGAGCATATCAAAGAACCCCATATATTCAATTTTTGTTGAAATCAAACAAAGTTCAATTTTGGACCCCGATTTGGACCAACTTGAAAACTGGGCCAAAAATCAAAAATCTAAATACATGTTTAGATTCAGCATATCAAAGAACCTCATATATTCAATTTTTGCTAAAATCAAACAAAGTTAAATTTTGGACCCTTTGGACCTTAATGTAGACCAATTTGAAAACTGGACCCAAAATAAAAAATCTAAATACACTGTTAGATTCGGCATAACAAATAAATAAATGTGATCAAAGATTTTACAAATCTAATGCGCCATACTGTGCAATTAAAGATTACTTCTTGAAATTTTTCAATATTTGAAATTTGAAAAAAAAATAATATTTGAAGAATAATTCTTTTTAATTTCTGAAATCTGACATGAGAAAAAATTGACCCCCCACAATTTCTTTTTATACCCCCCCCCCTCTTTTTTCCCCCAAAAAATTCTTTCCCTCAAGATATGGTCATAATCTCAATTCAAATTTCCAATGGAGTTGGCAACCATAATTACCCATTTAAATTTACCATAGTGCTAACTTAATCTATTTTATAATAGAATTAAAAATATAGTGTCAAATCTTTCATATGGATTTTTTTGTAAAAAAAAAAGATGCAACATTTGCAGATATTTTTACTGGTCTTCCTCTATAAATATGCATTTCTTTAAACATAATTTAAAAGCAGTGTAAGGAAAGTAACCAAAACGTTGTATTTGGATTACCTCCCTTACACTGTTTTAAATTATCTTTATTGTTCATTAACCATTTCTTTATACATAATTTAAAAGCAGTGTAAGGGAGATAATTTCAATGATGTATTTGATTTATCTCCCTTACACTGCTTTAAATTATGTTTTGTACTAAAGTATTTGTCCATTAACCAGGACAACCTTGTTTTTCCCCCTTTTTTGCCCCTAATTCCTAAACGGTTTGAGCCATAACCCCCCAAAGCAAATCCTAACCATCCCTTTGTGGTATGGAAACTTGAAGTATAATTTCAGAGAGATCCATACACCGTTCCACAGTTATTGTCTGGAAACTAGAAAATGCTTATTTTTGGCCCCTTTTTGGCCCCTTATTCCTTAACTGTTGGTACCATAACCCCCAAAATCAATCCCAACCTTCCTTTTGTGGTATTTAACCTTATGGTCAAATTTCTAAAAGATCCATTCACTTAAACTAAAGTTAGAGTGCGAAAACCAATGTGTCTTCGGACGACGACGCCGGACGACGACGACGACGACGACGCCAACGTCATACCAATATACGACCACAAAATTTTTTTGCGGTCGTATAAAAACCTTCTTCTCAATTAAGGCATGTGTGCAGTCAACTGATCACATGTACAATAAACAGCTGCGCCATGAGTGCATGATAAGCCCGTCGTCTTGTGTGTGAATTTTTATGCAATAAGCATAAATAGTTTCTGACATACGGCATGACATGTGAAAACCCCCTTTTTTTTTTACAAAAAACTCAATATCTCTAAAATAAATTTTGAATCAAAACCAAAGGGTATACAGATCTTAAGATTAATATAACTAAGAAGTGTGTAAAATTTTAAGCAATAATCATAAATCGTTTTTGAGATACGGCGCGACATGTGAAAACCCCCCTTTTAAAAAAAAAAAAAATCAATATCTCTCAAAAATAAAATTTTGAATCAAAACCAAAAAGTATACAGATCTTTAGATTAATATAACTAAAAAGTGTGTAAAATTTTAAGCAATAATCATAAATCGTTTTTGAGATACGGTGCGACATGTGAAAAACCCCTCCCCCTTTTTTTTTACAAAATACTCAATAAATCAAAAATAAAATTTTGAATCATCACCAAAAAGTATACAGATCTTAAGGTTAATATAACTGAGAAGTGTGTATAGTTTTAAGCAATAATCATAAACTGTTTTCGAGATACGGCGCGACATGTGAAAAACCCCTCCCCCTTTTTTAACAAAATACTCAATATCTCTAAAATAAAATTTTGAATCATCACCAAAAAGTATACAGATCTTAAGATTAATATAACTAAGAAGTGTGTAAAGTTTTAAGCAATAATCATAAATTTTTTTTGAGATACGGCGCAACATGTGAAAAAAAACACACACCTGTTTTAGTTACTAAGTCCCGTAACTCAAAAAGTTTTAATCTTATTTTCACCAAAAAGTATACAGATCGTTTGACCATCATAAGAAACAACTATGTTAAGTTTCATGAAATTTGGATAAGTCATTCTCAAGTTACGGTGCAACATGTTTACGCCGGACAGACAGACGGTCAGACAGACGGACAGACGCCGGACATTTGTATACCATAATACGTCCCCACAAAAATTTGAGGGGCGTTTAAAAATGTATTCAACCCTCCCAAACAAGAATTTAAGCAATGTCCCAATTCAACCTCAAGTTGGCTTTGCTTTTTGACCTGTCAAATAGGAGTGAACACAGGATCCATAAAATGTCTACCTTGTCCACCCTAATCCCCCTTTCCTATGGAGTGGACATAATGATTCTTTTGTTTTTACATGAGACTTGCAAGAACTGCAGATATTGTTTAATGTTAGATATTTTTTTATCAAATTAAGAAAAAACTTAGGTGTTTAAATTTGAAAGTTGCGAACTCGGTACAGGTGGAAAAGCAAATCCCACAATCATAACAAGGGCTGCACTGTATCTCTTGCAGATGGTTATGAAATCAAGAATGTGTCAGATTTAATACTGGAGTCCTGGGTCCTTCCTTTAAATTGCTAAACCTGTGTGGGAAATGGTGGTCCCATAGTGTTTGTAAGAAACATGTTCACAATCAAATATATTTTAGTTTATAGTATATTAAAATCAAATGAAAAAGGCTTAAATCTCCGCATAAAAAATGAATTGTACTGAACATATGTATATTCAAAGACATAACACTGGTGGTCTTACACTTTTTTTTTGTATCTTCAAAAATGACATGTACTGAACATATGTAAATTAAAAGACAAAACAATGGTGGTCTATCTGAATTCTTTAAGTATATACATGCCCTATTTAACACTAATTTCACCTGTAATAATATATCACATTTCAAACATTGGTAACCTTGTACATGTCAAGATAATCACCCATATGTTAAAAACTTAACTTGAGATTTCTCCCTGACATAAGAATTGATCTTAATGTTATCTCCATGTACCCACTGACTTCATAAACAAATGTATGCTAATATTATGAGTACTATATATATTCAAATTTATTTGAAGTTTTCAAACTAATGCTTACATACAACTACAATTGCATAATGCCATTTGACATAAATTTCATGAAATATCTGTTCTATAACTACAATTTAATCAATTGAATCAGATAAACATGTGCATACACCATGCAGTTTTCCTAAATTTTGTACTTAGAAATCCTTTATTTTGATAATGGAATGCAAGAAAAAGTTATTGCTTTGGTGCATTCCAATGAATGTTGAGCAAGTACATATACACCTAGAAAATGAATCACTAAAACAATTTTGATTATTATATAGCAATATGCTCAGTGGCTGATTCCGAGTTTTGAGCAAAGAGGGCATAATAATAAATATGCCCTCTACATCCCTCCCTCCTGCTGAGTACACTACTCCCCCTAGATGCTTAGACTGGTGAAATAAACACTGTTGCTAAAGTCTAGGATCAATGTACCACTGCATACAAAGAGAACACTAGTACTGGAAAGACATGGTAATAATTGTAGCAAAATAAATTGTTTTGTACTAAGATGTATAGATACTTTAAACCAACAGACACCCTAAAATTTCTTTAAAAAAAGGTGTTATCGGCTACAAGAAATGTTCCCTGGATCTATTACAAGTTTTTCATTTCTCTTCTATACCCTATTATTATTTTGATAATGATAGGTATAAGCCATACTCCACAAAAAGATTTAGATGATTTAGTGGAATTATTTGATGTTTATTGAAACCCAAATGATATTGAAGATATCCAGAAATACACAGCATGTGTAGTTTAAACTATATTACAAGCACTTTAACATGTTTAATCAGTATACATATATGCATATTGTATGCAGCTAACTATAAATGTACACATATATCTTACTAGAACATACTCGCGAAATTGCGGGCATTTAGAGTGTGGTTGAAAGTATGTTAACTTTTGTATGATAAATTTTTATAAAATAATTTATGACTGGAGAATTTCAGGAAAGGTATCAAAAGTCATAAGTACTTGGGGACATGACAACTTTTTTTCAGCCCTCACCCTTTTTTTCAAACTTTTTGGTTTTCTGTGAATTTCAATTATTTTCGAGTTTTTCTGTATACTACATGTATGAACATACATATACTATAAATAAAATGTATTGTCTATTTACTACCAATTGCAAGTTTACTATCCACGGCGGTCACTGATATTTTATATATAGATTTTATTTAGCCCTCCCCCTTTTTTCCAAAGTCCGTTTTTTTTGGTTTTCTGTTAATTTCAATTATTTTCATGTTTTTCTGTATTCTATGAACATACTTATACTATAAACAAAGTGTATTTGCTATTTACTATCAATTCCAAGACTCTCTATATAATGTACCAGTGACCGCCTTGGATAGTAAACTTGGAATTAAGAGTAAATAGCAAATACACTGTATTTATAGTATATGTATGATCATAGTATACAGATCGGTCACTGATATATTATATAAAGATTTGAATTCAGCCCTCCCCCTTTTTTCCAAAGTCCTTCTTTTTCCCCCCTCTTAACTTCAATTATTTTCGCGTTTTTCTGTATACTTTAAACATACATATACTATAAATAAAGTGTATTTACTATTTACTATCAATTCCAAGACTCTCTATATAATATATCAGTGACCGCCGTGGATAGTTTTTTGTTTTCTGTTAATTTCAATTATTTTCGCGTTTTTTATATATACTATGAACATACATATACTATAAATAAAGTGTACTGTGGATTCATTATTATTCGTTGGATACCAATTTTCGTGGATTTCGTGGGTACAGGTGAACGACGAATTCAAATGTTCAACCAACTGCAAATTTTCTTTAGGGTTGTATGTAGATTTTGGCAAAACCACGAAATTAGATATCCACGAAAATGCAGGTTTTTATCAATCCACGAAAATTGGTACCCACGAAAATAAATGAATCCACAGTATTTGCTTTTTACTATCAATTTCAAGACTTTCTATATATAATATATCAATGACCGCCGTGGATAATAAACTTGGAATTGATAGTAAATAGCAAATATACTTTATTTATAGTATATGTATGATCATAGTATACAGAAAAACCCGAAAATAATTGTCCTGTCCCCAAGAATTTATGAAAATTATGTGTAATTTTAAAACAGTCCTAAACGGAAGTCTTGTCTACGACTTAACAGTCCGTCCGAAACTATATCCGTACGCCTTTATTGTCGTTTTCCTCCTAAAATAATCCAAGCTGAATAGTCATAAGCGAGGATGACAAATGGGACTAAGCATGGTACCTTTAGGACACAGAGGCATGATGATTAATTCAATTTGGAAGGTAGAGAAGCGACACACAAAATGAGGTCTTCTCGTTTAATAGTAGAATGTAATGGTATTCATAGAATATACTTTGAATGTTATGGTATCCATAGAATTTACTTATGACTTGCTGTTACATGCATCTATATTTCATTTATATGTTGTTTTAAAATTTAATATTATTATTGTCTGTATTCAGATCACGCCTCTATTGTGCTCTTTCCAATAAATATTGAATTGAATAAATGTATAATGCCACTTGTGGAGTGACTTTTGTGCAATGTAACTGTAAAGTATACTGGCTATATTTACTTTTCTTAGGTTACCTAGCTCTGATCTTTTGAAGTCATTTGTAAATGGCTCATTAATAATAAAATGAACTACGATACATTTTGTACTATAAAAAGAATGAGATGTGGTACATTTATGATTGCTAATGAGACATACAACTATCCAAAAATGTCCAAATGATGTGGATGAAAGCAACATTTTGTACTACTCCATATCATTGAATCCATCAGTTAATGTTGTATGATTATCTTCTCAAAAAAATTGCAAGCAATGAATACTAAAAGATAAACTAATTACCCCCACTAAGAGGAAATAAGGGAAAAGTGTGAAAATATTAAGACATTCTGAGACTTTTCTTTTCCTTATTGGACTAAAAAAGAAAATGTGGAAAATGTCAGATATGCTGTAAACTAAACTTCTTCTATATCAAAGTTGGAAACTTTCTACAAGCAATCCATAAGTTATGATTACATTTCATAGTCACTGGTCATACTAAATAGTAAATACATTGTAGCGTAGCTAAAGTGAAGTAAATGTAATCATAACAATGGCATTCTTAGGTCCTATAGTTCTGAAATCATCAGTGATAATACAAAAGTCTCAATCTTTTTTCTAAGGATAAATAGTGTTACCCTTCTTTTTTTCAAAAGTTGCAGGATCATAACAAAAAATTTCATGTTGTTTTGTTGTCTTTTGTGACCAAAACACATGTACATGTATAGTATATAATGGTTATAATAGTATATAATAGTTCTGTACCAATATGACCAACATGACCACAAAAGAAATGGGTTTTAAACAAAATTTATCATAATAAAATCCACCTTTGACAAGATTTCAGTGTCCTGATGAGGTAGGAATTTGTCATTTATATGACAGAGGGCCATGGTCAGAAATAAATGTACCATTATATAATGCTTTATAATGACGTTGTATAAACCTCAGTGTTCACTCAATTAAATGTTACAAAACTGGGTAATTTAAGGTGCTTGTATTTAATATTATTTATGGGTGACTGATTTCAAATGTAAATCATTAAACCTGTCATGAGGATTTTATATTTGGGTCATTGATGATACTTTAAAATAATATATGTGTATTTGTTAAAATGTTTTTAAGGAAGATGATTATCCAAATGACTAGCCATGTCCAAATCAATCACAACACATTCATAGCAGACCCTAGGGCAGTGGTCATAGTTAGTCACCTATGCTCAAAAGCGTATTATTACTTCAACATATTTGTGGGAGAAGAGATGAATAATTACAAGGACATTGATGATATTTATTAATGAAAATATGAAAAATATTTTTGGAATCTTAAGGAGTTCAGTTCATTCACTTTTACTTACACCTTCTTTTATTAACTTTAAAGTGCATAATTACATTTTTACTCATACAAAAAATCAATAAATTCATTTTTACTACCTTAATGATAAAGGCAGATGTGCACATTATATAGCCAAAGCTCATTAAAATAATAATAAATGTACAAAAACCTGCAAATATTTATCAGATATCAATGAAGTAGACAGCTATATAAAATTTAAAAGTACAATCATGCTCATGTAAAATGTAGATATGTTCTACTTGCATGATAAAACAAAATGTGTACTGGTTATCTGTTTGATTTGTTTATTCAATTTTGTAGTTAATTTGTTTACAGAAACAGTAGTGCATATTCCTGATCAGCCCTATTAACAGCTGATATTGTAATTATATTTATTCCCTTCACATACATGTATGATTCATGTAATGCATAGAACAGCTTGGGCTAGAATCTAAACCTTGAACATGTACATGTAACAAACCAAACATTGCTTTCATAAGATTTGCTATACATTAGTCAAGAAGATGTGGGGTATATGTAAAGCAACCTAACAACACAAAACCAAAAAGAAATATATATTAATCCGGATATGGTGTACCAATTTTTGCACCTCATGTTTGCGGTATACCATCTTTTCTGCAAGTTTATTGTTTTCTGTTTGATATTAAATTAATAATTAAAATCCATTTTGTTACATCTGGTGATCCGTTTATTTGGCAATCGCCATGGCAGTCAGCAGGGTTTAAGAACATCTGTTGTTCGACCTGCTAGTCAAATGCGTTTTGTTAAAATATACTTTTTCAATTTTTTGGTCTTTTGGAAAATGTTGTTTGTGCTGTATTTAGACGCCTCTACCAAGAAATTTGTTTTGCATGCACATGTATAAAAATTGTGGTTTTTATCCAACGCAATCATAGGTTTGAACGTTGTTTTCAATTTAGACTTGTTTATTCATGGATATATTCATTAATATTTGTATATGTTTTCATCAAGAAAACAACTGAACAATTACCAGCTGGACAACACATGTTAAATATTCAATACAGGCAGCAGTCCATTATTCATACATGTACATTTGTATAGGTTCAACCGTACAACTGAAACTGACTATAAAATTGTTAAATAAAGAAATGGTGATCAGATCTGTGGGTGAAATCCATGCAAATATATACATGTTAGGCAAATGCAATTTATGTAAATTTCCCACATGTGCATCATACATCATGTTGTGTGTTGTTATTGAAATCCCAGTACCACCATCAGTATGATCAGTGTGGAGAACAGGTGGTACATGTATTAAGATAGATAAATTCTATGAATTTACAAGATGTATAAAGATCTATAAAGTACAAGACTCATTGCTTTAAAAAAATTAATAAAGCAACAGAAAATAACCCTTAAAAAGGATAATTTATTAGTGAACACACTTACTGCAAAAAATGTTGAAAACAACAAATGTTTTTAGATGGCACCATATTTTCTCTTGTTTTCATTTACAATGTACAAATGTACCTTAAAAAGCTGAATTTAATTTTTGAGAGAGTAACAAGCTTCCTACGTTGTCTTTCATTAAAACATTGGTTCTTCATTTCTAGTTGTTTTTATATTATTAAAAGTAATAATAATAAACTGATGACACAGAGATACATGTGTGTCTCGCCTGTATATAATTTTCATAGAAATATGCAAATGCTCAAATCAAAACAGCAAAACTTCAACATGAAAATTATGCAAAATACTCAGTCAATGAACCATGACTGAAGTAACCGGGTTAACTTCTTTCTGAGATATAAGATATGCCAATGCTAATACAACTGCATACTAAATATCATTAACTTATCATAAGTGGTTCCCCTTAAACAGACCTAATCACAAACTTTTTCACGTACAGGTAAACTAAGTTGATTTTTGACTTGGACAAGGCAAGACAAGAATTTGTAGATGAATTTGATTGAGTCATGTGCCAAATTGTAATCATCTTGAAGGATTTCTGTATCAATAGAAAACAAGAGCTAGTGCACACGCTGAAATGTCTCGCCTTCTTTACTAACCATTGATATTATGTTGATAGTCCTAAATATAAAGCTTTACTACAACTATCACATAAACTTAACATGATCCAAGAAAATGAGGTCAAGGTCAGATGAACCATGCAAGGCAGACATGTACACCTCACATATAATCTATGCATTAAATATAGTTGACCTTTTGCTAATAAAATCTAAGAAACAAACTTAACCATAAAAACTTAACATTGACCAATGAACCACCAAAATGAGGTCAAGGTCAGATGATACCTGCCAGACAGACAAATACAGCTTACAATCCTTCCATACAACAAATATAGTTGATCTCTTGCTTATAGTTTAAGAAAAAAGAACAAAACACAAAAACTTAACACTGAGCAATGAACCGTGATAATAAGGTCAAGGTCAAATAAAACCTGCGAGACTGACATGCACATCCTAAAATATTTCCATACACCAAATATAGTTATAACCTATTGTAAATAGTATTAGAAAAAAAGCCCAAAACTCAAAAACTTAACTTTGACCACCAAAATGAGGTCAAGGTCAGATGACACCTGCCAGTTTGACATGTACACCTTACCATCATTCCATACACCAAATATAGTAGACCTATTGGATACAGTATAAGAAAAACAGACCAAAACACAAAAACTTAACTTTAATCACTGAACCATAAAAATGAGGTCAAGGTCAGATGACACCTGCCAGTTGGACATGTACACCTTACAATCCTTCCATACACCAAATATACTAGACCTATTGCTTATAGTATCTGAGATATGGACTTGACCACCAAAACTTAACCTTGTTCACTGATCCATGAAATGAGGTTAAGGTCAAGTGAAAACTGTCTGACGGGCATGAGGACCTTGCAAGGTACGCACATACAAAATATAGTTATCCTGTTACTCATAATAAGAGAGAAATTAACATTACAAAAAATCTTTACTTTTTTTTCAAGTAGTCACTGAACCATGAAAATGAGGTCAAGGACAATGGACATATGACAGACGGAAACTTCATATCATAAGGCATCTATATACAAAGCATGAAGCATCCAGGTCTTCCACCTTCTAAAATATAAAGCTTTGAAGAAGTTAGTTAACGCAGCCGCCGCATCACCATCCCTATGTCGAGCTTTCTGCGACAAAAGTCGCAGGCTCAACAAAAACCTATGTACATGTAAGTAAAACCGGTTTAAGGAAATGTTCCCCTGCTAAAAGTACAATTTTGTAAAATATCAGAATAAATAAAACAAGATTAAGACAATTAATTAAGTACAGTCAAACAACAGTTCCAAAAAACACAAATCTTCAGATTGAGCAACTCAAACCCCACAAAAAAAGGTGAATGAACTCTTGAGCTTCAGAGGCATTTAACTTTTTGAACATGTACAGCATTTCCTGATCCGCTTATTGCATGTTTGGTGTTGTTAATGCCAGGCAAAAATGTCTTGATTTATATAAGTTGAAAAAAGGTGATAACCCTTAGACCAATTAGCCAGCAGGTCATGCAAAGGACATTTGTGTCCATCTTTAGAGAGCAAATAACAATTCCCAGAAAATAAAAATAGTTTTGCGATATAAACATATTTAAAACTATTTGAATACTAATTGATTCTTTTTGAAACATAAACATGTATTTTAGGACCCAAAAATTCAATTCAAAAGAATAATGGTTTAAGTTCACATCACAATGACAGATCTGAGGTCAAGAGATGCAGTTTGTTTTTTCCTGTAATTCTTTGCTCAACACTAAGCAGGTGCAGATACAGGATTTGATATTACTGCATATTGGGTCTGTTAGCACCCTTTTTTTTTAATTCAAAGCTTATTTGGTATCATTGTTAGTGTGTTTAAAAATCATGATTCTTGTTATACATTTGTAATAAGTAAATGCATGTGCCTACATAAAATGTACAATGTAGCTTGGTATGAGTAATACATGTACATGAAACAAGAAGATTTTTAAAAAAAATCATGAAAGATAATTGCTTTTAACAGTTTGGACCCTTTGATCTCACAAAATTAAGAGGCAGTAACAGATCAGGAAGTCATTTTGTCAAAATAGTTCACAAAACACGAAAGGAAACATGTTTACATTTTTAGAATGTCACTTTATTTTAAAACAATAAAAAAACAAATTATTATCTTTAATTTATAGCAATACACTTACTAAAACACGACTCAAAAAAGTTTTCAACAAAAAACCTTTAAAAGGGTGTGAACATGTAAGGTGCGAACGTGAAATGAAGTGAACATGATTTTGGTCAAAAGGACCCAGACTCATGTTAGGTGGGGGTCCTCAGAATTAAGAGCACCTTGTTTAATACCTTTTGGGATTCTGAATCAGGACAGCCAAATCAGAAAATCACACTGGACACAAAATCCCAATAGGGTTTAAACCTTATTTTGACACAAAATTGGCTGTTATTTTAATACATTTTTCCTGTTTATTAAGGGGCGTGTGCCAGGTGTGCAAAGTCTGTGTGGTCAAGAGTGTTAAACTTCACAATTGTTCAAGTTTAGTCAATACTGTCAAGTGCTAGTTACCCATATAAATTTCGTTTGGCTTGATCATTTAAAAGCAAATCTGTTTAGAAATAAGTGTACATGTGTATTGCATAAAAAGGTTCCCAACAAATTGTTTAAACACCAAAGATATGCCTTTAAATATCCTGTTTTATCAGAGACATAAAAAGTCTCTGGTTAAAAAATATCAATGAAACAACTTAATAAGGGTCACTTATGTGCAGATTTTGACGCGATATTTGGAATAGGTGGGAATGTGCAGTCAACATACCTTATTATTTTGAAGAGCCTCTGCAGAATGATGTTCCTTTGCTCCAAAACAGCTCTGACATTTAAGTTTGTTGAATATATTTGGTTCAAACTTTCTGCATTTAAGAGCCATTACACTTTGTTTACATTACTTTCCTGGTACTTTCGAACTTATATCTAATCATGCAATTTCACTTTAAATTAGTCATTGTTTTAATTTATCCGTCTGTTTTTTACTTATAAAAAATAGACCACGAAAAGAAACAGGCAACATATTCACGAAATTGTTTTATCAACAGGTCTTCTGAAACAGGTGTGGAACTGTCAACACGCGTAGTAATATATAAGGTAACCGGAACTGAAAGGTTACACATTTGCTAACCTGGATATTTTAATCTTGAACTGAATAATTTTACCAGAGATATATATTATATATGCGGGACAACTCGGCCTGGAAACAAGTCGGACCGAGTCAAATCGGGCCGACTCATAAGTCAACTCGGACCGTCTATGAAGACAACTCGGACCGTCAATAGGCAAATCGGAACAGACTAATAAGTCAACTCGGACCGTCTATAAAGACAACTCAGACAAAGTATTAAAAGAGAATTTTAACTATATAAATGATCATAAATTATTAAATGTTATGTTTTACATGACAATATCAATTGCTGCTGAATTTGCAAAACATAATTAAAAAAATATTGTATAATGAGAATTCAAATTTTTACATATCTTTATCAATTTATTATAAAAAAAAAAGTCTAGGTGGAGAGTTGTCTCACTGGCAACTCGGGCCGTCTATATTGCCAACAAAGTATAAACCTGGAGTTTGAGTTATAATATGATAGCATGTTATATTTTACATCAAATTATCCTTTAGTGTAGATTCTTATTTCTACTTCATCATGGTGATTTTATATTTTGAATAAAATCTTCATTAATTCATGAAACAAACTTATAAAATTAATCGAATAATTAAACTCGTTATTTCGTCATAATAATTAAATTACATCAACAACCAATAATGTAAATTTAATTATTCTAATTGAATGATAACGAAAGTGATAATCCAATTACACAAGCGCATTACAGGTCATTGAGAAATCAATAAAAAGACCTCAAAATCGGCGTAAAATCTTTATTACAGACTTCGCTTTTGACACATAATGGAAAGCACCCCTAGTAGTCGTCTTTTTCATTTAATCTGGGACTGTTATACTAATATATTATGTCCCAGATTTAATCATTTATTTCGTCAAAAGGCTAATTTTATACTTATTCTGAGTTGTCATAATAGACGGTCCTAGTTAACTTTATAGACGGTCCTAGTTGTCTTGTTAGACGGTCCCGAGTTGTCTCCGGGCCGACTTGTCTCGCACCCATATACATGTTTCTGATTTTACACAATCATTTGGATGAAATGAAACACAAAATTTATCAGCAAAAACATCAATCATCATTATCTAAATCAATTAAGGGTCATTCTTATTTGCTCAACTCTTGGACTATTATACTAAATTTAGTATAATAGTCCCAGCTCGACTATTTTTAAAAAGATATATAATCAAAATCTTTATTTTGAAAACTACTTTATATGGACAATTTTAACCAAATCTGACACAGGGTTGATATATGGCAGGTCTTCTACATGTAAACCGCATTTTGTTTCGACTGAATGAAAAATGGAAGCTAAAGGCAATCGATGATTCTGATTGGCCAATCACAGTTTCAAAAATCTTCTTCTGTGATTATGGGGTTCTAAGAAAATGCAATTTCAATTTGAACTGGGACTATTATACTAACTATACTTAGTATAATAGTCCCAGATTTGAAATATCTTACTATTAAAACCCTTGGCGGGGTGAATCCGGGGTTGTCATATCACAGTGATTTCAGTCTGCATCAGTAATAAGGAGGATTGTGAAAACTTTCAATATTCTATTATCCTAGAGCATCGTCCCGTATAGCTTAACTGGACTAATAGATCATCAGTAATGTATAAATCCCATCGTATAGTTACTGTTCAGTGCAGAAAAATAACCAAATATATAATTTCAGCAAATATAAAACAATTTACACAAAATTTGCAAATGAGAACAAGTAAGATGGAACTATTTAAAAGTAGCCATTTTCATTCATTCGGCCACCTCAAATTCATTAATTCAAATATTTCAATTTGAACTCTTTATCGTGTGTGTGCTACGAACGTTGTAGATGTATGTCGAAGCCAGAATTTGAAAAGGGAAGCCAGGTGCTGATTTGAAAAGGGAGACTGATTTGCATGGATAAAGGCACTTTAATGACTGAATTGTGAAAAGTGCACTCAGTTATGGTGATAGACAGTTTGAAGAGATAACATACGGATTCCTTATATATATATATTTAATGAATATTTTTATATCCTAAGTAATCAGATAGATGATTTATTTTGCTTTGTTATCAGTGTTCCAACAAAGGAATAATTATCCATATATTGCCCTTTTAATTGCTGACGACCTAACATGAATTGTTGTACAATGCATGGGAAGATCGACTAAATAACGAGTTTTGCTGGAACACTGAACTAAAATATACAATTCAGCTTTCAAACTGCAGGTAGCAATCAGAAGAAGGACAAAGTTGTGTTCTTCCAAGGAGTAACACTTTGTCTGATAATCAATAGCATGTCATTAATGAGTAAACATCTCAGATATCCACAAGGAGTGCTATTGCCACGGTCTAACGAGAAATTGTCTTTACTGATGATGAGTAAACATCTCAGATATTCTCAGGAGAACATTGGTCTGACGAGAAATTGTCTATAATGAGTAAACATTTTCAGATATCCCCAAGGTGTAATATTCGTTTGACGAGCAATTGCCTTTAATCAGTGAACATCTTAGATATCCCCAAAGAGTAACAGTGGTCTGACGAAAAATTGTTCTTAATGAGCGAACATTTCAGATATTCCCAAACAGTTACACTGCCACGGTCTGACGAGAAATTGTCTTTACTGAACATGAGTAAACATCTCGGATATTCCCAGTAGTAACATTAGTCTGACGAGAAAAATATACTTAATGAGTAAACATATCCACAAGGAGTAACACTGGTACTACGAGAAATTGTCTTTAATGATTAAACATCTCAGATATATCCAAGGGCGAGTGAGTAACACTGGTCTGACGAGAAATTGTCTGTAATGAGTAAACATATCAGATATTCCCAGTAGCAAATTTGGTCTGACGAGAAATTGTATTGAATGAGTAAACATATCAGATATCCCAAAAGGAGAAACACTGGTCCTACGAGAAATTGACTTTAATGGGTAAACATCTAAAATATATCCACGGAGTAGCATTGGTCTGAGAAGAAATTATCTTTTATGAATAAACATCTCGGTATCCCCAAGGAGTAAAATTGCCACGGTCTGACGAATATAATTGTCTGAACGGAGTAAACATTTTTGATGTGCCTATGATTAACATTGGTCTCGAGAAATTGTTTTTAATGAGGAAAAATCTCAGATATCCGTTGGAAAAAGAGTTAACCAAAATATAACCATATTAAAATAAAATCCGTCTAGATAAGATTAGTCTACTGTTATTTACTACTTAGATGCTGTTTGTTAAGATGAGTCTTAATTAAGGTAACGGATGTGTCATTATTTAAACCATAAAATATCAGAATTTCAATATTAATTTGACCTTTCTAGTTTTTGGGTAAAGATTACATGAAATGCAATCAAAACCCTATGTTACTGGCTTGATATCTAAATCTTCCAAGGTTTATCACTACCTTTGAGATACACAAAATTGCATTGATCATCTTTAAAAATTGGAGTTATCTTCCTTTGTCCAGAATTGTAGTTGAATCAACTACAACCAATGCTTTATACAATGCAATATTTAATTTTACTTCCAACTGATAAATTAAAGCAATCTTTATCCTTCAGTGCTTACAAGCACTTTGATTATTCGTAAACTTTTTATCAGGTTCGTTTTTCAAAACCTTTTAGATTATATTTGAAAATATGCTGAAAATGAAGAAAAAACAACTAAAGGGATATGTCGAAACGTAAAACAGTACATTCGAAAATGTAGCCAATTGTTAATCTCAGTTCATATACTAGTTGTATATGTCTCGATTATAACGATGAATACGATCTAGGTCCGTTTCTAAAACAGGCTGCCTTTCAATTGACGCTTACCACATATTCCCTTTTTCTTGTTGAGTCATATTGAGGCCTTCATCAACATGCATGCCGTAATCAGGGCGTTGGATGGTTATGAAAAACAAAACTGTGCACAATAAAATGAATAGTGTTAACTTTTTATACATTGTGACTTGGATGGAGAGTTGTCTCATTGGCACTTATACCACATCTTCTTATTTATATCAAATACTCGTATACGCCTAAAAAGTGTGCAACACAAACAAAAAAAAGAAAGAAAAAGTTAATGCAAGTTCCGATAACAGATATCCTTCATCGGTATGATGCAATATGAATCGTATCAATCTATGCTGATTTTCCTAAACAAATCTTGAATGTAGTACAAATCAAAAACCGAACTACGCTGTTTAATTTTAAAATAACGCAAAATAAGTATTTACAATGGAGGCTGTGTATGTATGCATCAAAAATGAAACTAACACATCCATCTGTTGTGTTAAGCACTGAGCGATTTGAACTACACCTTTTCATTGATCCAATTTGGTTTCAACGTTTTAAATTTTCTTATCCAAAATCTTTCCCGAGTGATCATCACCTCCCTAAACCAAGCAGTGTTGAGGTCAATGATGGTAATAGTCAAGTCGATTGATATCTGCCTTAGTTTTGTCAGGGGATCACTAATGTTAACTGTGAGGAGGTCTGGCTTACATTCATAGTCACTACGATGGCCGTTCATACGGTTGTGAAATGGCTGTTCTGACTCATCAACATACTGTTTACCACATTTATAAATACATAGTATTTGTAGTCTTGCAAGTAACATTGCAAAATATGGTGTACCGGTAGAGTGATTGTTAAAAGTTCGGGTATGCAGTATCTGCTTGCAAGTCAAAAATGGTTTGTTCTGGCAATACTCGCAGGAGCCTGTTGAGCCTGGTTTAGAGGATAAACAGCTAGCCCTCACCAGAAAGTCTTAAAAGCTTTGTGGCATATGGAAAGCCAGTATGGGTAACTTGGGGAAGATCTTGGATAGTTTAGGATGGATTTCGAATTCTTCCCAATTTTCGCGGATAAGGTTTGACAATTTTTCAATTTTTGGATGGCAACTCAGCACAAACGAGACTCTTTTCTTGACCTTTTTCTCTTTGTATTGTAGAAGTTCATCTCGACTTATGTTGTTATAATGAGAGAAACCTCTATTAAAGTCTTTTCTTCTATATCCCCGATTTTTTAGGTGAACGTGAAGTTCTTGTTATCGCTTTGTCACAGTATCATTGATGGAGCAAATCTGCTTTATTCTGATGACCTGGCTGTAAGGAATACTATTGGTGCAGTGTTTTAGATGACAACTCAGGAGAGATAGACATTGATGTTTGTCTTTGGGCTTGCAATGCAAACCTGTAAATATGAATCCATCCTTCACTTGTGTAGCAGTGCCAAGGAATGTGATCTTAGGTCTTAGAGGTTTCAAATGTTAATTTTATTGAGAGATGAAGTCGGTTGGTACGCCGAAGTGAACATGTTAAGTTCTTGTGCAGTATTATCCCATTTCATGTCAATATGGCAATGAATCGTAATAGAGGTTGATAAAGAGATGTAATGAGAATTTACTGTTCAAATTTGCTCATAAAAATATTGGCATAGGTCGGGGCCATCTCTGTTACCATTGCTGTTCCACTAACCTGATATAGTTCACATTGGATGTGAATGTATTGCATTTCAATACTATCATGTTAGAAGCTGGACTAAACATTCAACTGGCGGTGGGTGTAGGTGCTGCGAGAGTTCCAGACTTCCATACAGGCTTCAATACCATCTCGATCCATGGGGGATATTAAAATAGAGATAGGTAGCGTCAACTGAACGAGACAAGGATTGTTTCAGGTGGACGAGTGTTCAAGGATCCCATTTTCTTATGTGCTGAATGTGGTATGTAGGATGTTATTTTTTTCTACGTGTGGTCTTAGATGCAAATCAATAAATTCTGGTAATTTCTCTGCATGTATATAACAGGTGACTCTGTTCACAACAATAAAAGAAAATTATCAATTTTAAGATATTATACAACCTTTCTTATTCACACTTGCGCACGAGTTGACGTCTTTTTGTGAATTGCAATTCGAGTTATTTAAATACTTTTGTGTTTTTTTTTTGTACAGGAAAATAAACATTAAAAGCCTCTTTAATTTAAGGGGGAATTTTGTTACGATTTAGATAAAAAAAAAATCAAAATGTGTTTTAAACATTTATAAAAGCGGAATGTAGAAATTATATTTCGCTATTAGCAGTCAGTTTGGTTCAATTTTGTCAAAATAAGTTAAAATCTGTGTGACATCACTGATGTATTATTGGAATTCAACCTCACTTGAAAGAGTATTCATACGACCTAACCTTTGTTGGAAACGGATTGCGCGTGTGCTCAGCATGTCCAGGGATGCATAAATGATAAATGTCAGATAAAAAGTGAAACTAGGTTATACAGGTTAATGCCTCACATTTAATTTATATGTTTTATCTATGAAAATGAGATCAAATAGAACTAAGAAAATCGACCCGTAATATGGGTCTTCAATGATAAACATTAAACAAACAAACCTTGTGGGGCATACAGACACATATATGTTACGAGAATAGAGTGATCCAAATAGAGATAGCAATAATATATTTATTTTTATTATTTATACATGCGGATTCCTTTTTATGCTTATGTACACTGACCATTAAAAATATTTTCTCGAAAATAGTTCCAGAACTTAATTCTATACTTACTAAAATATAGTTCCAAAGTATTATTCAAACTATTTTACTTTACTTTGCAAATTGTATCAAAATCTTTTTTGTCAACAAACCATGTTTTCGATTTGTACAGATAGTTATGAACTTATGTGCACTATCAACACTTAAATTTATTTTTAGACAAAGTTCATATGTAGGGGAGACAACTGAGAAAGTCAACAAAATGTCACAAACAACACGTCTCACAGACGGAAGGAAAAGTTTTGAAGTAAAAAAATACACCTTCTCCACCGAAGTCATTCCAAGACTGAGCTGTCATGATCCAGAATGTGAAGAGCGTATCGAAAATGGAGTATGTTTTCAAATTAATTATGTCTAGTTTCATTTCCAGAGTCAACTTTCGGTTTCCATTGCTACATATATACCATAGTTTTCTCCAAATTAATTCATTCAAAGATATCATCTTGATTTTGGTCTAATTGTAGTCATGTAAAAACCCTACATATTACATTATGATAATTGTTATTCAAAGGTCAAATCTAATAGTCATTAATATTAATTTAAAATTTGTCTACCCGAGTTCAGGGATATCATATATGACATATAACATTTTTATTTAGAAGATATAATTGAATGTTTAAATGTTTGCATTGACAACTTTCAAATCAGTGCAGTAAGAGTCGATTATTCAATGCAGATGGACCTCAAGTCAACTGGTCTAACTAATTCATAAAAAAAAAACCTTGAGATTGCCATCATTGGTCTATTATACAACAGTACAAATATACACCTTATCATCATTACCTGGATACCTAGATCTGTGCAATGATCTTTAGTCAATGACTTCTTTTATTGCCTAGTGTTAAATTATTCTAAGTCATGTTAGTACAAACAAATGTATCAATTTCTAAATCAACTTTCAGTTTCCAATACTAGTCTATAGTGTATCAGAACTTGGTTTCTCTGGCTTTGTTGCCTTCCTGTTGTCAACCCTTAGTTTAGACATATATAGGATAAACCAATTGAATATATAGATTTATATTATAAATTTTTTTTTTGAAGAAATAATTTCATACATCAGACTCCATACACTTCACCTTATTGCTTTTACCTGGATAACTGAATCGGTGCAATGACCTTAAGTCGATTGGACAAGTATTCAAATAGTTATTTTAATTCATAATTTTTTAAAGCTAATTCAAAACCAACTTTAACTAAATAATTTTCATTTTTTTTAAAATTTGAATTAAGATTATTTTGAACATTATTACTAATTTTAAGGACATCAAATATTTTTACTTACAACATTACAAAAAAATCATTTAAAAATAATCAGATATATAAATGGATTTATCAGGTACATAAATGGAAATACACTATGTCATTGAATTCAGATTGAAATAGGAAAATGTTCCCATGTTGGTCATGCTGTTGTGCAATTAGAAAGGGGGAGACATTAAGTTATCAATATGGTCAGACCATGATTTTAGAATGAGTGAGTTTTAGCATTTTAGGAAAAGATTAAAATGGGGGAAAAAAAAGAGACAACTTAGGGTGTTCTTATAGAAGATCTCTTCCATGGTACAGATGGAGTGGTTTTTTAAGACAGTGACTGCTATACTCAGATTAATTCAATATTATGCATACATTCCAGGTTTCTTTGAACCTTCAGTGGTGTGGATTTATTAGGGCCCTGCCTAGTGGCGGATCGCCCTATAGTGATCAGTCTGTCTGTCCGTCCATCCGTCCGTAAAAAATTGTGTCCGCTCTATATCTAGAGAACCGTTATAATTTCATACTTTATACTTGACATGTATATTAACCAACACCAGAGGGTGTGTCATAATGTTTGTACAACTTCCTAGGACGAAGTTCATGGTCAAAAACTTTGGTTTCAGTTGACAACCCCATGTCCTATGGTAAAGGGGCCCACAGAGATGGCTCCCATCTCAATGATGTCTAGTTATGATTAAGAACAACTGACTTTTGAACAATGTGATGAAAACACTTAAATAGTCTATTTTATCATTATTCTCTGAAAAAAAAATCTACAATAATTATTTAATTCCTGATATGAGCTTACATCAGTTAATTTCTATTTCTCAAGGTGTCTTAAACGAAGGAGATGTGGGGTAAACTCTGTAAGAAATGATTATTCAACTTCACATGTTTATAATTGATTTTTTTTTTTCAGTTGCCAGTAGTAATTCCAGATGCAAATTTAGTTGCATCAGCAAGGCATTGGAACATAGATTACCTCCGTGATAATATTGGCGATGGAAAGTTTATGACATATTTTTCAAACAGTAAAAAATTCAAATATTATGATGACAAAAAATGTCCAAACATAAAAAGCTTCAAGAAACCAATGGAACAAGAAGAGCTGACATTTGATGAATTTGTGAAAAAAATCAACAAAGGAAAATCGAAAGGACAAAGGTATGAAAATATTTTTTTCCCAAAATATCTAAACATTATTAAATAGCATTCATCATGTGGTATGATTGCCAATGAGACAACAATCCACCTGAGTCCAAATGAGCGATATATAAGCAACTTTACAATGTAGGTCACTGTACATCCTTCACCAATGAACAAAATTAATACCATTTAGTCTGCTAAAAGCCCAGACATGACAAAAGGTTAAACAATTTAAGCGAGAAGAACAACCTAATTTATTACAAAACAACAAATGAAAAGCAAATATGACAGACACAAACCAACAACAACTGAAGTACAGGCTCTTGACTTGGGACAGGGACATAAAAAATCATGTTCACCTAGAATAAAGTATCAATCAGTACACATCCAATGGATTTAGTGTAAAGATGTCATAAACAGTCAGAAAAAAGCAAGACCAAACATTTTGATGTCAACATAAGGCCTTCATTAACAAACATCCATACCAATCATTGCAGCCACAATACAGTCATTGACATGTGAAATGTTTTAGATAAAGATAACTGCATATCCCTAAATTTCAACTCTTTTCATATTTGCCGTTATAATTATTTTCAAGCAAAGTCGGATTACTTTCATTTCCATCCATATTTAATCTGCTACATTGAGAAAAAAAATTTCCTAGTTCTCTGTTATGAGTGCTTAGCATTACAATTACCTCAGTTATTAACACATTATTGAAAATTATAATAAAATTAGGAAATATCTAGAATTAGTATAATATGACGGGTCAAATTTATATGATTTAGATATATTCCCCATTCATATACATGTACACCTTTGTACTAAAATACTAATTAAGTCCTGTTATTGAAGTTTGCAGAAAAAAACTAAGTTTCATAACAAATCCAAAATTGAAAATCGAGCTAAAATCCTTACAACTATTCTCATAACAATGATATACAAAACTAGTGTACTAAAAAACTAAAGGTGCATGCTATATATTTTTCATAGAAAGTTACTATAATAAAGCACAGGGATATTTTTATGATTAACCTCGACATGTATATAATATTATATTTGTTCTTATGTATTAGATACACCGTGAGGGCGTTAGCCCAAATGGGTGTATCTAATTTACACCAAGATAATTATTGTCAATGCAGAATGATAGTTTTCAATAAAGGTGGGGGGTCTTTCAGTGATTTGACCATATGTTATTGAAAAGCATGATAAATGCAGGGTATCCAATTTCATTTAAGACATCTTGGTGTAAACAAAGAGTAAATATCTATTACAGTTTGTTTGTATTATTTTTTTGTAGATTATACTTACAACAGACATTAAATGAGACAGTTGGAAAGAACATTGTTTCAGACTTTCTTGGATTTAACTGGAACTGGGTAACAGCTCAACAGAAAAAGAATAGTTTTGGCCCTCTTACAAATAACATGTTACTAATAGGCCAAGAAGGTATATTCAACGTTTTGCTTCTTATAAGTTCCCAATTTGACTTGTACAACTTTTGAATGGAAACAAAATAATTTTGTAAAATGTCTTTTTACCAAGGAAAGAATAGGTTTTGTTAACTAACTCCATAAATGACTGCTATTTTTATACGACCGCAAAAAAATTTTTGTGGTCGTATATTGGTATGACGTTGGCGTCGTCGTCGTCGTCCGGCGTCGTCGTCCGAAGACGCATTAGTTTTCGCACTCTAACTTTAGTTTAAGTGAATGGATCTCTATGAAATTTTACCATAAGGTTCAATACCACAAAAGGAAGGTGGGGATTGATTTTGGGGGTTATGGTACCAACAGTTAAGGAATTAGGGGCCAAAAAGGGGCTAAAAATAAGCATTTTCTAGTTTCCAGACAATAACTGTGGAACGGTGTATGGATCTCTCTGAAATTATACTACAAGTTTCCATACCACAAAGGGATGGTTAGGATTTGCTTTGGGGGGTTATTGCTCAAACCGTTTAAGAATTAGGGGCAAAAAAGGGGGAAAAACAAGGTTGTCCTCATTAATGGACAAATACTTTAGTACAAAACATAATTTAAAGCAGTGTAAGGGAGATAAATCAAAGACATCATTGAAATTATCTCCCTTACACTGCTTTTAAATTATGTATAAAGTAATGGTTAATGAACAATTAAGATAATCTAAAACAGTGTAAGGGAGGTAATCCAAATACAACGTTTTGGTTACTTCCCTTACACTGCTTTTAAATTATGTTTAAAGAAATGCATATTTATAAAGGAAGACCAGTATGGCGCATTAGATTTGTAAAATCTGTGACCACATTTATTTATTTGTTATGCCAAATCTAACCGTGTATTTAGATTTTTAATTTTGGGTACAGTTTTCAAATTGGTCTACATTAAGGTCCAAAGGGTCCAAAATTAAACTTTGTTTGATTTTAACAAAAATTGAATTTATGGGGTTCTTTGATATGCTGAATCTAAACATGTATTTAGATTTTTGATTTTTGGCCCAGTTTTCAAGTTGGTCCAAATTGGGGTCCAAAATTAAACTTTGTTTGATTTCATCAAAAATTGAATTATTGGGGTTCTTTGATATGCCAAATCTAACCATGTATTTAGATTTTTAATTTTGGGTCCTGTTTTTTAAATTGGTCTACATTAAGGTCCAAAGGGTCCAAAATTAAACTTAGTTTGATTTTAACAAAAATTGAATTCTTGGGGTTCTTTGATATTTTGAATCTAAACATGTGTTTAGATTTTTGATTATGGGCCCAGATTTCAAGTTGGTCCAAGTTGGGGTCCAAAATTAAACTTTGTTTGATTTCAACAAAAATTGAATATATGGGGTTCTTTGATATGCTGAATCTTACCATGTATTTAGATTTTTTATTTGTGGGCCCGCTATCAAATTGGTTCATATTGAGGTCAAAAGGGTCCAAAATTAAACTTTGTTTGATTTCATCAAAAATTGAATTATTGGGGTTCTTTGATATGCCAAATCTAACCGTGTATTTAGATTTTTAATTTTGGGTCCCGTTTTTTAAATTGGTCTACATTAAGGTCCAAAGGGTCCAAAATTAAACTTAGTTTGATTTTAACAAAAATTGAATTTTTGGGGTTCTTTGATATGCTGAATCTAAACATGTGTTTAGATTTTTGATTATGGGCCCAGTTTTCAAGTTGGTCCAAGTTGGGGTCCAAAATTAAACTTTGTTTGATTTCAACAAAAATTGAATATATGGGGTTCTTTGATATGCTGAATCTAAACATGTATTTAGATTTTAGATTTTTGGCCCAGTTTTCAAGTTGGTCCAAATTGGGGTCCAAAATTAAACTTTGTTTGATTTCAACAAAAATTGAATATATGGGGTTCTTTGATATGCTGAATCTTACCATGTATTTAGATTTTTATTTGTGGGCCCGCTATCAAATTGGTTCATATTGAGGTCAAAAGGGTCCAAAATTAAACTCTGTTTGATTTCATTAAAAATTGAATTATTGGGGTTCTTTGATATGCAAAATCTAACCGTGTTTTTAGATTTTTAATTTTGGGCCCTGATTTTTAAATTGGTTTTACATTAAGGTCCAAAGGGTCCAAAATTAAACTTAGTTTGATTTTAACAAAAATTGAATTCTTGGGGTACTTTGATATGCTGAATCTAAACATGTGTTTAGATTTTTGATAATGGGACCAGTTTTCAAGTTTGTCCAAGTTGGGGTCCAAAATTAAACTTTGTTTGATTTCAACAAAAATTGAATATATGGGGTTCTTTGATATGCTGAATCTAACCATGTATTTTGATTTTGGACATTGGACCATAATAGGTAAATTAAAAAAATTGAAGTTCTTAGACCACATTCTTTCTGTGTCAGAAACCTATGCTGTGTCAAATATTTAATCACAATCCAAATTCAGAGCTGTATCAAGCTTGAATGTTGTGTCCATACTTGCCCCAACTGTTCAGGGTTCGACCTCTGCGGTCGTATCAAGCTGCGCCCAGCGAAGCATTTTATTATTTCCTGTGCTGCTGAGGAGATGTGTATGTACCAATTATCAGGTTGTTTGCATATTGATATCGTAAAATATCAGCTGCGAGTCACAATATGAAGATTTTTTCGAGTGAGCGCAGCGAACGAGATCAAAAAGGCTTCATATTGTGTCGAGCAGCTGATATTTTACAATATGAATATGCATACAACCAGATAATCGATTTATGGGGTTATATTTGCGTATTTTGCATGATAGAGATAAGTGTTTTCCTTGTTTCACCAGCAAACCGGAAGATGATGTGATAAGTTCGTGTCAAAATTATCAATGTCGGTTCATATATTATGACGTCGGTGATATGTCCGGGTCAAAGTTAATAATGCCGGGTCAACGTATTTGACGTCACAAAGCCGTGATATGCAATTTTATTAAGAGCTGAGCAGAGTGATACAGACAGAGGGACGACCGCTAAATGTTCTTTCTCAATACCAATTAAAACGATATTAAGAATAGTATTTAAGCCACAATTTGTACTTGCTAGCTTGCCACCCTTGCAATTCCTAATGAATTTTTATCAAAATTCATATAATATTTTAATTGAGATGGAAAACCAATGCCATTGAGAAATTTAATGGGAGTTCATAATCAGTTATGCTACTTGGAAATTTCATGACATATTTTCGATATAAATTTATTTGAAAGGATCTTTATCGAGTTAAAAAAATGTTTTGGGTAGTTAATGCCATTGAAAATATAAATTGTTTGAAAATCGAAAAAATTCCTTGTAAGAGTTCTTATGACTGCTAACTGGATGTTTAGCATGCAACAATCAATCAATGATTAATGCATGTAAACCTATTTACAATTACACTGGAGTACTATTGAGTAAATTCAGAAGATACATGTAGGTTTTTTTAATTGTATTAAAAAATGAAGATAGCTTTTATTATTTTACCTCCCGGAGTTGGGGCTATAATGCAATCACCTTGTTAATTGATCCTCTGTCCGTTTGTCCAACAAATATTTCTGTCACACTTTTCTCAGGAACTACTGAAAAAAATTTTGACAGCAGCTTAACAGGGATGAGTTGTAATGTTTTAGTGCTGTTTGGATTTGTCAGACACCTACTTCCTGTTTTCCAATCTTTGAATTATGAGTGGGGATAACTTAGCATGAAAAAGAGTGCAACTTCTAGTTGTTCATGGAAGTGACAGTGTTAAAAAAATGATGAGAGTGAATACATGTATGTGTATAGCACTTATATATATTTTCTACATGTATTTTTGTTTAAAAATTAAGTGTTCATTGTTCATTGTAGGAAACATTACTCCAGTCCATTATGATGAACAAGAGAATTTCTTTGCACAAGTATATGGGTATAAGAGATTTATTTTATTTCCACCAGAAGAATTCCCGAACTTATATCCACATCCTACCTATCATCCATGTGACAGACAAAGTCAGGTTTGTAGAGAAACATTCCCAATATGTTATATGGAGACAATGAATTATTGTGATATTTATCCTTAATTTTCCTTCAGAAATGTTTTCAATGTTTTATTTTACAAAAAGTTAAAACTTGTTATATACTTTGTTTTCTTGCTACTTGTATTTTAAATCCATACTTTCATTTCATGCATATGTGCTAAGGTGGCATTACGAAACCAAAAATAGGTCTATCATTTTGACCTCTATCAGATCAAATTACCTCCATGTGATGCTTACATTATGGGAAATTTACATTGAATTATTTAAATTGTGGCTTATTGGAAGTTACTTCATAAAAAAAACCGGTAATGACAACATTGTACTAAAAAAGAGGAAAAAAAAGTGAAAAATAAAAATGATTTTTAGAAATGTCTTCTTGTTCTGTAGAGGCTGTAAAGAAACCAAATATGAATACCCGTATGAAAATTTCAACAGGAGTTCAACTGGACTCCAGCTGGACTTGAGACGTATTCCAGTCTGACTTTGAAAAGTACAGTCTGACATGAGCCGTACACGTACTTTTTCTTATACTTGGGTTATTTGCCAGCCGGTATTTTCTTAAAAGTCCAACCGCACTTTTTGTAATGCTGACAAGAAAATAAACACGGCTGGACTTTTGAGGAAATTTATTCCTTTCTGTAAAATGATCAGCAGGATTTTTGTCTTAGAAAATTTTACATTCATTTATGAGCAGGAATTTAGACTTAGAAAATTCTTTAACATCAATTAGAAACTTGAGCCATATAACAGTGATTTAATAGCAGTTAGTCTTGTAGAAATGTGCCATCTGTTTTCAATTAACCTCAGTCTGGACAGGTCACAGGAAGTACTATCTCCACAGAGATTGAGGCCATATGTAGGAGAACACATTTCGAAATACATATTTCTGCAATTACTATCACTTTTATTAAAAATTTCATAATTAAACAAATTAATAATTGATTTTCTTTTTTTTTTAATATATCACATATTAAAAATTAAGGCACATGCAATTAGTCATAAGAGGAACATTTAAAACAACTCCTCAAACAACCTCATGTATTGCAATACAACACAATTTGATTTTGGAATAAACAGGAAGATATGCTTCTTTCTTGAACAAAATGAGAATTTTACATAATTGTGTGTAAAGCAAATGTTTGGAAGTAGTTCTTTTCACATTAAATAGAGAAGATGGATCCTTCTGACTGGCATCAATGACAAAATTATTTAGGAAGATTGTTGTTTGCATGTGTTTTGGATTGCATATTCTGGTAAGTACAATAAATTGAATTCCACCATTTTGGTGGTATTATCTGATATGCTCTTTTTATTCAAAATATAAATAGAATAATTACAATATTATAAATAGCTTAATTCTTATTTTTGAAGAGTCAAAAGAATAAAAAAACCTACATCAAATATTTATATTCATGCAATAATTTTCATCTTGTCTGTTATGTCACTGTCACTTCCTGTTTTGAATTGTTAACAGGTTTTGTAAAAAAATGTATTGTTATATTTTTTATTCCCTCTGTATTAAGGAATGGTTATTATTTGAGTTGTTTTGAAAGTTTTTTAATTTCTACACTTTAAGTGATTTTCAAAGCCAACTTTATTTTATTTTTAGCCACTTTAAAATTATTTAGGCTATTATAACCACAAATTATTAGAAGTTAGCATTTAGCTTCTCAGTTCCCCATTTCTTGGATTTGCCAGTAAGACAGTACAAAAAAGAAAAAGAAATAACCAGTATATATGCATAATGTCATCTGTTGTTTTTGTATTTTCAGATTATAGCAAGGGATGCATGATGCAAATTAAATCAGAAGAACCAACCATCTGAAGAAAAACTGAGCAGTGGCGGATCCAGGGGGAGGGTTCCGGGGGTTGGACCACCCCCCCCCCCCTTTATCCTCAGTTAGGAACCCCTCTTTTGAAAATGGCAGGATTTGCCCCTGCTGAGATCATCTTTAAAAGTCAAACCGCACTTTTTGAAGTCCAGCTGGACTTTTTAAAGTTCAGCCGTACTTTGTAAAGTCCGGCTGAACTTTATAGAGTCCATATTTTTGCCATAAATGCCGGCTGGATTTTTATTCAGACGTACTTTTATTAAAGTCCAGCTGGACTTTATGAACCGGACTCCTGCTAATTTAAATATTTCGAGCCGGTTTACGGCTAATTTCGCTGAAAGTCCAGCCGGGGTATCTATTATAAGCAATTCAAAGAAAAGTCCAAATGAATATTATAAGTACGGTTCTCAGTACGGCTACAGTACGGCTACTGTCCGGCTGGAGTACGTGTCATGTTTTTCGTACGGGTAAACAAAAAAAAAATATTATAAAAATGTATGAAGCACAAATTTAAGTTCCAGCTTTAAATATCTTATGCGGTATTGATCTTTCAGGTTGATTTTGATGAGCCAGATTTTGAAAAATTTCCAAAGTTTCGAAATGCCTCAGGTTTTGAGACAATAGTTGGTCCTGGTGATGTCCTTTATATCCCTATATATTGGTAAGTTTTTTTAGCTTTAGTATTGTTTCATGAAATACATAACAATGAAAGGCTTTTCATACCTTTCAAATTAAAGTGTACAGTTTGATCTGTAATGAGATGAACATTTTACTGTAACATTGATTCTTAAATCCCTCACAAGGGCACATATCAAAACTAGGCTGCTTCTGAAAACAACTGTATAAAGTCTCATGTTTTCAGAAAAATTTATTATTTTGGAAAGTTTATGTAATCTTCATCAAAATTATATCTATTTGTATAGTGTAATGATAGATAAATAGTACACAATTCACTGTTTGTAAATAAAAACAAAAATTATGCAAGGGAGATAAATTCAAATAAAAATATGCTGTTACATATACCATGATTACATTACTACTACATAGGTAACATCATGACAAAAATAATTTTTAAGGGTAACCTGGCTTCTACCTAAAAGAGGCATAATTTGAGATGTGATGATGATTGCCTACATATTTCAGGTGGCACCAGGTTGAATCTATACCAAACGAAGGACACACTATTTCTGTCACATTCTGGTACAAGGTAAGAATATAAAGATGTGTCATCATCAGAAATGTCCAAATATTTTTTATCAGAAAATGGGTATGTACCAGTATGTGAAACATACCTTCGACGGCTAAATTTTACGGTCGTATATTGGTATGACGTTGGGGTCGTCGTTGTCCGAAGACACATTGGCTTTCGCACAATAACTTTAGTTTAAGTGAATGGATCTCTATGAAATTTTACCATAAGGTTCAATACCACAAAAGGAAGGTTGGGATTAAGGAATTAGGGGCCAAAAAGGGGCCAAAAATAAGCATTTTTCTAGTTTCCAGACAATAACTTGTGGAACGGTGTATGGATCTCTCTGAAATTATACCACAAGTTTCCATACCACAAAGGGATGGTTAGGATTTGCTTTGGGGGGTTATGGCTCAAACCGTTTAGGAATTAGGGGCAAAAAGGGGGAAAAAACAAGGTTGTCCTGGTTAATGGACAAATACTTTAGTACAAAACTTAATTTAAAGCAGTGTAAGGGAGGTAATTCAATTACATCATTTGAATTACCTCCCTTACACTGCTTTTAAATTATGTTTTAAGAAATGTATATATATAAAGGAAGAACAGTAAAAATATCTGCACATGTTGCATCTTTTTTTTTTAACAAAAAAATCCATATGAAAGATTTGAAACCATATTTTAAATTCTATTATAAAATAGATTAAGTTAGCACTTAGGTAAATTTAAATGGGTAATTATGGTTGCAAACTCCATTGGAAATTTGAATTGAGATTATGACCATATCTTGAGGGAAAGAATTTTTTTGGGGGAAATTGTGGGGAGTCAATTTTTTCTCATATCAGATTTCAGAAATTAAAAAAGAAAAATTCTTCAAATATTATTTTTTTTGCAAAAAAAAAGGGGTGGGGGGTTAATACGCAACAGCATAGTGTATTGCACAAAAGCAAAAAAAATAGGGGGGGTACATTTTTTTTTTTTTTTGGTGGGGGGAGGAGGGTCAATTCGCAACAGTAAAGTGTATTGCACAAAAGCAAAAAATTGAATATGAATTCAAATCATATAACCAATTCTAAGTTCTTTGACTATAGTTATTCTGTGTCAGAAACCTTTTATGTGTCAAATATTTAATTACAATCCAAATTCAGACCTGTATCAAGCGCGAATATTGCGTCCATTTTTGCCCCAACTGTTCAGGGTTGGACCTCTGCGGTCGTATCCAGCTGCGCTCAGCGAAGCAATTTAGTGTGTAATTATTTTAAAAGGACTTTGCAATATATGAAAGAAAAAAATGCTAGAATAAATGTACAAGTGCTTCAGCTGATGAGTCACAATTCTCAAGTTAGTTGATCAATTTTGTTAAAAAAAAAAGTGAACCCGTCAAAGGAAATTTGTTATAAAGACCTTATTGAACATGTCTTTAGTCATTGTAATAAAGAATGTTAGAAGACTAAATTCTCTATAAACAAAATTTTGTAAACACACACTAAATTTGTTTGCCTTCAGAATTTTCTGAGAACAAAAAAAGATACAATTACTAAACAAAAAGTCAATGCTGTTTATTTAAAATTTTATGATTGATATCAATTTACATATTAAAAACAAAATATTTTGTGTATAACCTTTGATACTTTTTTTTTATTCTTTAAATTTTAAGCTTAATTGCATATCTGCATATTTATTGATTTCAAAAACAATATATCTTAGATTTTACAGTGTTCCAGTGTGTCCAGGGTGCTAATCTCAAAAGGCCATTTTAGTGTATTAAAACTGAATTTAAAAAAAAGGTCACATTATCATGTAAATGAATTGGATAATTGCATTTTATAGTGATAAATAATTTGAAAAAATGCAACATTAATTGTTGACGTTTTTATACGACCGCAAACAAAATTTTGTGGTCGTATATTGGTATGACGTTGGCGTCGTCGTCGTCGTCGTCCGAAGACACATTAGTTTTCGCACTCTAACTTTAGTTTAAGTGAATGGATCTCTTTGAAATTTTACCATAAGGTTCAATACCACAAAAGGAATGTGGGGATTGATTTTGGGGGTTATGGTACCAACAGTTAAGGAATAAGGGGCCAAAAAGGGGCCAAAAATAAGCATTTTTGTAACTTCCAGACATAACTTGTGTGTAAGTGTATAGATCTCTCTGACATTGTACCACAAGGTTCCATATCACAAAGGGAATGCTGGGAATGATTTTGGGGGTAATTGCCTCCAAATTTTAGGAATTAGGGGCCAAAAAGGGGCAAAAAACAAGCATTTTTCTAGTTTCATGACAATAACTTGTGTGTAAGTCTATGGATCTCTCTGACATTGTATCACAAGGTTCCATATCACAAAGGGAATGCTGGGATTGATTTTGGGGGAAATTGCCTCCAAATTTTAGGAATTAGGGGCCAAAAAGGGACAAAAAACAAGCATTTTTCTAGTTCTTGACAATAACTTGTGTGTAAGTGTATGGATTTTTATGAAATTGTACTACAAGGTTCCATATCACAAAGGGAAAGCTGGAATTGAGTTTGGGGGTAATTGCCCAAAAAGTTTAGGAATAAGGGGCCAAAAAGGGGCCAAAAATAAGCATTTTTCTAGTTTCCAGACAATAACTTGTGTTCAAGTGTATGGATTTCTCTGAAATTGTACTGCAAGGTACCATACCACAAAGGAAAGGCTGGGATTGATTTTGGGGGTAATTCCCTCAAAATTTTAGTAATTAAGGGCCATAAAAGGGCAAAAAAACAAGCATTTTTCTAGTTTCAGGACAATAACTTGTGTGTAAGTGTATGGATCTTTATGAAATTGTACTGCAAGGTTCCATATCACAAAGGGAAAGCTGGGTTTGAGTTTGGGGGTAATTGCCCTAAACGTTTAGGAATTAGGGGCCAAAAAGGGGCCAAAAACAAGCATTTTTCTAGTTTCCAGACAATAACTTGTGTTCAAGTGTATGGATCTCTCTGAAATTGTACTGCAAGGTACCATACCTCAAAGGGAAGGCTGGGATTGAGTTTGGGGGTGATGAATCATAAGGAGGTTCAAAAAATTGGGGGGGGGGGGGGGGGGTTTCCTTTTTATACGACCGCAAAAAAATTTTTGTGGTCGTATATTGGTATGACGTTGGCGTCGTCGTCGTCGTCGCGTCGTCTGGCGTCGTCCGAAGACACATTGGTTTTCGCACTCTAACTTTAGTTTAAGTGAATGGATCTCTATGAAATTGTACCACAAGGTTCAATACCACAAAAGGAAGGTTGGGATTGATTTTGGGGGTGATGGTACCAACAGTGAAGGAATTAGGGGCCAAAAAGGGGCCAAAAATAAGCTTTTTTGTAACTTCCAGACATAACTTGTGTGTTAGTGTATGGATCTCTCTGACATTGTACCACAAGGTTCCATATCACAAAAGGAATGCTGGGATTGATTTTGGGGGTAATTGCCTCAAAATATTAGGAATTAGGGGCCAAAAAAGGGGCAAAAAAACAAGCATTTTTCTAGTGTCATGACAATAACTTGTGTGTAAGTGCATGGATCTTTCTGAAATTGTACTACAAGGTTCCATATCACAAAGGAAAAGCTGGAATTGAGTTTGGGGGTAATTGCTGAAACTTTAGGAATTGGGGGCCAAAAATGGCCAAAAATAAGCATTTTTCTAGTTTCCAGACAATAACTTGTGTTCAAGTGTATGGATCTCTCTGAAATTGTACTGCAAGGTACCATACAACAAAGGGAAGGCTGGGATTGATGATGGGGGTAATTGCCTCAATATTTTAGGAATTAGGGGCCAAAAAGGGGAAAAAAAAACAAGCATTTTTCTAGTTTCAGGACAATAACTTGTGTTAGTGTATGGATCTTTCTGATATTGTACTACAAGGTTCCATATCACAAAGGGAAAGCTGGGTTTGAGTTTGGGGGTAATTGCCCTAATTGTTTAGGAATTTGGGGCCAAAAAGGGGCCAAAAAACGCATTTTTCTAGTTTCCAGACAATAACTTGTGTTCAAGTGTATGGATCTCTCTGAAATTGTACTGCAAGGTACCATACCACAAAGGGAAGGCTGGGATTGAGTTTGGGGGTGATGAATCATAAGGGGGTTCAAAGAATTTGGGGGGGGGGGGGATTTTTTTTTTTTTTCCTTTTTTTTCTTTTTTTTACTTTTTTTTTCTTTTAAAATTTTCCATTTTAAGTTGGTTATTTCTGATTTATATTTAAAAGCAAATAATAATGATATGGTAGGAGATACACACCAAACAGGATGTGTAAATTATTATATAATAAGTATTGTGCAATAGCAAGAAATTTTCAATTGCACAGTATTGCACAATAGCAAGAAATCTTCAATTGCACAGTATTGCGCAATAGCAAGAAATCTTCAATTGCACAGTATTGCGCAATAGCAAGAAATATCCAATAGCACAATATTGCGCAATAGCAAGAAATTGTCAATTGTACAGTATTGCGCAATAGCAAGAAATATTTAATTGCACAGTATTGTGCAAAAGAAGATACTTCGTATAAATTGCTTATTTCTTGACCAATTTCAATGGGGTTTTATTCTTGAATTCTTGGGATTCTTTAATATGCTGAATCTAACCGTGTATTTAGTTTTTGGATTTTGGGCCCCGTTTTTAAATTGGTCCACATTGAGGTCCAAAGGGTCCAAAATTAAACTTTGTTTGATTTCATCAAAAATTGAATTATTGGGGTTCTTTGATATGCCGAATCTAACCGTGTATTTAGATTCTTAATTTTTGGTTCCGTTTTCAAATTGGTCTACATTAAGGTCCAAAGGGTCCAAAATTAAACTTAGTTTGATTTTAACAGAAATTGAATTCTTAGGGTTCTTTGATATGCTCAATCTAAACATGTATTTAGATTTTTGATTATGGGCCCAGTTTTCAAGTTGGTCCAAATCGGGGTCCAAAATTAAACTTTGTTTGATTTCAACAAAAATTGAATATATGGGGTTCTTTGATATGCTGAATCTAACCATGTATTTAGATTATGATTTTTGGGCCCCGTTATCAACTTTGTCCACATTGAGGTCAAAAGGGTCCAAAATTAAACTTTGTTTGATTTCATCAAAAATTGAATTCTTGGGGTTCTTTGATATGCTGAATCTAACCATGTATTTAGATTTTGGATATTGGACCATAATAGGTGAATGTCCAATTTAAAATTTTTAAGTTCTTAGACCACATTCATTCTGTGTCAGAAACCTATGCTGTGTCAAATATTTAATCACAATCCAAATGCAAAGCTGTATCAAGCTTGAATGTTGTGTCCATACTTGCCCCAACTGTTCAGGGTTTGACCTCTGCGGTCGTATCAAGCTGCGCCCTGCGGAGCATTTTATTATTTCTTTAAAATTTTCCATTTTAAATTGGTTATTTCTGATTTATATATAAAAGCAAATAATAATGATATGGTTTGAATAGGTAAATTAAAAATTTTTAAGTTCTTAGACCACTTTCATTTGGTCAGAAACCTATGCTGTGTCAAATATTTAATTACAATCCAAATTCAGTGCTGTATCAAGCTTGAATGTTGTGTCCATACTTGCCCCAACTGTTCATGGTTCGACCTCTGCGGTCGTATCAAGCTGCACCCCAGCGGAGCATTTTATTACTGCATTGTAACACTGTATGACTGACAGATATAATCTTTTTTTTTACGACGAGATTTTATTGAAAGTAAATGCACACTTTGTAAAGACGTACATAATGTTTTTCGTATAATTTAGTTATGTCCAACAGTACAGAACATATCCTATCAATGCCTCCTTTATAATGCTTATAAGTATTACTGTTATCATCTCTTCATTTTGCTTTAGGGTCGTCCAACACCAGAGAAAGTTACGTATCCTCTGAATGCACATCAAAAAGTTGCAATGATGAGAAACATAGAAAAAATGATTGCCCAAGCACTGAATAACCCAGATGAGGTGAGATACCCTTTAAGATAAAAGCAGAACCTCTTCTTTGATGATAAGTTTACTATTAAAAGTTGAAGGTTTTTTTTTCTGAAAAGATCAGATTCTTAGATAAAGTCTTACATCAGTTTTAAATTGAGTAAAGTTTACTAAGAATTCAGTTTAACTCCGAGTATTGGTTCAGCAATTCTTTGGAAATTTGTATTTTTTTCCAAGGCTATTTACATTTTAACTTGTGAAAAAGTTTTTTTTTCAAAATTTAGCAGAGCATTTTTAAACAATAAAAAAGTAATAATTTTTTTTTTTTAGAAATACTAGAAATGACACAAAAGCAAATGATCAACTATTAAAATAGGAGATTTGGTATGATTGCCATGAAACAACTATCCAATAGAGTCGAAATGAATCAGAGTTAAGCAACTATAGGTCACTGAATGGCCTTCAACAATGAGCAAAACCCATACCGTATACTGCGTAAAGTCAGATATAAATGGCCTTGGACTTACAAAATGTGAAACAATTCAAACAAAATTCCCAAGAATGCAACTAGCAAAAAGACAAAATACACAAATTATTGATCTATGAGTACTTACAGTCACTGAAAACTAGTTTAAAGCCAATAATCTATTATTGTCGAGCCTGCGACTTTTGTCGCAAAAGCGAGACACAGCGATCCTATATTCTGTCGTCGTTGGCGGCGGCGTCCACAAATATTCACCATGTGGTTAAAGTTTTCAAAATTTTGATAACTTTCTTAAACTATCCTGGATTTGTACCAAACTTGGGCAGAAGCTTGTTTATGATCAAAAGCTAGTATCAAGAAGGAAATTTATTTCCTGTTTTTCCGTATATTACTTATAAATTGACTTAGTTTTTCTTCCAGTTAACATTACTGCAATTAAAGTTTTTAAAACATTTATTAGATTCATAAACCATCCTGGATTTTTACCAAACTTGGACAGAAGCTTCTTACAATCAAAAGATAGTATCTAGAGGAAAATTTTTAATAATTTTTTCCCCATTTTTGTTGAGCCTGCGACCAACAGCAAAAGTAGGCGAGACACTGGGTTCCACGGAACCCTTACGAATTTTTAAACTAATAATAGCTCATAAATAACTCAAGTTAACCTTTTCAAGACACTTTTTATTGAAATTTTCATATAATGAAATTAAATAATGATAAAATTCTGTTTTACAGGTTCCAGAATTTATGCAAAATATGGTATTAGGGAGATATACTTGAAGAGTTAAAGTTGCACTGAACAAAATCATCAAAACAAATTTTCATCCATGTATGAAATTCAAGATTGTGCTAGCCAAATATGGATAATTGACCTTGAAATCAAAAGATTCATTATTCGGTTTATATTCATATTTAATGCTGTATTTCATATGCTTGATAATAGTATACTTATGTTTTGATTTAAAAAAAATAATTTAAATAGAATTTTCATTTTGACTGTTGAAAAACATTATATGAAATCAATCCTCTTATAATTGATACATTAATTTTGTAGTATGCATTAGCTTTGTTTAGTTGAGGGACTGATATTTAATCAGAATTTTTATTTCCTCTATTAACATTTGTCAATCATATTTACAGTCCAAATAACACTGTGGAATTAATATTTTCTGAGTAACGTGCATTAGTGAAATGAACAGATAAATTAGTTATTAAAGATATTATGAATTACAAACTGAAATATTTCATATCGTCAAAATTAAGAGAACAAATGACTTAACCAATTATATTGCATATATTTAAAACAAGCTCCTTCATCCTGGTTGGTCCACTTTTCATAACCTATCTTTTATTTTTATTTTTGATTTGTTATTGTCAATAAAGTTTACTTTGTTATGGTCCTGAATAGGCATGAAATATTTGCCACTGGACATAAAGCAAACAGCAATCATTCAATGAAACAAACTCCATACTTGTACACATTCTATGATAAATTCAGTTAAAGGCAACAAACACTTGATATTGTAGCAGCCACTTTTTTTCCAGCTAAATTGTATTTTTTTTCACTTAAACCGCTTGGCAAATTTGAACCAAACTTATTTTGAATCTTCTGTCTTTGCAACCAAAATGGATTCCGTTTGTTTCATTGTGATGTTTAATCCAGAATAGGCCAAAATAAAAAGAGTGTAAAAACACTCATTTAATAGTGTCTGATTTTGGTTCATATTAGCTTGAAATTTTGAAATAACTGAAAAATTTATATGTTTTTGCAATATCAGGAACCAGATAATGACTCTTTTCATACCTCCTTTTTTGAAGTCTTTGTTCTTTAGGTGTTTTATGTTGTATTATAACTCTTAAGAAAGTTATTACTTGTGCTTTATTATACTTTTAACTACATTGGTATACTTTTTAGTTTGCTATATGGCATTTTTATACGACCGCAAAAATTAAAAATTTTTTGGTCGTATATTGGTATGACGTTGGCGTCGTCGTCGTCCGGCGTCGTCGTCGTCCGGCGTCGTCCGAAGACACATTGGTTTTCGCACTCTAACTTTAGTTTAAGTGAATGGATCTCCATGAAATTTTACCATAAGGTTCAATACCACGAAAGGAAGGTTGGGATTGATTTTTGGGGTTATGGTACCAACAGTTAAGGAATTAGGGGCCAAAAAGGGGCCAAAAATAAGCATTTTTGTAACTTCCAGACAATAACTTGTGTGTAAGTGTATGGATCTCTCTGACATTGTACCACAAGGTTCCATATCACAAAGGAAAGGCTGTAATTGATTTTGGGGGTAATTGCCTCAAAATTTTAGGAATTAGGGGCCAAAAAAGGGGCAAAAAACAAGCATTTTCTAGTTTCATGACAATAACTTGTGTGTAAGTGTTTGGATATTTCTGAAATTGTACTACAAGGTTCCATATCACAAAGGGAAAGCTGGAATTGAGTTTGGGGGTAATTGCCCGAAACGTTTAGGAATTGGGGGCCAAAAAGGGGCCAAAAAACGCATTTTTCTAGTTTCCAGACAATAACTTGTGTTCAAGTGTATGGATCTCTCTGAAATTGTACTGCAAGGTACCATACCACAAAGGGAAGGCTGGGATTGAGTTTGGGGGTGATGAATCATAAGGGGGTTCAAAAAATTTGGGGGGGGATTTTTTTTTTTTTCTTTTTTTTTTTTTTTTCCTTTTTTTTTTCTTTTAAAATTTTCCATTTTAAGTTGGTTATTTCTGATTAATATTTAAAAGCAAATAATAATGATATGGTAGGAGATACACACCAAACAGGATTTGTAAATTATTATCTAATAAGTATTGTGCAATAGCAAGAAATTTTCAATTGCACAGTATTGCACAATAGCAAGAAATCTTCAATTCCACAGGATTGCGCAATAGCAAGAAATCTTCAATTGCACAGTATTGCGCAATAGCAAGAAATATCCAATAGCACAATATTGCGCAATAGCAAGAAATTGTCAATTGTGTAGTATTGCGCAATAGCAAGAAATATTTAATTGCACAGTATTGTGCAAAAGAAGATACTTCGTATAAATTGCTTATTTCTTGACCAATTTCATTGGGGTTTTATTCTTGAATTCTTGGGATTCTTTAATATGCTGAATCTAACCGTGTATTAAGTTTTTGGATTTTGGGCCCCGTTTTTAAATTGGTCCACATTGAGGTCCAAAGGGTCCAAAATTTAACTTTGTTTGATTTCATCAAAAATTGAATTATTGGGGTTCTTTGATATGCTGAATCTAACCGTGTATTTAGATTCTTAATTTTTGGTTCCGTTTTCAAATTGGTCTACATTAAGGTCCAAAGGGTCCAAAATTAAACTTAGTTTGATTTTAACAAAAATTGAATTTTTAGGGTTCTATGATATGCTGAATCTAAACATGTATTTAGATTTTTGATTATGGGCCCAGTTTTCAAGTTGGTCCAAATCGGGGTCCAAAATTAAACTTTGTTTGATTTCAACAAAAATTGAATATATGGGGTTCTTTGATATGCTGAATCTAACCATGTATTTAGATTTTTGATTTTTGGGCCCCGTTATCAACTTTGTCCACATTGAGGTCAAGAGGGTCCAAAATTTAACTTTGTTTGATTTCATCAAAAATTGAATTATTGGGGTTCTTTGATATGCCGAATCTAACCGTGTATTTAGATTCTTAATTTTTGGTTCCGTTTTCAAATTGGTCTACATTAAGGTCCAAAGGGTCCAAAATTAAACTTAGTTTGATTTTAACAAAAATTGAATTTTTAGGGTTCTTTGATATGCTGAATCTAAACATGTATTTAGATTTTTGATTATGGGCCCAGTTTTCAAGTTGGTCCAAATCAGGCTCCAAAATTAAACTTTGTTTGATTTCATCAAAAATTGAATTCTTGGGGTTCTTTGATATGCTGAATCTAACCATGTATTTAGATTTTGGATATTGGACCATAATAGGTGAATGTCCAATTTAAAATTTTTAAGTTCTTAGACCACATTCATTCTGTGTCAGAAACCTATGCTGTGTCAAATATTTAATCACAATCCAAATTCAGAGCTGTATCAAGCTTGAATGTTGTGTCCATTCTTGCCCCAACTGTTCAGGGTTCAACCTCTGCGGTCGTATCAAGCTGCGCCCTGCGGAGCATTTTATTATTTTGCGTAATTGAATTCAAGAGTTTTAATTTAGTAGTTATAAAAAATCTGAAGGTAGGCTGGTCATCTTTGAAGGTAAACAGCATAATGATTTAGATCTTTACCTTATCAGGACTTTTTATACTCTTCATATGGTTAAGTTTTTGCTCTCATTCCAGACGATGTCATGTAGACTTCAAGTTAGTTTTTTTTTTTAACTATATATTATATATTGTCCCATAAACATCCAATATGGTTTAAAGACAGATATTGTGTCAACACATTGCTAACAAGGATCTGACAACACTCTTCTACTTTCTGTTTTGGTAATTTTTATACGCCCGTTTACGGGACGTATTATGGTATATTGTTGTCTGTCCGTCTGTTGTCAACATGTCGAACAAAAACTCGAAAAACGCTTTAACCAATTTGCATGAAATTTTAGTGAATTGTTTATAACTATTGAGAGCTCCCTTTTGATTTTTATAAATTTTAGATTTTACAATTCCGAGTTATGGGATTTTATTCATAAAAAAGGGGGGATTTTCCAGTTTTCGGACAATAACTCAAAAGTGCTATGAGCAGTTTTCTTGAAACTTTGGTGACTGGTATATATCTATTTGAATAACCTCCCTTTAGTTTTTTATAAATTTCTGATATGACATTGAGGAGTTATGGAACTTTGCTCTTTATTACCTTAGCCAATGAAATTTCAACCTTCAACCTTCAACTCTTTGAAGGTCCGAATCATTATGACCAACCCAGAGGACCCCAAAAGGCATTTTAAACAGATTGAAGAAAGGAGCTTTGTCAGATCATTGTAAACAAAGTGTGGACCTAGGATCTGTATTTAAATCAGATTGATAAACATCTGTCCCATACCGTAGAAAGGCTTGTATAGTTCGCACTGGTACATAGTCCGCACCCCCTTCTCCCCACGAAATTTTAGGTAAAAAAACTTTTTGTAACTGTTAGAAAAGGTCTAATGAAACTCCGGTAATTTCAAATCCTGTGCGGTCGTTTGCGGTATTTTCTTGGAAGAAACTGTTCTCCATCATCAAACAGAAGCTGAAACTGCTTGTAAATGATTCTAGACCGCTTCATGATTGTTAAAATAAGTTTAATTCACTTCAAAAACAATTTAGAAACTTGTTTTTGTTTAAACAGGAAGTTTAAAAAGCATGTGTAAAAGAAGAAATTAACCGGTGAGAGTCGAAATCCGTACATAACAGATATCACTATAATACGACTTTGAAAGTAAAACAGTTCCATCCTTTTGTAAAACAGTCTTAAATATATCTATCACATTGAGGTTTGAAGGGTCTTAAGCTAATACAAACCATATTAGTCAGTATGAAACACCAAAACGGAACGAACAATAACCGATTACGTTTTGTAGTTTACAAATTCTAAGCTGGTTTACGGTTGTCTTTTTCACTATGTTTCGATCAAGCAGATACCAGTTTATTTCAACCAATGCATTGAAAAGAAACGAGAAATTTGTAATGAAAGGTTTAGTTTTTATATTTATCAGTATTAATTTGATATTGATTAGAAATAACTTATTAATATGGATGAGTTAAAATTATTAGTTTGAAAAATGATAAGAGCGCCCTCTACAATATAAATAACAAAGATGGCGGAACGTAAACAAACCACCTCGCCCGCGAAATTGAAATTTTTCTCTTATTTCTTGCTTATTGTACTCTATAGTCCGCACCCCGTCTGGAAGGTCCAATTTTAGAGAATAAAACCGCGGACTATACAAGCCTTTCTACGGTATCTTTATATTATTATATTCATTTTTTTTTCTTAGTATATATAATGTTTTGGTTGCACCTATTTTTGTATTAAATAATAGAATATTGTTAACCAACTAATTTTCACAAGAGATTTTTTTGTGAGTATTTATCGTTATGATTATGTCAAATTTGAATTTTCTCTTTTATGAAAACAACTATGTTAGAAGATCGTGAGTTAATATTCCTGTGGAATCTGCACGAAAAGGCTATGCTCAAAAATGTATCCATGAAATTAAGTTGGTGTACAGTATAGATTCCTCTGTAATGAACAAGTAATTCTTATACTTTGCAGAAGAAACAAATAATCACGGTATTAAAAAAAGTTGGACAGATTTTTTAACAGTTTTATAAGAATTTATTAATGTTTTACTAACTTGAATAATATGTTAAAGTTGGGCTTTCGGATAAATATTTGTAAGTGTTATCTAATGATAAGATTTAATTAATATAAACAAGTATATAAACTGATCTTCTTTTTTTTTTTAAAGTTGTGATCTTTTGATTATATGAACTTGATAAGGCTGTTTTTCACATTGAATGGAAGCACAAACGTAATTTTGTATATTGTCTTGGTGGTGATGAATTAGTTTGGTTTTAAAGGTGAAGGTTGTCATGTTCCACTCCGTAAAAGAATTTGCCCCTAAAAGTTATTTGAATGTCCATCTCATTGATTTGTCATTCCATAGTTACGGTACATAAATTGTCAGATTAAAGGCAATTCTTCACATATCAAGCAATTGCTAGATCTGTTGTTATTGAGATTGATTAAAGGAAACTATATTTTGATTTGGAGTATTTTCTGGTTTGTTTTTCCAGTTATGTAACTTTAACTGGGTCAATATCCCTAATGCGCCTCAAATTAAGGAACACAAAAGTTGTGCGTAAACAAAAAATCATTGTGTAGTGATACTGGACATGTTTCTATTTTTAACAAGTGACTGAGCTTAACCATTTGTGTTGATTTGGAAAGTAGAGGACCATAGAATAAGTGTGTGAAACTATGGAATAATTAAATGCATGCAAAGTATTAAATTTTCAAAGAACTTATTGTGTGAAAAAAGGGATTTTTTACCACGAGGAGCCGCATCACAAAAGGATTTTCGGGGTGAGCTAATTTATGGAAAAATGAATCTCACTTCGTACCCCCGATAATTTAACCACATATATGAAAATGTCTCAGCTTCGAAACGAGCCATCATACATATCCAAGTTTACGATATGGACTGAGCTACAGAAGAAAATGTTACCATTACCGTCTACGGGAAATCAATTACGCATACTGACCCAACTGTAAAAGTAAATTTTTGAAATGTTGTATGCCAACTGATAGATTTACTTGTAACTTTTGTTGGAATTAGGTGAAAGTAAGGTACTTTTTATTTCAAAAATTTTCTGAATTTTTAATCTAGAGTTATGGGACTTTCACCTTTAGATTGAAGGTAAATTTTTCACATGTCAGTCAGCAGGTCTAGTTTGCTTGGATCAAATAGCTACAAAATTACAGTATTGTTGGAATAGGTGAATGTAGGCTCTTTTTCTTTAACATTTGTTTTGGTCTGATGCTCAAGAGTTATGGGACTTATAAAACTGATATTTTAAAGGCAATATTTAAATGCTTAGAATATCCTGAAGCAAACTTTTCAAAAGGGCCATTTTACTGACTTCTCATTGCAACTATTAATATATGCAAGCGAAGAATGTTTCATGTGCTACTGGTGCAGCTGTTTATTAAAGTTTTCATCATTGAAAAAGATAATAACCATCTCTGAGATAAATTTTGGACTGTAAAAAACAAATTTCCAACAGTAGTGAGCACACACAAACCTGGAGCAGTTTAATGCCAACTAAAAACAAGTCTGCTACACTGTAACAAAATGTCCCCTGTGATAAATGAGAAATTAAATTGTGTGTCACAATGTGTCATTGTGGTCAAAATATGGTAAAAGTCCCATATGGCTATACCTCCTATTAATGAAGGTATAATATGGTCAACTACACATGATTGCAAACAATCCCATCAAGTGTTAGTGCTATTTGTCAAATGGTCTTACAAGAGTTTGAGTTCACAAGGTGAGACTATTACAATACACTAAAAAATTGCCAAAGTCTCATAATTCTTGTAAAAAATTGTTGGATCAAAATGACAGTTTAATATGGTCAACTACTCATGATGGAAAACAAGCCTACCAATTATGAGAGGTTTGTGTAAAAAGATCTCGAAGGAGTTGCGTTCACAGGTTGTTGTTACAATATTCCAACAAATAGTTAAAAGTCCCAAAACTCTCATAGAAATGGTGAAAAGAAATGGCAGTTCTATATGGTCAACTACAATTGATGACAAACAATAGTACCAAGTATGAGAGCTTTCTATCAAATGGTCTCAGAGGAGTTGTGTTCACAAGGTGTTATTGTCACAATACTAAAAAATGGTCAAAGTCCCATAACTCCTGTAAAAATGGTTGAATCAAAATAGTGCTAAAATATGGTCTACTATACATGATGGCAACCAATCCTTACAAATTTGAGAGCTTTCTGTTAGATGGTCTCAGATGAGTTGCATTTCAAAAGGTGTCATTGTCACAATACACCAAAAAATTGTCAAATCGAAATGAGGGTATAATCTGGTCGACTACACATGACAGATGGAGACCATTACTATATCCCTTCGGCTGGACACACAGGGAATTATTAATAATTCATTTGTACAAAATGTACTATATTGCTTTGCTAAAGCAAAATGTCCCCAGCAGCTGTATAAATGAGGAATAAAATTATTTGTACAGTATAAAATTGTACAACAGGAACATTTGATTACAAATGCCAAATCAAAATGACGGTATATATTGTCAATAACATATTGTGACAAAAAATCCTGCCAAGTACTAGGGCTTTTTGCCAGACAATCAGGACAGTTGCGTTCACAAGGTACTGTGGTACAATAGTCCAAAATATGATGGAAGTCCCATCATTCCATTAAAAATCATCAAATTAACAAATTGACTACAATATTGCCAATAAAATATGGTGGCAAACAATACTAATGATTATTTCTGTTATAATTATTTACACATTTTATAGACTGAGTACAATTTAGAGCTTGTCATATTATACAGGCACCCGTCTATTGTTGAACATTGTATGTTACCCTCTAGATTTTTTTTGATAATTTTTAACCGGATTTTCAAAAGAAAAATCGGTTATTGATTTGGGGATGTACGGTGGTCGGGCAGGTGGCTGCCAAACAGTGTCCGTTCATTAACATGAAAACGCTTTGATGAAATCTTTTCAAATTTAGATATGTTGTTTCCTGTGACTAAATGAAGGTCAAGTTCAATTTTCAGCTGTTCTCTTTGTTGAGTTGTAGACCTTTCAGTAGCAAAAGTGATTCTTATTATATGATTTATTTATTTTGAATTATTTCCCTTTGAGCAGAAATGTAGTAATTAATAAGTAATTTCTATGTCATTTGGTCTCTTTTTTTTATTTTGAGTTATTTCCCTTTGAACAGAAATGGTGTAATTAATAAGTATATGGATAGATTGTCTATCAATGATTGTATCTAGTCAGTTGTCAAAAATTTCTTTTTAACTATTTTTTTTAAAGTTTTGTGTTTTGAAGTTAGATGTCACAGTTGTTACAGGGCCTAATCTAGGATTTTGAAGAGGGAGAAGTGACTTCTCCTTCCATGAGAGAGAAGGGAGAAGTGGTCAACTTCTTGGAGAAGTGAGATTCCATTACCGTTTTGGTTGCATCGTGTTTTCATGCTTATCAAATGTATCACTAAGGAAATTGTTCAAGTTATATTCAATAAAGATATACTTGCAGTTTTTTCATATGTTATTGTACACAATGTATATATATATAGAAAGTTCTTAATAAAAAGGTTTAGACAATATATAGTTGTTATTTATTTATTGATACCATAATGTGTTCTAAATAAAATTTGTTGATTGGGACATGAGGGAGTAGCCTAGTAATATTACAAATATTATGATGCATTAAATTCATGTGCATCTGCCTCAATTTATTTTTAAAACTCCAGAAAAATATGACTCCCAGTTTACCTGATGAATTTCACATAACTGGGAATTTAACTTGTCATTATTTTGTAAAACATTATTGAATGTCCAGCACATTTATGTTAGTTGAAAATTAAGATTATCGTTAAAGATTGTAAGTCTATAAATAAAAATATCTTTCAATCGCAATATAATTATCCGTTAAAGAGCTAATTTCTATCATTTTTTAAAAAATATCATCCATATCAACGAAGTGGTCATGAGAAAAAATCCACTGCCGAGTACTATCTTGTCGAGTGTCGTACGTTTGCAATCACATTATCCATCAGCTGTTTTTCTACCTTCTTTATTTCAATTTTTATTCAATGAATATAATAAATCTACCTTTAGTTTCCACCCTTTACCTACCGAATAGTAAAATTGATCGACTCGTGTAGGTAATAAAAATAAAACAAATCAGCTGAGTGATTACGCAACATCCTCAGATTAAAATCATCGTAAAACGATAACTTAAACAGGCGGTCAGTATTCCGTTTGAACAGTTTTGAAAGTTATATCCGAGGATGTTCAAAGTCGCCGTTGTATTTATCTAATTTGATCGTTTATAGTATTAGTCCTGGGTCGTTTAGAAAATCTCGATTTTCCTTGTCAGCTGCCATTTTTTTACCTGTGAGACTTGTCAATCACAAGTTGTCTCCCTTTTACCGATTTTGATAGCGATTTGACTTCGCTATGAAGTCAGTCGGCCGGCGAGATTTAGCGATTTTCAAAATTCTTTGGCGACTTAAATCGTCATTTCGCCGGCAAGATTATGGCCTGTTGTTATGTGGTATTTTCTTTTTGTTGTGTGTTAATGTTTAATTTTTACTTGATCCTGTTTGGGGGTCCAGATTTGCAAATATTTTTTACTTGATCCTGTTTGGGGGTCCAGATTTGCAAATATCATTTTCATTAGATAATAATCTATTTTTATTCTTCCTATAAAACTACACACAATTTGTATAATAGATTTTTACAATTAACTAAATATACACATTTGTACATGTATTTGGATTAGGACAATGTATTTAATATTAATTTATTCATACAATAATTTCTACCTTTTATCAAGATAACAAACATGTGGTAATTATCAACTAACAAAATTATAATTGGAGTGACAGATTTTTTTTTGATTTTGGGCCCAGTTTTCAAGTTGGTCCAAATCGGGTTTCCAAAATTAAACTGAGTTTCATTTCAACATAAATTGAATATATACATGTATATAGGGTTCTTTCAAATGCTGAATCTAAATCTGTATTTAAATTTTGGATTTTTGGGCCCAGTTTTCAAGTTGGTCCAAATCAGAGTCCAAAATTAAACTTTGTTTGATTTCAAATAAAATTGAATTTATAGGGTTCTTTGAAATGCTGAATCTAACCATGTATTTAGAGATTTTGGATTTTGGGCTCCTTTATCAAACTGGTCCACATTGAGGTCCAAAGGGTCCTAAATTAAACTTTTGTTTGATTTCATCTAAAATTGAATTCTTGGTGTTCTTTGATATGCTGATTTTAACAATGTACTTAGATTTTGGATATTGGACCATAAAGGTAAATGTCAAATTTCAAATTTTTCAGTTCTTTGACCACATTCATTTTGTGTCACAAACCTATGCTGTGTCAAATATTCAATCACAATCCAAATTCAGAGCTGTTTTAAGCTTAAATGTTGTGTCCATACTTGCTCAACTGTTCAGGGTTCAATTTTCCCATTAGAGGGTCCAAATGAATAGACGATATCCAACTTTCCCATTAGAGGGTGCAAACGAATAGACGATATCACACTTTCCCATTTAAGAGTTCAAATGAATCGTCGATATTCAACTTTCCCATTAGAGGGTTCAAATGAATCAACGATATCCAACTTTCCCATTAAACTATTGGTCAACATTAAAACAATATTCAATATCCAAATTCAGTATTTATTTATTTATACTGTATTATCAACAGGATATTACAATGTAAATAACTAGATCCCATATTCAATCATTAGAAAACATGTACATACATTTTAAAATATACGGTTTTCTCAATCAAGCATGGATGGTACCATTATTTCACTACACCACACTTATTTTACTTGATGAAACATATGATGTTATGATGTCTTTAATGAGTTAAGTTTTTAATAAACAAACTAAAAAAGTTGTAAAAGTTGCCAAATAATACAAAAATTCTGTCACATTAACTTACTTTTAATAGGCAGCTAATTTATTCCACTAAATATATCTGCATGTATGCTTATATTTCCATGCACCATGTAATACAGATGCTCACTAGGGTTTTTGAGAATATATATTCTGATTGGTTATAGTCAAAACAAAGAAAGGTGACCCTTTGTTGCAATTTGCATCAGTAACAAGAAACATAAAACTATAACTACAACAACACAACACAACACAACATATATTTTATATTTCAAACAACAACATAGATGTTTAATGAAATTATCATGCATGTATGAACAAGCATCCAATATCTTTCTAAAAATTTCACTACAAATTCCACTGTTTTAATGTACATGTTGGCATTTTATTTTTCCTACTGTAAATCTTGATTTCTTTCTTTTTAATTCCAACTACTTTTGCAAAAGTGGTAAAATTTGTTAAGCATTTTGCCTTTTAAATCAATAAACATTTCACAAACAAGATATTTATGATACAAACTCTCTGAACAGGGTTGTGACTTTACTTTTTTCCTTGCATTTCAGCTTGCATGTAATGCAGATGATTGTATCAATAACATAGCAAAAATAGACCATTTGTCATTGACACAAATAAAATTATTGCCCAGAGGTTGTCTCTTTTCATTAGTTGTTCACTCACAGAGTTAAAATTCCTTTATTCAGAATAACTCATCTCTATTGAATTATTACAAACTTTGTCATTTGTAAGGGCTAACTAGAGATAATAATATAAAGTAAATGCCTGATTAAGGGCATACGATACAGTTTTGATCCCACGGTGAATTTTTGACTAAAGTTTGCATACAAGCTGTTTTTCACCTAGTCAATTCAAATATGTTATAAAAATTATACCTTCATGTGCTACTTTTAGAGATAAATGGGGTCGAAATTTTAGACATTTACTGGAAATTTCGGTTTCTTTGAAATGTCTATCCTTTGGAAAGACATACCTAACTTTTTTGTTTCAAAAGATAAACGCAAGCAGACTTTTGTAAATACATCTGTAATATCTTCTCTACAGGATTGTGCTTTGGATTTGTGTAACACTTCTTTGGAAATAATCTATTTATTCATATTTTCATGATTTTAGTCAAAAAATGGCATTTTTTGCTGTATAGCTATCTAATTTTAAAAAAAATTCATCTGTGATTTGTTTATAAAAATTGGCAAAAATATTCTTTATACATAATCAAGCCAAATGTCATTTTTAAAAAGAGGGGTCCATAAACTCGTTTTCAAGTTAAATCAGTCTGAATGATAAAAATCAGTCGAAAAATGCATCTTTTCCCGATATGTCACAGTTTGATGTCGCGAAAAATAACATTTTACGTTAGCAACGTCATTACCTCCCCTGTAACTGTATCGTATGCCCTTAAAAGATGCCATCTGTATATTAATTTTATATAAAAATAAGAATATGTGGTATGATTGCCAATGAGACAACTCTCCACCCAGGACCAAATGACGAAGATGTTTATAGCTGTGTATAATGTCTCAATGGCATCTATCCCATACCCCTTTTTTATTCACATTATCATTTTCTGAAAACATATAATTTTAACAAAACTCATATATTTACATCAATAATCTCAAAGATTTATGGCAGGGTAACTTCTATCATTCAAAAAAAAATTATTTTCCAGCACATTGTATTAATTCAGCACTTTTATATTATAACTACACCAAATGTGCCAACAACTTAAATGATTTATGTCAAGAAGACATCATTAAAGCATAAATAACCATACAAACATTTTCAACAAAAGCTTTTATTTTATAAGCTTGAGTTTTAATTCTCAAAAATACAAAATATTCCAGAAAAGAATAAAGCTAAGTCAGGTGATTTTTGATAGAACTACAGCTTCTGGTAGTAAAGCTCTAAAAGACTTTTCTGTAAAGCTTAAAATATTCTTACATGATTTTGCTAATAAAAAAAAATCAACAGACTAACTGTCTGATGAAAACATATTCTACACTGATATTTGTAAAGACAACATGTATAACCCTATTCACCTTTAATAAAAGGTGTGACTAGCATCTCAAAAATCAATGCTTTTATTTTTGTGACAAAATCTAACAAGAAATGGTTAACTTGAATAAAAGTTATAGCTGGGAATCAAATTGTCTATAGACAGACAAAAAACACAGCACCATACAATATAATGAATGGTACAATGGAGCAGTAATTTTAAAGGGGAAGATTTGAACATACAGTTTTTGACTAGTAACCATAACATATTCATTGGAATATTATAGTAAACAAGTTAATTCTGTTTGACTTTCTTTGGTGTTGTTCTAGGAAGGCTGTATGATTGTGTCATAATCTGGAAAAACCAAAAAAATCCAAATGTACATACACCACAAATAACTGCAATATATTCAGCATGGTTAGGAAATTTTGTTCCACAAATTGTATAATAGTCTGTGCCAGGCTTTGGTAAATTCTTCACACAGTGAAAGTCAAAAATGGCTTCATCGTAGTGGTCCAAACATAAATATTTATTCTTTGCTAACACCTGAAATATATAATAGAATTTTAAGCATGTTCACTTTGAATAAAAATTCAAACAAACAAATATAGACCCTGCATTTCTAGTATTGTGCTTATCAAAGAGGCTCTGCCCTTTCACAATACCAATAGACCAAAACATTTTTTCAAGATGTATTTTGAATTCATTTTCTCAATCTTATCTACCAGGAAACATTTCAGCCATTGCTAGAGAAAAGTTGATGAATAATGAAAACCTTTTAACCATCTTATTTGAGTGATTGGCTTATCAAATGTCATTATGGCAGAACTTTTTAGCATAAAATTTTCCAATCACTTGAAATGTACTTTTTGATGGTTCATATGTTAAATGACCACAGTAACTGAAGACAAAGCCATTATAAAGCAATTATAAAGAATGTTGTTCTATCACCTACATGTATTCTACTCCTTCTCATAGTGTCAGAATATCTATACACTGAATTTATTCACACAAATTCATGCTATGGGATTTCAATAACTCTGTCTCAGAACAACGAGTTTGCTTTTTAATTGCAGTACTTACTTTACGAAATACACATGTAGCCAATTTAAAAAAAATACTTTGACATAGTTTATAATACATACATGTTTATAAGAGACATAAAACTTACATGACCAAATGCTGTATAGACGGGTACAGTTTCCTGACAAGCTCCTACAGGTTCATGGAGACCTGTGACTACATTATTTTCTGGTTTAGATATGAATACAAGAACGATGTAGAATCCGTAATGGAGGATTAAATGAAGCAGGATCTCACTTCTGTATTTATCTAAAATAAAACTCTCTAGGTTAATCAATTAACATTTGATATATTTATAGCATAGTCTATGTTGTTCATGACTTAAATGTTACCCAATAAAGTAATCAGAAATAATACACAAATGTAATTATATTTTTTATGCCATCATTAATCACGCCATCATATTATCAATACCATATGCAGTATTGAATCTATGCAATATCAAAGAATTCCACTCAAACCCATATTAGTAATACATGAATTTTATTCAATGTTTTAAAGTATGTTTAACTGTTTTGATTAGAGTGCCACTGATGATTCTTATGTAGATGAAACACTTGTATGGCATTCCATTTATAACCTGGTATCTGTAATGAGTTTTTCTCAATTATTGTTTAGTTTAACCCCTCTGGAGTAAATCACTTATGACCATCTGTACTTGTTACTTCAGACCAGATTTTCATACATTTTTTTGCTATATATATATACTACTTATCACACAATATACTTACTTTTCCTATCTGTTGGTTTGCTTTCAGATTTAGATCTGTCTGCAGACCATATAATCATAACATAGACAGCAAACAGCAGAGCAACACAAACTTCTGAGTGTAACTTGTTGGTATCATGGAGAGGATGGTAAATTGGTAAAAATTGTAAAACTCCTAATGGCATACCAAGAAGTCCAGTTAATACACATGTGAGAAGCTCCTTAGAAAAACTGAAATAAAAAATACTGTTGCTATTAATGGTATTTAGACTACAAGAATGACAGATTTTGCCTACCAGCTTTAACAATTCCAAGATGTGGATAATAAATGTTTAGTCTTTTTTAACTTAACCACAGACCCTGTACATTAACTAGTACCTCAAATATCCAAATAACACTGGGTGTGATAGTTTATAGTCCCTTGCTACCCTCCAAAATCCATTTTAATGAAATAGCAATTACCAAAATTTGAAGGGTCAATAAAGAAAACTTACAACCTCCCTCACCTTGATGAGACCCATTTTTCTGTTTGATTATCCAGAAGTTTTCTTATTCCATGGAATACAAATGTGAATCCACAAGCAAATGTTGCATGAAAGTAATAGCTTGTCCATGGTACCCAATAATGACGATCGTAAATGTTAGGATCAGTGTCATGCCAGGTCCACCATAATGACTTTATACCCATGATGTCATAAGGCAAGTCTATGAATACAACTGATACACCAACTGCAATATAAAATAAAACAAAGTCAGTACACAGATAGCTTAATATTTGGGTATGAGAAATAAATCTGATCAATGTTGTGTCAAATCTCAACAGTAGGGAAACTTAGTGATTCATGATTATGAGATTTAACATAATGACTGCACAGAGTTAAGAAAAATCAAAACATCTTTTGTTCAATCTAACAGTTTATGATAAAATAAATGTGGATAGTGTCCACATGTGGACACAGATGATGCTCCCGCTTGCATATCATATAGTTATAAAGGGACAAAACTGAAGAACGGTAGAAGTGACGCTACCCAAATATGAACTTGATCTGAGTTTTGTGGTAATAAGCATTGTGTGTAAGTCTCATAACATTTGGTTGAGGCTAACTTAAGTAGAGAACAGAAACTAAAAATTCAGCAATTTTTCTATTTGTAAACACGCATAACTCTAGACGGTTGTGTATAAGTTTTATAACATTTGGTTGAGACAAACTAAAAAATTCAGCAATTTTTATGTTTATAAAGGGACATAACTCAAGAATGGTAAAAGTTTCACCACCAAATTTCGTATTTAATCTGTATTTTGTAGTAATAAGCATTGTGTATAAGTTTCATAACATTTGGTTGAGGCAAACTAAAGTTAGAAAACGGAAACAAAAAATTTGTACTTGATCTTAGTTTTGTGGTAATGAATATTGTGTATAGATTTCATAATGTTTGGTTAGGGCAAACTTAAGTTACAGAATGGAAACTAAAAATTTTGCAATCTTTCAATTTATAAAGGGGCATAACTCAATAATGGTTAAAGTGACACTACCCAAATTCAACTTCATCTGTGTTTTATCATTGGAAGTCAAAATTACACATTGCATTGTATAAAGCATTGATTGAAGTTGATTCAACTATAATCATGGAAAAAGGAAGATAACTCCAATTTTAAAAATTACTTAATATTTAAAAGAAATTAAAATTTTGCAATTTTTCCATTTATAAAGGGGCATAACTCTAGAACTGTTTGATCTGTGTTTTGTGGTAATAAGCATTGTGTATAAGTTTCATAACATTCGGTTGAAGCAAACTTAAGTAAGAGAACGGAAACAAAAAAATTTTGCAATTTTTCCATTTATAAAGGGCATAACTCTAGAACAGTTAAAGTGACGCCACCAAAATTCATACTTGATCTGTGTTTTGTGGTAATAAGCATTGTGTATAAGTTTCATAACATTTGGTTGAGGCAAACTCAAGTTAGAGAATGGAAACCAATTTTGGGAAGTACGGACGGACATACATATGGACGTACGTACGTACGTACGTACAGAAGGACAAGGGTAAAACTTAATGCCCCCACCCCTACGGCGGAGGCATAACAAAATTGAACTCTGGAGACTTATGAAAGTAATGAACTTTAGTTTAAAATGTAAACAAAAATTTCTATTTACCGTATTTAGCTGTGTATAGTACGCAGTAGTGTATTATATGCACCCCTATTCATCCCTCCAAAAACGTGATAAAAAGTGTTAAAAAAAGTTTAAAAAAAAAAAAAAATTGAAAATGTAAAAAAGTAAAAAAAAAGACATAGAAAGTTAAAATTTAAATATAAATATTTTTTTTTTAAAGACTAGTTCACTGTAAAAAGCCTTTAATAGGGACCAATTGACCCATGTATTTAATCTGCATTTAAGTCTATTAAAAGATAAAAATAGTAAGATTGATTGTTCAATCAAATAATTTTAAAGCCACAAACAATTAAATGGTTTACCCTTTTATCCTGTAATTAACATTTATTAGTTTCATAAAAGTTATGGTTTACCCTTTTATCATGTAATTAACATTTATTAGTTTCATAAAAGTTAAGAAATTAATTAAGATCCCTTTTGAAATCAATGTTTGTCTAAGCTTGTCCAAGCTGATGCACTGTACAAATATTATAAGGAAATAATTAAAATGATATGGAACAAAAGAAATTAGACCCCAAACATTTTCAAATTTGATTAGCAGTAATTAAAATTAATGACTCTTTAAACCGATATTTCCTTTTCATTGATCATGTTGATTTAGAGCACTGCCTGAGGTTATTATATTGAACACCTGTCAAAAGTTGACATGATTATTCAATTGCTACATACCCATACTTAATCCTTAATTATATTTTAAGCTCACTCCAGTACTTGTGTATTTATTATAGAAGGAAAAAAACTTTTTTTTTAATTTCATATAAAGAAATAAAAGAAATAACGTCTTGAACATATACTATAATGAAGAAAACAAGAGGCTCATGAGAGCCTGATATCACTCACCTGTAATTTCAGTTTCAGGCAATTGACTTATTTGTAGACCTTACTTTGCTGAACAATTTTGTCATTTACACTTTCTCTCTTTCTATAATAATATTAAAGATAATACATAACCCAAAACTGTAAAATTTCCTAAAAATTTACTATTTCTGGACAGTAACCCAACAATAAGTTGTCCTATTGGTCTGAAGATTACTTGACAGGTACAGGTTTAACACTTTCACCTATATCAGTTTTGCTCTTACTGCTTTAGTTTTTGAGATGAAAGCCAAAACCATATTTGACCCCTATGTTCTATTTTTAGAAACAGCTGCCATGTTTTTGAATGGATCAAATCCCCGAATACAATCTATAAACTAGATACCCTAAGGAACATTCAATTAAATTTTTAAGTATTTGGCCAAGAAGTTTCAGAGAAGATTTTTGAAAAAGTAATTAAGACTCACAAAAATTGGAAAAAAAAATAACGATTTAAGGGCAATAACTCCTTAAGGGGTCAATTGGCTATTTTGATCATGTTGACTTATTTGTAGATCTTACTTAGCTGAACATTTAATGCCATTTATACTTTCTCTCTATCTATTATAATATTAAAGAAAATAACCAAAAACAGTAAAATTTAATAAAAATAAACTATTTCCAACAGTAACCCAACAATGGGTTGTCGAACTTGTCTGGAAATTTCATAACAGATAGATCATGACCCATTTATCACTTTAACTCCCTTTCACTTTTGCTCTAACTGCTGTAGTTTTTGAGATATAAGCCAAAAACTGGTTTTGTCCCCTATGTTCCATTTTTAGCCATGGCGGCAATGTTTGTTGATGGATCAAAACTTGGAATACAATTTACAAACTAAATACATTCAGTTAAAGTTTGGAAGTATTTGGCCAAGTAGTTTCAGAGAAGATGATTTTTGAAAAAGTAATAGACTTGCACGAAAAAATGTAACAAATAAACGTTTCAAGGGCAATAACTCCTTAAGGAGTCAATTGACTATTTTGATCATTTGACTTATTTTTAGATCCTACTTAGCAGAACATATTTTCCTTTTACACTTTCTCTCTATCTCTTACAATATTAAAGAAAATAACCAAAAACAGTAAAATTTCATAAAAATAAACTATTTCGGACAGTAACCCTACAATGGGTGGTCCAATTGGTCTGAAAATTTCATAGTAGATAGATTTTGACTTATTCATCACTTGTCACTTTTGCTCTAACTGCTATAGTTTTTGAGATAAAAGCCAAAAACTGCATTTGACCCCTATGTTCTATTTTTAGCCATGGCAGCCATGTTTGTTAATGGATCAAAACTTCAGATACAATTTATAAGCCAGTTACCCTAAGGAACATTCAGTTAAAGTTAAGAAGTATTAGCCCCTGTAGTTTCAGAGGAGAAGATTTTTAAATGTTAGCAAACATGATGAACAAATTGTGTAAAATTTTGGACATATAAACTTTTTTGTAGATCTTACTTGGCTCAACAATGGGTTGTTTGGTTCATCTGAAAATTTCAGGGCTGATAGATCTTGACCTATTGAACATTTTTACCTCTGTCAGATTTGCTCTAAATGCTTTAGTTTTTTGAGATATAAGCCAAAAACTGCATTTGACCCCTATGTTCTATTTTTAGCCATGGTGGCCATGTTTGGTGGATCATAACTTTGGATACAATTTAAAAACTAGATACCCTAAGGAACGTTCAGTTAAAGTTTGAAGGTATTTGGCCCAGTAGTTTCAGGGGAGAAGATTCTTGAAATAGTTTACGACAACGACAGAAGACGACAATCACAGACGATGACGGATGCCAAGTGATGGCATAAGCTCACATGGCCCTGTGGACAGGTGAGCTAAAAACGCTATTAATATATATATATAAAAAAAAAAAATCAAAAACTGTCTATAGCTGTGTATAATACGCACCACTCTACCAACTACTTTTTGGGGGTAAAAAAATGCATACATTACACAACTAAAGACGGTAATTCAAAACGACCTTAATATCCTTGCATAAATTGTTTCACATTAAGGTTGTCTTCTTTATAGTATTGTTAATGAGGAAATCAGTCATTTTCTGCTTTGATCAATTTGCCAATTTAAAAAGTGTGTTACCTTTGGGTATTGCATTATATCTTTCAATATATATAGAGTTACAGTGCAGTTCGGTGTATCCACGCACCTAATACTTTTGGTTTCACTTTGGTAATCTCATAAAACCAATAAGCAGATAATATTGTGTGAAAAAATTCATGACATACTTTAATTTCATGAAATCTTCTTTATGTATGGTTTCACCCTCAAGATTTTATGTAACCACTATTTTAACAGTTCTTCTAATATCTAGTGATTTCGTGCATGCCTTCTAAAAATAGCTTATTTTGAATACAGGAAATATTTTATGCTACAAAATATAGTTCAGTTTTAACCAAATAGAGTTCCAAGGATGCAGAGCAAAATTTATTTCTTTTTAATAAAAATTGGACTTTAAATGAAAACAATTTTATCTTTAATGGAAAATGGCTAAATATGGTTAATCATGGGATTGCAATTATGAATTTATGCTTGAAGTTATCAATTTTATTCTTTTTCGTCCCTTCGGAAGACAAAAACAATTACAGGAACGATTCTGTTTTGTTACATTGCCGATATGATGAAATTAGGTAATGCGCGATATCACCAGCCGAGCGGACACATGGGATTCCACTGTAAGCCTTCTTACACCAATCTTTATAACATTGAAAATTTCTCATGTTAAGAAATCATTACACCGTCAAATTACAGTTCACATAAATATGCTTAGATTTCAAAGATATTTACATTTATATCATAAAGCCTTAAACAATAATTTTTCAACATATTTTCAATTAAAACAAATGTATGAGAAGGTTGAAAGACATCTTTATTCCCACAACCACTTTCCATTCAAATTACATGTAAGTACATTTTTTAAAAATAGCAGACCATATCCTTAAATAATGAAAGTACAGGTTATAGTATCAGTCAATGTTATTCTAGTTTTAACAAACCTGCAAATGGTTCTCCCCACCAGGGTAACCTCATGTGTGATACTGCTACAGAGGCTGTATATATAAAGTATGGATCTGTAATTAAGGAAAAGTACACTAATGTATTACAATGTTACAAACATTATGATATTCACCCTTATCTCCCTTTTCCAGTTTTCCTGCAAAGAAATTGTATTTGTGCAGAATAATGACTGATTTACTTGAATTACTGGTAGATGGTAAACTGCTTAAGTATCCATGCACTTCAGTTCTGATTCTGCACACAAAAAAGGCAAATCATAAGACTACACTCCACAAAGACATGACGTAATTTCAGAGTAATCCATTTAGAAGCTTTAGCAGTTGATGACTGCATACTTAATAATGAAAGAACTGATAAAAAAAAATATTTACACAAAAATCTGCAAAGGGTTCTATGGAACCCTGCATCTCACCTTCAACTGCTGCTGTCAGTTTTAAGGTGTAGAGGTGATTGCAGAAGCTCAGTCCATTTTATGGCATTTATCAGAAAAATGAAAAAGAAAAAAGAACAAAATTTTGCTCAGAGTGCTACATGTATGTCTTGATTATGAAGATTATGTTCATAATATGGTTTGACAAAATTATTCAAATTTGAAAATCTTTAACCACAGATCATACCCAAATGTTGACAGTTAGACAGACTAGGAAAAAAAATTGAAAACCAAACAAACACATGAACATTAAGATTTTGTTTTTTGTTGTTGAAAGTTATTAAAACACTTACATATTAAAGCAATGTATAGTGGAAGCCTGAGTCCGAGGAAGGTTACCACACCTTGGGCATGCCAGAAATTATCAATATCTGGTATAAAATAAGAAACACATTCCACTGTTATTCCATGTAAAAGGGTTGCCAACCATAACCATCGAAATCTACCACCATTTCTTATAGCTGAAATAATTAAAATAAAAAGTTATTCCTTATAAATCTGCATTATGATTTAAGAACAGATTAAATACATTTCGGACATGTAAAATAAAGAAAATGGTCTTCAATTATACACAGCATTAGATCAATAAAAGCAAACCAACAAATTTGGGTATATATGTATATATATAATAGCTTTCACTTATATGATTGAAGCACTTTAATGTAAAGACACCTAAGATGTCAATGAATAACAAATCTAAATATATATTTAATTCACAATTGCCTTTTTCTAAGACTTCAGCGATTTATAGCTAGCTTTAATGTGTGTCTTTCCTTGAAGAAAGTATGGTTACCGCCACATGTTTTTTTCTTGTTTTATTTAAATGTTTTGGGGTTGCTAATATTTATCCAACATCTCTTTTGAAGGTTTTCATTCATATGTAGTATTCTAGAACTTTTTAATTATGCCAGTAAAGATTTACTGTTAAATATAGATTCTACTTATGCATAGGGTGAAATAAGAAAAGTCTCTTAAATTTAAAGTGTGAGGCTTTCTCATTTAATTTTCATCTCTGCAGAGACAGAAGAAACAATCATATCAAACAAGATACGGTGGTGAAATTTGTTTCTCTAATGATTATTTAACTATATGTTGTTAAGCTTTATATATCTATTTCAATGACCTGCAAAAAAGATCATGTTGTTTCTATGTGATGTCATCTGGCAGGATTGCTTTTTTGTGACATAACTATATCGAAATCGGAAGACAGCTAGGGAATTTGAATTCAAAATTCAACAATGAACATGATGAAGAACAGCGATAAAAAAAAACCAATATTGATTAAAGAAGAATATCAACAATCCAGGGAAAGTATAAATCATAAAAGAGCTAGAGAGGTATATTTATATACAAACTCTTACAAGTTTTCATTTAGAAACATGTTCATTTGTACAAATGATGAAATGTAAGCAAAGCTTCTGTAAATCAATCATATTTACACTAACCATATATGATCATATATGTAAGGGTAAGCAAAGCTTCTGTAAAACCAATCATATTTACACTTACCATGTATAAGGGTAAGCAGAGTTCCTGTAAAACCAACTATTTCTACTCCAAGGAAAGAGGCATGTTTCTCTATGGTATCATATGGATCTCTGAACTGCACCCACCAATCAAATCCCTAAAAAAAATCTTCAACCTTAATTGGGTTTTAAAGGTACATCTACAGCGAACTTTTAAAAAATCAAGTAATTGAATTTCTAAAAATGAAATCTCACCAAATACATTGTAAACTAAATCTTTATACAGGTATCTGATGTACCAAGCCTACAAATGAAAATGACTTTAACCATGTTAACTAGTTAAAATTTACAAAATTCAGACCTGAATATACTATAAACATGATATAAGAATTGTATAAAATAATAACTGGACGTTAATTATAAGTAACCAACAATCAATCAATATATAATAACCCTCTTAGCCAAAAACAGGACATACAGGTAATATAAAAATAAAGAGATGTGGTATGATTGCCAATGAGACAACTATCCACCAAAGTTCAAATAAAGTGGATGTAAGCAATTATAGGCAACCGTACGGCCTTCAACAATGAGAAAAACCCATACCGTATAGTTGTCTATAAAAGGCCCTGATATGAAAAATATGAAACAAGTCCGTTTTAACATTTACCATTTACCAAGGTCCCAGTTGGTCTTTGAGGCCACTATTATCATAGGCTAGGTTCCTAAACTAAAAAGAATGAAGGCACACATCTTACAATCATTAGACCGGAACAAAATTTGAACTTGATCTGTAACTTGTCATGATAAAACTATATACCAATCATCAAATCAATATCTTCAAGCATGACAAAAAAAAGTGCGGAAAACTGATTATTTGAGTGAATTTTCTAAGTTCAAGGACCATAACTCTGCACAAAATCATCAGACCGGAACAAAATACAAACTTGATCTGTAACCTACCATGATTAAACAATACACCAAATATCAATTCAAATTCTTCAAACACGAAGAAAAAAGTGTGGAAAACTGATTTGCCAGACTGACAGACAGACAGACAGATGGAGTGCAAACCTAAAGTCCCCTACCGACTTTGTCGGTAGAGGACTTAAAAAGGGCAAGCATATCACCCCAAAACCTCCTCTAGGAATCACTACATTCATATACATGTACATGTATTTCTCAGTTAATAACAATTTACATAAACAATTTTTTATTTTTACTTTTATTAAAAATAATAAAGATGAAAACAGCATATAGAGGCCTATAAAAATACAATGTATGTAATCGTAAGATGAAAATTGCTGACCCATTGACATGTTACCTTGGTGAAATTCCAAATAATTGATATATTTTACATATTAACCCTTACCATGCGGGGACCGTAATATTACGGTCTTACGCAAAATACCGTTATTTGCATCCAATGGCTCTCCATACTTTTAGAGGTCAACTGTAGGACATTAATTTCAAGTTTATGCATGTTCCCTCAACCTTACGCTATTTAATGTCATGTTTCTCAGGTATAATGTTCATTTTGAGCTCAAATACCAACTTAGGGAATTGAAATTGGATAAAACTTGGTTTTTTGAGGGGTGGGCTTCCCTTTGATGTCTGACACGCGAAGTTCTGAGGCGTAAAACTAAAACTTCCAAAAATAGTGTAAACCAGTGGGCATATAACTACTGCTTGTGTTTATTATTGAAATACACCTGGGAAACGACTACTTCCGGTTGCAGGTCCTGTTGAAGTCAAAAATTGAAAAAAATCGTGAAAGGAGTAGGCCTGGTTAGACCCCTTTTTGGCCCCATAAGATAGCTTTTTTACAAAGTTGTTAAAATGTAAACTTTTAGCTATTTATTGGGAAGTAAAATACATTTGTTACATAAATATGGGTTGTTTTTGACAATACAATGGACATGCGTCAGGTACTAGCATCATTCATTGTCTTTTTTTCATGCAAAATTATTGAAATTTTCACAGTTTTAGCATTTGTGCTAATTTTAAGACGGTTTTTGTCTAAAATGGATGTGGCCGCACTTGTGTTCATTCTTAATATTTAAATATGTTATATTTAACGATAATACATAATATATATAAATGTTGAAACTGAACACGAATGCGGCCACTTGATTTTTCATATTTAAGCTTGAATTTGACCGTCTCTAGTGACCAAATCTGTTCAAATCTTTAACATAAACTAATATTGAATCGATTGAAGAAGACATTTAAATGTTCAAAAATGTCAAAAATCATTCATCAGATGTACTTCGAAATTTAGGCCGAAATTAGCCCTTAACGGACCTTCTCCTTTAGGATTTTTTGTGCAAAATACAATTTCATACAGTATACTATCCACGTCCGTATAGTCATGATAGTGAACAATTGTATATACTGATATGGATAGTATTCTGCACATTGCTAGTAAACAAAAATCTTGGTGCCAACATTATTCATTTAATTAAACAAAAAGATAGGCGATACAAAAAAGGTTATTCAAATTACACGACTTATAGTGAGTGTATCCACTAACTGAGTCCCTGATGATAATTTAATCATGTCTGAAAATAAAGAGTAATAAAAGGCCAAAATGACTTACTTGCACCATTATCGAGTTAAATTTTTTTGAAAAAATATGGAAAACACAGATCATTTTACTTGCAAAACATCATGTTAACCATGGGTGCGGAAATAACTTCCTTGGGTGCCGATTTAACCATGTCTCGATTTGACTAGGTGCCGAATTTCACCGTTTCAGAATTTAATGCATTCTCAATTAAGGGTAATATTTTCAAAAGCGTATACCAAAACATTGCGATTGGTTTGAAACCTACTAAACAATGGAAGTTCAACCAATGATGTAACATTATTTTCATTTTGGTGTACAAACAATCACTATTTGGAAATCTGCGCTGATTGACCCGAGAATCTGCACCACTTGAACTATTGACGTCATACAACAATCACTTTTTCATTGTGGCGTCAGTTATTTTTTATTGTGACATCAAAATTTTACGGGAACCTTTGTGATGTCCAGTAATGGCGGACAAATAGCGATAAGGTGTATAAATTACCCTTAGTCCTTTAGATTCTAAAAAGATGAATTGACTACATCTTCACTATCGTCTCGTATTGTGTTTTCGACCGTCTTACGTTTTCGACCTAATTCTACATTCACTTCCCGTATGCTGCGCATGTCCGCGTGACGTCATATTCGGCTGCTAAAATTAGTAACAATATCAAATAATACCATGTGGTGGTTAAGATGTTCCAAGTAAAGTTAATGTAATTAAGTATTTACGTTTTATTATTTGATATCACATTTTTGTACGCTTTTACTAATACTATTTTTACCTTCAAAAAGAATCTATAAAAAATAAACAAATATTCTAAAAATATGGCAGGGGGACTTTTTGCACGTGAAGTTTACATCCAGGTCATTGAGTCACATGACTGTCAGGTGGTTAGTTGTAATACTTAAAGTTATTTTTAATACGGAAATCTGCATGATCCTTACAGCTTTTTACTAAAAAAATAAAATATCGATTAATTTTAATTTACAGAAACAACAGTCTGTCAGTGGAAATTACAGACAATACTCACTCCACAATGCCTTCACTAAAGTATTGAACAAAAAAATGACCGTATACAAGATCAAACTTGCTTCCAAAGTGCCTCATGTGAAATGTGTACAACTAGTCAAATAAAGATATCAAAATAATATTTTTTATCTTAAAGTTGTATATGTAACCATTTAATTCATTAAGTCATAAGTTTGATCGCCTCCTAGCAATTTAAATAATTTGATATAGACATTGGCATCGAATTTTAACCAATTCCGGCTTTGTACGACATGTCATTTCCGACTTTGGACCAGTTTCTTAGATAGGTCGAAAACACAAGACGCTAGTTTTTGTCAACAAACGTGCCATCGATCTAATGAACTCAAATAAAAAAATAATTTAAGATTGAATATATTTCAGATACAATTATTTTATGCACAAGTATACTAGTGACTCTCAAAATATTAGGCATGTCTATGTTCAAACATATAAAAGGGAAATTCGGAGAAATATGTTAGTAGGTCGAAAATACAATACACGAGGATACTTCAGGTGATAAACTGATATGTTTCCGTACTATATGCATGATTTTTCAATGGGAATTGTGACGTCACAATGCTTTCTAAATACCACGAAAACCCATAATACAAGGATACATAGTCGCGATTTGACCAGTGTGCCGATTTAACCAGGTGCCGAAGTGACTAGAATTAATCTTGTCAATGCATTCAAAATTTCATTACTAAAAGTAAAAATAGCATTTATAAAAATACATTTCATACAGGTTACAACTAATTTTCTTTTGCTTCTTTTGTCTCTCACCTTCAATTCTGACACATTAATGTGTTTTGCCATGATAATGTTATTAAGCAGCGGCCATATCAGATCCACAATAATATCGAACGAGAAAATGCGCAAAGTTCAAAGTTCACTAAATAGTGCGACTTGCTACGAACATAGTTTTCGAATTAATTGTTTCTCTGTTTAACCGACAATTGTTTTGAAATATCTTTAAGATGTACGTATTAATTTGATTTTTAAAATCTCACACATATTTAGAGCATTTTGAATATTTATATATTTTAATTCGAAAATACAAGTGATCACGTTTTGAAAGAAAACAACAAAAATGGCGGACAGTGCGAGCGAGCTCGAAAGTGATACGAGCTCTATTGATGGGGGCCCTACGCTTAAACCACCATCTCCGGCGACATTAGAACAACTCCAGAAAAGAATAGAATCATTACAGCAAGAAAACAGAGTATTAAAAATGGAGTTAGAAACATATAAACTGAAATGCAAGACGTTACAGGAGGAGAAAAAAGAACTCCAGAAAGCCAGTGTCAACATTGTTAGCATATATTTAAATGTTAATTTATTGGAAGAAAATCATTTTTGTCTCGTATATCTTTTTAAATATTCGTAAAATGTCTATTTTTAATCAAGGGTTGAGTTGTCATTTTCGTATATTGTCACTAACAGGACTTTCATGTCTCTTTGTCATTTCTAAATTTAAGATATGATTCATAGACTTTGGTACATGTATACAATGTTTTAGTCCGTTTGATTGGAGAAGTGACAAAATGAGGCATGATGTTAAAGTACAGTATTAAAATTCTGATTGATTCAAAACAAAATGTTTTTTATGAGGTTGGGGAAAACCCAGAAAATAAGGGATTGTACCAAATTAGACTTATTATGGGTTTGTACAAAAATGAGCAACACGACAGATGCCAATTGTGGAGCAGGATCTGCTTACCCTTCCAGAGTACCTGAGATCACCCCCAGTTTATGGTGGGGTTCTTGTTGCTCAGTCTTTATAGTTTCTATTTTGTGTTTTGCGTACTATTGTTTGTTTGTTGGTCTTTTTCCTTTTTAGCCATGGTGTTGTCAGTTTATTTTCGACTTATGAGTTTGAATGTCCCTTTGGTATCTTTCGCCTCTCTTCCCTTTGCAATTCTGTGTGAGGAGCAATTTTCTGATTTCCCTTATCAAGCCCCATCAAGTCTTTTTTGGGAAAATTTTTGCCACCTACATGTACCTCACCTCGAACTGGTGTCTATAACATTCTGTACACCTGAACCAGGTAAGAATTAAAATTGAATGTTTCATAGACACTTTTGAAGACCAGTGATCTTCCCAGACTGTTTTAGTGTCATGGCATTGCGAAGCTATAATTATTTTGAAGTTTCTATTTTTATACGCCCGTCAAAGATGAGCGGGAAATTTGAAAAAAAATAAAATAAAATCGAAAAAAATATAGCAACGCGATTGATTTAGATAGCGCTACGCTCAGTTCAATAAAACAGCGGAAAATTGCGATAGCGCTAAAACGGCCTTGGGAGAACACTGATCAATATCTTATTGTTTGAACTTTCATCTAATTACCGCTTATGATCATAAAAATTATATCACCGTTAAATTGTAATCTATTCAAGTCAGACAATAGAGGCAATTAAGATTAAATAAGTGTTAATTGCCCTTTGGGTGATAACTGTTCAGATATGAATACCACAAGCTGACACTTATGACATGACTAATAACACATGGTCCGAGCGTGATCTAAGCCAATGTGTAAATAAATATGGACATCAAGAAAATGGAAATCATCAACAATTCAAAATCAGCGTTTGCATCATGGCAGAACCGTCTCCCAAGAGAAGAAAAACTACACAGGGTACCTTGATGTTGCCCAAAATGGCTGACCAAACCAAGTTGTACAATTAGACAATTTTTATCAAGTCCATGAAACAGCAAATTTTTATTTATGAGGAAAGAAATTCAAAGACATAATATATTTATTTCTTTAGAAAAGTGGTGAAAGCATTGACTACAGATTGGTCGTATGTTATTTCAAACTAAGATTTCTATTTGTATCCATCTGATGAGTTAATAGATATAAGAAGATGTGGTATGAGTGCCAATGAGACAACTCTCCATCCAAGTCACAATTTTTAAAAATAAACCATTATAGGTAAAAAAAAAAATTTATTGGGGGGGTAAATTTTTTTTCTTCAAGATTTAAGAAATTGTCAAAATTCCAAAGAAAATTTGAGGGTCACAATTACTAATTCTTTGTAACTAGTCTGAAAACAGATTTACTAAGTATTGCGCAACAGCACAGTGAATTGCACAAAAGCAAGAAATCTTCAATTGAAGTTCTTTGACTACATTTATTCTGTGTCAGAAACCTATAATGTGTCAAATATTTAATTACAATCCAAATTCAGACATGTATCAAGCTTGAATATTGTGTCGATTTTTGTCCCAACTGTTCAGGGTTGGACCTCTGTGGTAGTATCCAGCTGCGCTTGGCGAAGCAGTTTATTATAGTTTGTTCTTATGTTGTACTGTTACACCATTGTCCCAGGTTAGGGGGAGGGTTGGTGCCTTCAAACTATTGTAACCCCACCACATTCTGTATGTGCCTGTCCCAAGTCAGGAGCCTGTAATTCAATGGTTGTCATTTGTTGCTGTGTATTATATTTGTTTTTCGTTCATTATTTTGTACATAAATTAGGCAGTAAGTTTTCTCATTTGAATTGTTTTACATTTGTCATTTCGGGGCCTTCTATAGCTTACTATGGAGTATGGGTTTTGCTCATTGTTGAAGGCCGTATGGTGACCTAAAGTTATTAATTTCTGTGTCATTTGGTCTCTTATGGAGAGTTGTCTCATTGGCAATTATACCACATCTTCTTATTTTTATATTAACAACTTTTTATGAAGTATTTTCTTTCACTTCTGGTACTTGTTACTCAAGAATGTACATTACACCCCAGTTCTATTGTTATACTTCATAGTTTCTATTTCTGAAACAAGTGTACATTGAATAGATCTATTGTTACGAATAACAATGGATTTTTACCACAGGGTGTGACGAGCGGGGTTTCTGGAAACCCCTGCTTCTACATCCCGAAAACAAAGTCCATTGTTATTTATTACAATAGAAATTAATTTTTTTTTAAAAAGCATGAACATAAATAATTTCTTATAGTGTTCACTACAAGTTGTTGCGAGATATTAAAAACACATTTTAGGAAATTTCAATAGCGAAAAAAATATTAAGCATCTATTTTGAATAAAAAAAAAATCCTTCAAGGGAAAAATAATTTGATTGATAGCGTTGAAAAACTAAATAAAATTGTTTGCGATTTGCGAGAAAAAAAAATTCTGACTCCAACAAAAAACCATACCCCCCCATGGTTGCTCCCTAAATACTCCTTTGCTTGAAGGTAAAATTTTTGATCTTAGTCATATGTCTAAAGCATTGATCTTTAAAAAAAACAGGGATTCCAACTCCCGGACCCCCCCCCTTGGATCCCGGTTGTCGGGTTTCTAATCCAGACACACCTATCCCTCAGTGTGTCCGAATATGAATGTTTGTTTATTCTCGAGAAAGGGGGGGCTTTCTTTGAAAAAAACCTGTAACATAAAAAATACATTTATGATTACCTTCATTAAACTGATACAGGTAAGTACTTTGGGTTATAATAATGCCTTTATCTTTAGTCTCTTCTACCAAATCCAACGCTTGACTCAAAATGTCGTCCGTCTTATACCCCTCTATATTAACAACTGCATACAAGGAGCATGATGTATTTTTTTTTTGTGATAAGAATGCATGAAATGGTCAACCTTGAACTTCTGATCCATATTAGCACCAGGATTTAACGGGAATATGCAAAACAGCAACTTTGACATTTGTAAAATCTACTCACTTGTCAAAGTTTGAAAGAACATAGCCGAAAGGTTACTAGTGGGGTTTCATGTAAAAAAAATATTTTTCTTATAATTTATGGTTCTATTTTGTCAATAAATATGCTATCCATTCTTTTTCATTTAATAATCAATGTTAACAAATATAGAGTTTAGAACTGGGTGTAAGTTAGTTATACACCTCGGGTTACAGCGTGTCTGGATAAGAAACCCCTCCGGCCTCCAGTCGTCGGGGTTTCTTATCCAGACACACCTATCCCTCGGTGTATAACTATTACTTTAAAACATTCTAACTTTCCTCAATTTTACAGGCTATTTAAAAAAAGTTTAGCATTTATTTTTTTTAAGTTTTCTGTTAAAGGCTCCAGTTTAAATAGCAACAGTGTCTTATTTTTGAATTGACTAAAACACATGCTTGATAATTTCGATAGTCTAATATATATATATTTATATATATCTTGTTGACTGGATAGATCAGCTATTTTAATATACAACTACTGTAAAAATATTTTAGCAAGCCAGAGCTGAGCAAGAGGAAGAATTCATTAGTAATACCTTACTGAAGAAAATACAATGTCTGAAAAAGGAGAAGGAAGCATTGGCTATGAATTATGAACAAGAAGAAGAATTTTTAACCAATGATTTGTCCAGAAAATTAACACAGGTACAGTTTGATAGGAAATTCAGAAAAAAACATTCAACACAAATATTAATAAACATGATAAATGTTTTAAAAAATTTAATTTGATTAATTTTTGTTCTACAGTTCATATTTGTTTTAAACATCTGTTGCTTTTTTTTAACAGCTCAGAGTCTTAGTAATGAAGCTGAAAAGAACACTATGCAATCATAGGGTTCTGTTACAAATTTGATGGAATAATATTTTTTTGCAAGGTTATAGTAATTGCAAATCTAGCAATAGTAAATTGAATGTGAGGCAGATACAAGGGTACCTGTTTTGTGTAATCAACCATGAGACATCACACTAGAATGTTTGTATATACATTGAAGATGTGCAACTGACCTTTAATGTTCACATTTTGAATAAAGTTTGCAGATTTCTTTACATAGTGAAACTTTTCAGAAGCATTCTTAATGGAGAAACATATTTTGTGTTATCCCTCTCCAAAAACAATCCTCAATCCAGTGTTTTCTGAATTTTTAGAAGTTTGTTTATACATTGAAAATGTGCACCCAGTTTTGTGTTCCCATTTGGATAATTTTTGCAGTTTTGTGAAACTCATTCAATTTTTATCAGCATTCTTGATGGAGGTATTATTTTGTAAGTCAGAGATGGTTCTGATGTCTTGTGATCTTTTGGGGGATGTGGGAGGTCAAAGGGCTATCAATTAAGCAAACCTGGAAATTGTTGACCCAGAGCTGTCAGTTTCTGTTCCAAATTTTAGATTCATTGTCAAACAAATAAATTTTCCTGTATCACCCAGATTACAATTCTATGTTGCAATCTAGGTTGGTATATAAGCCTTGAAAATAGCTATTTAGCCTAGAGATTTATATGATTAGTTTATTCCAATCATACAATAGAATTTCTTCTATTTGGGTTCATGCCATTTCCCTTGTCAAAATAAAGAACACCTCATTGTTATTGTAATAAAAAAAAAATGTTTCTGTTATCAAATTCTTGCATAATTCTAATTTTATTTACAGCTTAGGAATGAAAAAGTAGAATTGGAGGAGACATTAGAAAAAGAACAAGAATACCAAGTTAACAAATTGATGAGGAAGATTGAAAAGTTAGAAAGAGAAACCTTGTCTAAACAAGTTACTCTTGAACAGGTACAGTTGTGACCAGATAATATTCTTATTAAACTATTCCTGGTTTGTAATATTGTGTTCTCAGTTCCCCCAATGTGTGCAGCTGGGAATCTTGATTTTCATTAAATACCTGTATTAACTTAGGTTAATTGGAAGACATTTAATTATCTCCTAAGCATACTCAGGACCATATTAATAGGACATGATTATTGGCCCTCTTTTTACTGAAATGATATTTTGAGTACTTGATGTAAACTTGACAGTACAATATACCACATCAACCACAACACTGAAAATAGTAACAGACATACATGACCTATAATTGCTAATATCATTGCTATTTGAAATCTGGTGGATAGCTGTCTCATTGGCAATCATGCCACATGTCCTCATTTTTATAAACAAACAAAGACAAAACAGCAACTAACAATACATGGTGTATTGTTAAACATCTTAATAATATGCAAATTATGAGGTGTGTGTGTGTTCGCGAAAAAAAGGGGGGAGTAAAAGAGAAACTAGCCTGAACCTACTTTTGTTACACACAACAAAATAAATTAATATAATGTTTGAGATTTATCAAATAAGCAGTCATTTTATTTATTTAGTTGAGACGAGAAAAAGTGGAATTAGAAAATGCATTAGAACAAGAACAAGAGTCCCTAGTCAACAGGTTGTGGAAAAGAATGGACAAATTAGAGGCAGAGAAAAGGTATGTTGTTAAATATCTTCTATCTTGGTGATTTTGTAGCAAAATATTAAAAGATAAAAAAAATTGGGGATCCAGGTTAACTTGATTTTTTTGTAGAAAGTTTTTACAATCTTGTTATTTGTAATTGGACCCTGTATCAAAGGTGAGAGAACCCTGTATTAGTTTGTTAGTCTTTTCAAAATAACATAACTGTAGCTGGCCAAAATTGCTGAAAATAAAACTTACTTTTGCACGATATATTCCAAAATAAGAGTGAGTTCAATAGATTAGTGTTTCATGCAGGATGCCACCACAAGCAGGTTCATTGTGTATAGTATGTTGCATTTAAGGTTGAAATCTTAAGCTGAAAGTTCAAGGTCACAAACTTAAATTTGCATACCCTTGTTTCATACCTTGATTATTGCTACAAGTTAAAGGGTTCATTATCATCGGAAAGTGTGTAAAAATAACTAACACAATTTGGGGCTGTCAATGGATGTCCTCAATCTCAAAAAGTATCTAGTCAATTTAATTTTTGGTTTTGAAAATGGATAGTTGGAATTTGATTTGTATGTTTATAATTTAGATTGCTTCAGGAAAAGTTAGACCAACCTGTGACTGGCCCTCCTTCTCCCCGTGATATGAACAATGGCGATACAGCACAGAACTTAACACAACATATAGAAAACCTAAGAGGAGAAGTCAATAATTTGAAAGAAATGCTGCGGAGAGCGCAACTAGAACGTAAATATACATTTCAGATAAAAAAAAGTGTAGGGAATGAAATAAGACTGTGACCCACATGCCAGGTGTGTTGCTTCATTTTCCATCATGAATTCCCGTTTTTCAAAATTTTCTTACTGTGCATTAGCTATGAATGAATATAATAAAACAGTTAGCAGGCTAATGTCTGTTTTTGTATAGCTTGCCCTGATAAAGTCTACTTGTTAAGGTTAGAAGAAAACATTTATTGAAGTATGGTACCTAGAATTGTTCTTCATTTATTGTAAATATTGATAATAGAGTACTAGTTGTTTAATTATCTTTTGAATTCAAAAGTATGAAATTTTTGCAATTAGAATAAAACATATTTCATTGTGTAAATTTGATCTCTTATGGAGATTAGAGTCAGTGATAAAAAGAAAGGCAAAAAAAAAACCAGGCCAACAGTATGGCCTTTGAAATTGTGAAATTTAATCTCTGCGAAAATGAAGCACTTTACTGTAAGCTTGACAGAGACTGATTTTAATTGGTTAAGCAGGAGTGAAAATTAAATACTCACCAAAATCAGGGTAGGAACTGGTTTTGAATATGAGTTAAAAATGACAAAACTGTAACTATTGGTGAATAATTTGATACATTGAATCTATGGCTAATTATTTCATCCTTAGCTCCCACTGACAGTTTAAATCAATAGGAAAATGTATAGCAATGATAAAATTCACCTGGAAAGTTCATATTGTTGATAATTAAAGGATATTTTCATAGATGAACAAAAAATGGCACAGTATGCTCAAGAAGAAAAACACATAAGAGAAGAAAATTTACGTCTACAAAGAAAATTACAGTTAGAGATGGAAAGAAGAGAAAACCTTTGTCGTCACCTGTCTGAAAGTGAATCTAGTCTTGAAATGGATGATGAAAGGTATGTTTGATTTTAAGTGTCATCTGCTTACTTGAAAACCAAGAAAACAATCATCCTTTTTTTTATGTATAAACCTGTCTCCCCTTCGACGAATGGAGAAATTATGTTTTAGTAATATTTTTTCTTCTGGACTCATACAGCCTGGACACTAAATCAGTTCCACCTAGTTTGTCCCAATGGTACTGTTAGCTCAGGAGTCAGGGCTTTGGTACTGACACAATTCATGATATACTTTTCTTAAATTCTAAAAAGCATATCTCTGTGTCAACATTTTATAACTTGAATGTCAAGTAACTTATCTTTCATATGGCAGTCATATAGACTACTTTCAAAATCCTTTACTTTCCCGTAAAATTCCTATGTCACAATTCTTATGTTATTACGTCACAGTAAGAACTTATTGTTCCATGATTTGTTTACGCTGATTGACATCAAGTCAACCGGTGTAGCTCGTTCATAAAAAACAACTTGAGATTGGTGTATTAATAAATGATAATAAATAAAATAACTTCACAGAATTACCGCTTTACTCGAGAAAAAGTTTTATTGTATAAATTCTTACATGTACATATAGAATTAAAAATTAATTATGTGAAGATGTACATAAATATGTGTTACTGCATGTTTGTTTACAGGCATTTTAATGAGATGACAAAGCAGCAAGATTTAAGTCATGGTGTTAGACCTAGAACAGTATCAAGTCCTATCCCATATGGTTCTCCTAATACATCCAGACCTATATCTCCAGGTAAGTAAAAATATATGATGCTAGCCATAGTAGTTGTTTGCATGCCCTTTAATATTCCAAGTTTTATTCAAACTTCAAAACACAATTCACAAACAATGGGAAACCAAGAACAAATCTGTATCTGGTTATAAACCACATATCTAGCAGACTTTGATAGACAGCTTCTGTAAATTCAGAAATTATTGCATGTATTTATTATTGCGATTTTTGAAGAATGGACAAAAATGCGAGTTTAATCGTTGCAATTTCAGAAAAATCTACATACAGATGTATGTATCAGTTATCAGAATGCAAGTTCTTATTATTGCGATACTCAGCCATTCTCATAAAAAAAAAAACTCGCAATAATTTCTGAATTTACAGTATTATATTCAAGGTGTTTTGAGGTTTGAATTTACACAAATTCTGACATTTGTTCCAGAACATTGCTGCAAGGATTTTCTATCATGCCACTATTAATAATGCTGATTTTTTCACATTCAATATCCAAATAAACAAAATTGAATGGATGCCATTGATATTAAGTATGTTTTTTACCTGCCACCAGAAAAAGTGCCACAAATTAGCTTGGAATATCTCTCCAAATTCAAGGTCCCATACCACATACCATATGAACATAAACAAAGATTATCTTGCTCAAAACATTTTAATTTCGTTGAAAAATATTCTTGCCGTAAGGAACCTTCACAAACAATATGTTTTATACTTTAATGTTTTCTATGTTAAGATTAATACAAAAGGAGGGGTATAATTTAGTGATCTTTTCCTGTATAACCTCTAGTTTATCAACCTGTCTACCATAATTGAAAATAGAGCAGCATATTTTTACAGTGAAACCCTTGGAATAAATTTTTTAAAGTCCTACAATCCTTTACATATGCAACAGAAAATTAAAAAAATCTTTATTTTCACTTATTTTTGCTGTATCAGAAAAAGCTGAATATAGTTCAGTTCATTTCAAAATAAGATTTAGGGTGGCATAATTGATTGTGCTTACCAGGGAAAAAATGGATAAACATCACTATACCTATCTAAATTTCCTGATTACCACAATTGAAATTTTAATTTGAATATCCTGGACCAAATAAAACATTTTTCAATTTCCACACTTTCTAAAATGCCTGTGTACTTTTTTGCCTTTTTGTATTAAGTACAAGTATGGATATAATTATAGGAATGAATTATCCAGCGTTTAGTCCTCCAAGTCCCATGAGGAGAAGTACTGGTAGTACCAGCAGTACTAGTAGTGGAACATTTCACCCTCCCCATCATTACCCGGGAACGTCACCACCTGTACATTCACCCATGCAGGTAATTATACCCCACACACACATTTTATTTTCCTATCAAGGATGTAAGTAGGCATATTGATTAATGCTGATACCTATGTACATGCATCCATTGTGATTTGATGAAGTTCTTTCTTTAAATCCACATTATATGTATTCTCAGTCTGTTTCTCAGAAACCAATATGAAACAATGATAATATTTATCCACTTTAAACTTCTCTTGTAGGACATAGTAGATCAAGAACATTTGAGTCACTTTGACCATCATTTTGGGCTTTTGTGACTGTTTTAATTCCCTACCTTACAAAATGGCAGTGCATAGTAATTGTTGTGTCTGTTGTTCATTTGTTCGTTGTCTCACTGTCTTCAGTTTGTATGTTTCTTTGTGTGTCTACCTGTTTGTACTTTGTATTCACAAATATTGCTAAACAACAGACTGGATTGCAATGAAACTTTCACAAAATACTGCCTAGTGCACATCATACCTTGTATTATCTGTATTGCAACATGATATGCACACCCTTTTTCACCACATGAATTCAGGAAAAAGTTTTTGTCACTTATTGAAAAAGTCTATTGAACCTCTGGTAATTTCATGTTGAGTGTGATCAATTGCGGTATTTTCATAGAAAAACTGCTTTCTATTATCAAGTAGAAGTTGAAAATATTTGTAAATGATTCTAGAACACTTTTGGAGTCTTGTAAGAGGACAAAATCACAAAAAAAAACCTGAAAAAGATGTGTTGGTCAATAACAAGAAATATGAAAAGAACAAATTAATTGCAAACAAATACAGTGAGAGAGTGCAGAAATTCTGTACTTAATCAATATTACAAAAGAATACGGTTTTAAAAGTAAAACTCTGCTGTCCTTGTTGAATTCTGTTAAATTTATAAGTCACATTAACATTTGAAGGACCTTTAGCCAAAACAAAACATATGCAGCAGTATGTAACACCAAATCTAAATGAATATTACGCAATTACTGACTTTTGATGAGGTTGATACAATGATTTATCAACCCTAGAGATATGATATTCACCAAGTTCAAAATAGCAACATGTCCAACATCACTGCACAGAATTTTTTTTTGTTTACATATTATATTAAAGTTCTTCACTTTGAGGCTCATTAGGGATATTGACCCATCTGTTTAGGAACTTTCCTCTTTATTGATGAATTTATATTTTCTTTACCATTCTCTTTGGACATTTCTTGTTTGAAATTGATGTTACAATCCTGTTTAATAATTATTAGATAACTTAAATTGGTATGGTTAAATTTTCATATCTATTTGGTTTAATTATTTAGCTTATAATATAATGTCAGTACAAACCTAGTGCTTAGTCAGAAACTTGAGGGCTTTCCTTATGGAATTTACTTTTGGCATTCTTTGAAGAATGTGTTGTGACCTTAAAATATCTTAAATTTGTATTGTTTTGTTCCTGCCTTATTAATATCTTTCCCACATCTGCTTTTATTCCCCCCTGCATGTTGGGCTACAGGGGGTATATTAATTGTCTCTGTCTGTCCTTCTGTCAGTCCTGCCATCCAAAACTCATCAATACTCCGAGACCTTCTGACATGTTGCTTTCAACTTGGTAGGATATTTTTCGGTCATATTCTCTTTACCATACTATATGGTTTTATCTAATTCTTTTTATTGAAAATGATAGTATTGATTCAGGTAAATATATACAATATGCTAACTAAACTCCTCTAACACATTTATAAAGCTAGAAAATTGGTGTCTTGTAAACTTACAGATGCATTGCTTTTGATTATATTTAATTTTAAGATGACCATGTAATGTATCTCTGATAAACATTCTAGCTTTGAAATGACAGGGGATTACTGCATTGCAGCAATTCTTGTCATTTAACATTTTAACTAAATTTTGCTACAAAATGGTAAATTGTAAAGCTTATCCCATGTCGGTTGATACTGAGGTAAAATGAAAATTATCAATTTGTTTATTTTTTTCAGAAACCAAGACCTAGCACTGAAAAATTTGCTAGACCAAGCAGTTTTCCAGAAAGAAATGATAAAACCTGAAAGAAGAATTCCATTTCTTGTTTGGTGCTAAAAGTGATTTGTGTTTCACGCTTATCCAAGGCCAAGATTTCCAGAGCCGACAGGGGAAAAGACTGTGGGTTTTGATTGTGCTTTGCATTATTTTTGTTATTTGCAGTCAGTTACTGTTAGAAAAGGATATTCCATCTGTTTGTTTTTACTTTATCGTTTATAATGGAGGCACTTCTTTTTAAAGAATTTGATTTTCGATATTATGTTTTTTTGTCAAGTTTAAGAGAGGGAAACACTGGTGTGTATCAGATAATTAGATTTAGCATGCTTGACCGAAGTAAAGATATTGTAATTACAGATATTATATGCTTTTGTTTGTTGTTAGTTTTGAGCACTTTATGATGAATTCCTTAAGCACACGAGGAATAAGCAGTTTAATGTATCAAATGTATATTGGCAAGTTGAATACTTTTTGTGACCTCTTTTTTTAAGTGAATATCAGTATTTGCATGTTTTGAAATATAAAAAAAGTTGTAAGGATGAAACTCATCTAATCCTGTAATTACACATAATTTTATACAGATGTTTTAATTTTCTTGCAACTGATCAGTTCAATTTAAATTTTACTTTGAGCTATTTAAATATTTGTAAGGTATTTGTATCAATTTTTCTGAAGTAAAAAAGCTAACTTGACTATAGTTGACTCTTCCTTAGATTTTATCTGGGAATTTTTTGTTTCAGCACATGATATTTTTTATAACATATCATCATAAAATTGAAGTAGAATTGACCAGTTTCATAAAAATTGTTTATAACGTTTTTATTATTGGGTGTATATTTCACTAATTAACAGTTCTGTATCTTTTAACTGTGTCATTTGAATCAAAGATTTTATACAAAATAGTCCCAAGAAATTTAGTCAGATATAGTTGCAACCAATTGTTAGTAGACTGTCTATTTAGAATTTTGTTTAAAGTTTTTGGAATGTTTCAAATTAGAATTGTTTGCAGATACATGTAAGTTTCAAGTGTGATACTTTTTTGCATCCAAGTTCACTTTGTTTTGAAGAAGGTTGTGTTCACTTTATTTAAAGAGATGGTTGATAACACACTATATGTATAAAAGTTTTGCTCATATATTTTAATTCTATGATATCATTCCATACTTACAAAGAAGTATCTTGGTTTTTTGTATTTCCTATTTGTACTTTAATTGAAGCTGACATTATTTTAAAAATTCAGTTGTATCTGAGACTGATGGATGATGTGAATGCATCTCAATAGTTTTATTTTAATTTTATTTTCGATCCTCTTGACCAATGAAAATCTTTTAAATGTGCTGGTATGTCATAAATTATTGATATTCAGATTGCATTAAAAGCCTCTTCATAATAAGTGTTCAAAGCTTCATTTTAAAAGCATTTTCAAGTTTGAAAGGATGTTTTGTTGTTGTATTCATACAGAATCAGTAATAGACTTTAAGGAAGTAGATATCTAAGTATGCTTTTTTTAGTGCGTTCCATCCTTCCCAGTTCAGTACTCTGATGCAATAATGTTTAATATACTAAAGCCATGAAAAAACAAAAAAGTTTTCTGTTCTGTGTTAGGTCTTAATGTAACTGGTGTTGTTTTTTAAAGAATGGAATTCTTTGTTTGTAAGACATATATGGATCATATATGGATGATAATAAAGTATTTCCAATATACATTATCCCAAAAAGGGTTGTCAAAACTACGAAGCAATTCCAAAAAAAAAATGAAAACAGATTTTTTTTCCTGTTCGTGAAATTATGATTATAGTAAATACCTGAAATGATTCATTTGCAGATTAATCTATAATCAAACACAGGAAAACACAAACTACAGTCATAAAATTGTTTATAAAGTATACAAAAATAACTCCCTAACAAAATAATTTGCATTCAAATAACTTCATCATTTTAATACAATTCTTTTTTTATGATTTTGCACTAATTTTTTTATTAGTACTACATTTTCTGCTATTCTTCTGACTATAACACAAACTACCATAACTACAGTTGGGTGCAGACAAAGCATAACACAAAATAAATGCTGCTTCCACATATTTCATATTTCTAGTACAAAACACAGGTTTACTATTAACATGGTCAAAATGAAATCCTTGAAGGTCTACTCAAGTAATTATATCATTACTCATTATTCATTCTTTAAGGGAGATATAAATGGGTCATGCTTCAAGAAAAAATCGAACAAAATTTAAGACATCTGAAAGTTGTTTAGTTCAAAGAGTAAATGTGCGTTAACTTTTTTTTAACAAAATAGAAAATGCTAATTTTTCTAATAAACACAGAGGTAAACATGATAGAAAACACACAATTACTTTTTTATGTCTTCTGAAATTTTGATGTTAACTCTGAGGCAATGTGGCTTTTACATAAAATGCATCTAAAGTTAACACTGTGTTAACTTTAGTATCTGTTAACTTGTTATGCTTGGTTTGCACCAAACTGTATAGTTTGATAAGATGCCAAAAATGTGTTTTTCCTATATGAAGTGTTAAAACAATTCCTTTATCTAAAACTGCTATTTGTGATTAATAACCAAGTTTGCTTATATTTAGTCCTTGAAGCTTATTTATTGTTTGAATTGTCAGATATAATGGCAGCTATATAGATAAAAGCATTTATGTTGTATTGTGTAATGCATAAAATTATAGTAAATTGAAATTGAACATTTACTCTTGAATACTGATATTTATTACAACGAAATTGATAGTAAATGTTATGGCTATTCCATTCAGATTTACAAGTTAATTATTTGAGTATGTAGTTAATACATATGATTTAAAATTTACTTACTTGATAGGTGAACCATTAAAAAACAAACTGGTTATTCATGCAAAAATTCATTGGTTCCAAAGGCATCCTTTAAGTGCATGTTCCATATAATTTAACTGTCTTATGATGACAATTGCTATCCCTTCAACAGATAGTCTAAAAGCTTATAATTAATGTATGGTCCTTATAAAAACATTTTAACTTGATTAATTGTAATTGTTATACAAATTAAAATAGTTAAGCTGTAACTGGAAGGGGGAAACTACCTAGATTGTTTTAAAGATATTATGGACACCATCAACATACTTATCAAAATTAAAAGGTGTGTCTTTCCCACCCCCAGTTATCAAGCAACTTTAAATTGAATAGCCAACAGCCAATGTAACTATGTGTTAATTATTATCATGTAGCTCCAAAGGAGAGGTGGTTTTCCTCTGTCCAGAACACATTTTTGTTGCATAATCTACACAACTATAAGTCAGAGCTTCTTGACATGTGGCACTAAGCTTGTCTTTTCGGTTCTTTTGATGTTTTACTTCCTCTAGGCTGAAAACTTCGATCTTTAAAATGTCATGCCCATATAAGAATTTGTTGTCACATTTTATAGTTGTCCTGTATATGCATGAAATATTTGCCACTGGCACTGGACAGTAAGCGAACAACAATCAATCTCAGCAAATTCAAGTCTTATCTTCTTGATATATGGTGGGGTATAATTAGGGGAAAATACCATAAAGTTTATCTTGTTATTCATGATTTTATCCAAGGTTAGTTATATTTTAGTAATTGAAGTAGAAAAAGATTAATACAGAAAATTAAAATTTTACTGTTTCCTATGTTTTGGAGATCAAACATCAATTTTTGTATACATTAAGTTAAATGTAATTATTAGAAGTTTATTGTGTCATGATATTTCTTGTTATGACAACACACTGAAAACTTTACAATTATTAAATTTTTGGACTATTAAATTGACACAAAGTTCATTTGTTTATCTGTTTGATAAATAACTGTGGGAATTCTGTGGAATATTTCTGTTTTGTTTCTGTATCTTATTTATCCGGTAGTGAATGAACAAAATGGTTTTTGGAGCTATATATAGATATTTCAATTAACCCATTTCGTGACGCATAATGTGGGACTTAAATTTCCTCGACAGAGCAGTTGATTAAACTGTTCTAGCTAGCATTCATTTTATTTTGAAAAGATATCAAATTTCTTTAGAAAAATATCTTACAGCTAGTGATATATTAACCAAAAAAACAGAGCTTTGTTTTGGACTTATAAAACTTAAGTTCAGGTACGTCACTATGAAGGAGTAATCAGTTGCCATGAATTTCAACTGTTTAAAAGTTTGGACTTTGTTTTGCTTTATATATGAAAAATGGTTAAATTTGCAAATATGGATAGCCTTATGCTTGATGTCATTGTTTTTGTAATAATTAATTTTATTCTTTTGAATGTGTGTTGTAATTAAAAGCAGTTTCTTGTGAATGATTGTGAAATGTTGGTTAGTCTGAATACAGATATTTTCAATATAGCTTTTATAGTCTTATAGATTGGCTTACGTTTATCCCTATTATACTTTTTGTCTCTGGAAAATCCTACTGGAATTTGTGATCCAGATTATTTAAAGTTGTAATTTGTAGAAGTACATTTTTATCCATTTCTGGTAAGTTATTGAAGCTATCAGTATTTAATTCATGTCTCTTTTAGTTACAGAGAGTGCAAAACATGGTTTTTGTTTTTTTTCATTTTTAAAAATCAGATTTATTTTATATAAAGCTTGTAAAATATTTGCTTATTCTATCCTTTTTCTTTTTACATAAGGCAAACAATCATATTTCTTTGCTTATTTAGCTAAGTTTGGATACAGTATTGGTTTGATAAAGGACAGCTAACGACATAGAACAATTGGTTTTTAATCATTATCTTAGGTAACCTTATATCATATTATCACCACACTGGGCTAGACCATACCCAAGTTCAATTTACTGAAATACACCAAAGAATAGATTTTGACATTTGTTTTTAATTCCGAATGCAGAATTTTATTAAAGAGTTTGAAAAGTCAAAGTTGAAATCCCCTCTTATATTGATGTAATGTAAGTATTCCTTGTTTAATACCCTCCCCAGAAAGATAGAATCTATGTATATTCCATATATATCATTTCTTTCGTTACATTTGTTGTTTTTGAATGTTAATATGAGGCGGAAGTCCAGAATTTTTTTTATTTGGTTGGGAGATAAGGATATCTGTGATCCAAAGATTAACCCATGGTTTATATCTGTTTTTTTTAAACGAGTACTTACAGCTTAAAGATATGAAATTGTAATTTTAATTCTGTTCCACCTCTTAGTATTATGGACCAATAAAGATTACTATAAGTTGTCATCACATTTTGTCATGGCCCCTGATTTGTATTATCTCTGCCCAAACCTGAAGGAGTTAAGTGTTTGTTTGAGTGTATCTAAACAAATTGTCTACAAGTTCATAAGGAAATTCTTAAGAAAAGTCTTTTGAGCCAGACATCATAATATAACTACTGAGCTGGCACATGTTCATTGCCACTGGAATCTTTTCTTTTGCATGCTTTTAGTTATAAAAGATACAAACCTAATATTATATACACTAGCATTCTCCAACTGTATGAATTAACTACAGTTTTATGCTCAGCATGCTTTCTATAGCGTATCAATTATTGTGATTGACCAAGTATTTTATTAAGCTATATAAGTCTGTTGTACTGTCAGACTGACAATTGTGATAATTTTTTGTTATGTATGTGCTGCTCTGTTGTATATAAACCTTGTTATGTATCTGAGTAAAATTGACACATGATATTTCTGTTTTGTTTTTACTCCCAAAACCAAGATAACTGGAAGTATATGTTCAAGTTATTATAACCCTGCTCCACCTCTGTATGTTCCTACATCTCATGACATTTCTGTCATATTTTTTCTCAGGAACTACAAACCAGAGCTTCATGAAATTCAGTACCATGATTTATATGAGCATGCTATACTATTTGATGAATTTTCAGATTCATTCCTCCTCAATATCCTGTTTACTGAATACTTGCCGTTTTATTAATTATTTGTAAAAATTTTTTAGGAAACTTCATATAAGAGCTTCCTAAAAGTTGTTTTCAGGTCATGTGAACAAGCTATACTGTGTGTATTGTTTGTTGTTTGTATGTCTATTTTTTCAGAAGAGTGAATTGCTGGTTGTTGGTCTGGTCTGTTGTACTGCTGTATATTTTTTATACAACCGCAAAATTTTTGCTGTCATATACCACCGTAATGGTGTGACATTGTCGTCTAGAGACATTTGGTTTCCAGACAATTGCTTGAGTATAAGTGTATGGATCTCTATGAAATTGTACAAGGTTCCATACCACAAACGGAAGGTTGGGAACTGATTTTGGGGGTTATGGCCCAAACCATTTAGGAAAATAGGGGTTGACCATTTTCAATGGGGTTTAATTGAAAGTCTTGGGGTTCTTTAATATGCTGAATCTAACGGTCTATTTAGATTTAGGATTTAAATTCCCATTTTTAAATTGGTCTACATTAAGGTCCAAAGGGTCCAAAATTGAACTTTGTTTGATTCCAACAAAAAATGAATTCTTGGGATTCTTTGAATTGCTGAATCTAAATGTGTAAGATTTTTGATTTTGGGCCTGGTTTTATAATTTGTCCACATTAAGGTTCAAAGGGTCCAAAATGAAACTTTGTTTGATTTCAACAAAAATTTATTTATTACGGTTCTTTGATATGCTGAATCTAGCCATGTATTTAGTTTTTATATGCCCGTTTACGGGAAGTATTATGGTATACCGTTGTCTGTCTGTCCGTCCATCGTCAACATGTCGGACATTAACTCAAAAACGCGTTAACCAATTTGCATAAAACTTTGGTGAATTGTTTATATCTATTGACGTGAGCTCCCTTTCGTTTTTTTTATAAATTTCAGATTTTTCGTTTCCGAGTTATGGGGTTTTATTCATTAAAAAAAGGGGGATTTTCCAGTTTTCGGACAATTTCTCAAGAATGCTTTCACCAACTTGCAAGAAACTTTGTTGAATTGTTTATATCTATTGATGTAAGCTCCCTTTAGAATTTTATAAATTTTACATTTTACATTTCTGAGTTATGGGGTTTTATGCATTAAAAAAAAGGGGGGATTTTCCATTTTTCGGACAATAACTCAAAAATGCTGTCAGCAATTCTCATGAAACTTTGGTGAATTGTTAACATCTATTGATGTAAGCTCCCTTTTGATTTTCATAAATTTCTAATATGACATTGAGAATTAATTGAACTTTATTTGTTTATAGTCTGACAACAGATTTACTAAGTATTGCGCAACAGCACAGTGTATTGCACAACAGCAAGAAATCTTTAATGAATTCAATTCATATAACCAATTTCAAGTTCTTTGACTACATTTATTCAGAAACCTATAATATGTCAAATATTTAATTACAATCCGAATTCAGACCTGTATCAAGCTTGAATATTGTGTCCATTTTTGCCCCAACTGTTCAGGGTTGGACCTCTGCGGGCGTATCCAGCTGCGCTCAGCGAAGCAGTTTATTTATTTTGGGCCCCATTATCAGATTGGTTTACACTGAGGTCCAAAGGGTCCAAAATTTAAAATTTGTTTGAATTCATCAAAAATTGAATTCTTGGGGTTTTTATACAGCCGTTTACGGGATGTATTATGGTATACCGTTGTCCATCTGTCATCAACATGTTGAACAATAACTCAAAAATGCTTTAACCAATTTGCAAGAAACTTTGGTGAATTGTTTATATCTATTGATGTGAGCTCCCTTTCGATTTTTATAAATTTTTGACTTTATGTTTCCGAGTTATGGGGTTTTATTCATAGACCACATTCATTCTGTGTCCGAAACCTATGCTGTGTCAAATACTTAATCCCAATCCAAATTCAGAGTTGTATCAAGCTTGAATGTTGTGTCCATCCAACTTCAACTGTTCAGGGTTCTACCTCTGTGGTCGTATCAAGATGCTCCCTTGGAGCATTTTATCAAAATTTTTGTTTTCATTTTTTGTCGCAACTGCGAAGAATGTCACAGATGGTGAGACATAGGGATGTTAAATGGGCAGGCAGATGTGTCGTACACTATTTGTATAAAGATTTATATTTTAAAAGATAGAAGATTCCGTATATTCTGAAGTTTCTATCTGGCATATGTCCATTATCCTTGACATCATTTTCAGGGTTCAGTTTCACATGATTTTATTACTTATTACGAGTAATGGGATAACTTTATCTGGTATACTGAATCATTGCAAGATCTACATGTCTGTCAGACCTTATTTCATGGACCAGTGATCAACATTAAGTATTTAAACTAGAAGCAATTGGTCAACAATATTTGATATATGGAATGAAAGTAAAGATCTTGATAATGTTATATTTATGTGATACCTGTAGTTAAAACTTGACCTTGAAGACTTTTAACATAATCAAACTTTACATCTTATAGCTAAACATTGCAAATATGACTGACATAAGAGGAGTGCATTAACAATGTATCCCAGTCAAAGGACAATATTTCCTACACAAATTGTCAGATTAAAATGCCACAATAATTTAATCAACAACAGATCATGACAAATATTCGACCAAATATGATAATTCTAGCACAAAAGGATCTGCAGGGAGCAGACTGATGCTTATTATTACTTTTCCTCTGTGTCACAAGCCACCAGGAACACAAGAAAGATATGGTTAATCTACTGGTCTATGATAGCAATTGTCACATTACTAGTCAAAGATCTGTTATGAAGTTGAAGTAGTCAAGTGTTTTACATCTATTATAGATAAACCACTTGATGATAAACAAACAACAATCAGTCCACCAATAAAAATTTGTAAGGGTTCCGCGGAACCCAGTGTCTTGTCTACTTTTGCTGTTAATCGCAGGCTCAACAAAAATGAGGAAAAAAATTAATAAAAATATTCCTCTCTATACTATCTTTTGATTGTAAGTAGCTTCTGTCCAAGTTTGGTAAAAATCTAGGATAGTTTATGAATCTAATAAATGTTTTAAAAAACTGCAGACTGTATGTAATGTTAACTGGAAGAAAAACTAAGTCCATTTATAAGTAAAATACGGAAAAAATGGAATTTTTTTTTTACAAAATTTACTTTTGAATATTATCTTATGATCATAAACAAGCTTCTTTCCAAGTTTGGTAGAAATCCAGGATAGTTTATTAAAGAAATTTATTAAAATTTCAAAAACTTTAACCATAGAGTGAATATTTGTGGACGCCGCCGACGAAGACAACAACGACGACGCCGACGACGGAATGTAGGATCGCTATGTCTCGCTTTTTCGACAAAAGTTGAAGGCTTGACAAAAATGAAGCAATACAACTATGTGGATTTCTAGAGAGTGCCTTTATAGCCAGGCAATAAATTAATCCAAACTGATCAACAATGATATAAGAAATACATGAAGAACAATAAGCTATTCAGTATGCAATAACTGTAAACTGAAGGGTTTCCATGTCAGCTTTGGTTCATATTCTGAATCCGAATCATGTTTCAATGTGTGTCTGTAGATTTCTATTGTTGTTTGGTTAGTTATGCATTCATTATACTACTTCAATACACAGAGTGATGTGCGACAATGAGTGCATTGTAATAATTAGGGGCCTCGGTGGCCGAGTGGTCTAAGTAGTCGAACTACTGTATCACTAGCCAGTCAACACTGAGGTTGTGAGTACTAATCCTGCACAGGGCAGGTGCACTCGACTCCAATCTTAATTGACTAGGATTGTCAGTTTTCTTACCGAAGGTCTGTGGTTCTCTCTGGGCACTTTGGCTTCCTCCACCAATAAAAACTGACCGCCACGAAATAGCACAATAGTGTTGAAAGTGGTGTTAAACACCAATCAATCAATCAATCAATCAATCATTGTAATAATTCCGTTCTTAAAGGTTTAATGGTAAATTCTGAGCTATCATTACCAACATTTGTACAGATGGGTATGTCATTGGTATCAATCTGAAGACACTGGACGTTAAGCAACCAATAATCAATCAATCATCTGAAGAATAATTCACAAAATAAGACAGTTATTTAAATATGACCCAGATGCTAGGGTCATCAAAAGTGCACCATCTAAATATGATCTCTTCAAAATTGCAACAAATGGTTCAAGGTGCCTTGTGGACAATTTGCCTTTATAAAAAGAAAAAAAAAAAAATGCTTCAAAAACAAGATCGGTTTAATTACAAAATTATAAAACAATTTAAATAAATTAGTAACAATCAAATATAATTATAGAGATAAATGTTGAAATCACTTCAAACAAATATGACTAGCATACATTTACCCATGATTAAGTAGCCTGGAATGAACTCTACACAGATATGTTCACAAATTCAATCAACCTATATTTTGTGCAATTTTAAATTTTGATGCAAGAATATCATTTGTCAATGCCATGTTCTGCCTAATTTTTTCTTTTAATGTTGACTTTTGAAGCTTTCTTTTGTAAAAGTCTTTGAGCGAAGTTACTTTGAATTGATTTGTTTTTCCATGAAATGTTGTAATGGATCCACTTATTTCTTTCCAATTTCCAAAGTACTGAATACGATAAGTTCCTATCTGTTGGTCAGCAGGAATATCCCATGTAATGGTAACTTCACTTTCACCTAGCAACATGCTGGTTGAATGCCATTCAAATCTAAAAAATCAATATGTAAAAGTTAACTCAAGAAGAAATTAAAGTTTGTTTTTGATACATACACATGTCCCTCTTGTTCATAGACAAATTCCTCCAGTCTCAGCTACCTCTAGAAACAATCAGCCATGATTAAACTTTGAAATGTAAAACCATACCTATTATCAAGCAATTCTGTCAAGATACATTCTATCAAAATGTAAGCTGTAGATGGGTAGCTAAGATAAAACTTGCCTGAATCTACTGTTGACATTTTCTCAAAAGGACAATGGTGTAAGTTTTAAAAAGGCAGGTGTTGTACCTGAGATTTACATGTAGCGGGAAAGCTACTTTTTAAAAATTTTCCTCAACCATATCCGAGACTCGGGGGGGGGCCACTTACTATGTAATGAGTGGTAGGGATGAGCCGCTGGAATAGGTCACTATTTAATGCTCCATGATATATGAAAAGGGTGAGAAATTCAGATTAAATATATAAATAGGTTGATATTATCACTTGCTTGATTATATCATAAGTATATGAAACTAATCAGATATCAGTACTTATTTTTGATGCGGTTAAACCACAGTCGTAAATGCATCAGCTATTTGTCAAACCATTTAATCTCTATTTATTCCAATGTGTTATTTCCACTGATGCTAGTTATAGATGCTATAAATCCGATTATTTTGACATTTGCACCTAATTAACATTCAAAGGTTTGTATACATAAAACATAACAGTTATGAAAAGAAATTCCATAGTGTCTTAGGGAACGGCAATGTTACTTTTTATATATTTTATAGAAAGATATAAAAGGGGCAAATAAAGGAAAGTATTTAAGATGTGACGAATTTATGGGAAAAGCAAGGTGTGATTATTGTAACTGCTTTGCTTCTAAACATGAACGTGATGGTGAGCGGGACCAAACAAATTCTCTATACTAATGGACCAGAAAATGAAAAATATCCAAATATATCTATAGGTCTGTTTTTTGTTAATTGATATATGACAAGGAATATATTTTTGATATACAAAATATATGAAAAGGGTGGGGTACTCGATGTCTCAGCTGCTCACCCCTACCAATAAAAATATTGAAGTGCCGCCACCGCCCCCCCCCCCCCCCCCCCCCCTCAAAAGAGGTCAGTTATTTCTTTGTTATTTAACCTCTTAGCAGTGCCTATTCCTATTACTGATATATGGCCATTCTACATATCCTGAAGGAATGGAATGAAGAGAAGTAGACTACTGTATACAAGGATTAATAAACATAATCTCAAGCAATTAAAATGTAATTACTTTGTCGGCCATTGTCCATCTGTGTAAACAGTTGTCCAGTTTTGACCAGGACCTAACATGTCAACGGTCAGGAATGTGTTCTCCCACTGAAAATATAAAAAGGCAGTTTTATAAAAAAACAAATGATTGTATTAAATGAAACGTCCATGTTTTTTTGTGATAGTTCTACTGATTATATTTTGGGAATACAATATATACATATGATAAACCAAAAACTATTTTATTAGTGAAAAAATGTCAAAAGGTAAATATTTTTATAGTTGCATCATACCAAATCATGTCTCAATTACAGAGTGACAAGTAACAAAAATATAAGTACACATAGCTACAATGTTCATTAAAAGTAATACACAAAACAACCTGTGCACACATGTAAATGAATGGAAAGTGTACATCCCTTTATGCACAGAGACATTAATATATTATTGAAACCTAAAATTGTCATAACTATTTAGGGTTTTTGAAATACAAATAAAATGACTCTACCTTTCTGTCATTCCTTGGATTGGCTCCAATAAACTTAACCACAACTGAATCTCCCTGAAATAAAAATGGTGAAAAATCTGTTGTAACAACATTCTTATCAACTGTTGCATTTCTTCCATCAGAATTGTCATGAATTATGAGGGATAATGATGTAAATCAATCAAAAGCAAAATATATGGATATTTTTCAGTTTGTGAATGAAACTACAGTAATTACTCCTCAGGTCACTTTCATGATAAAAAATGTCTGTCTGGGTTAGGTACTCCTGACGGATGCTTGAATGGCTACGCCCAGTGTCATATGGTAGTTTTTATGCTCAATGAGTTAAAATTAAGAATTTTTGTGATATTTATAGAAGAATCAAATTCACATCTTATTCAAACCTTAAAATCTTGGTGAATATTTATACATGTATTTTAATGATATCAAAGTTGATAGTGTTAGATTTTGTCAGTTTTTATGGACTTTCCCTTAATGAATTTGCCATGAAGTTCGGTATTTTTGTTATACTGTTTTAAGACATTACACATATGTATCTTTTATTTGAACACAAAATTCACTATTTTGCACCACGTCATGTAAATACTGCATATGGTTCCTAATGGTATCCTTCTTTTGTGTTGAAATACAATGTGACAAATAAAGGTAGAATCTTCAGAATGAAGAAGTAATTAGATCTAGATAACTGCTTGCCTACAGGTTAACTTTAATATCTTTTCAACTTACTTGTTTGTATGAAGGTTTGGCATCAACCACAACATCACCATAATGTGAACCAAATGGTGCATGATCAAATACAACTGGCAAAAGAAATGACAGCTGTTTGTCTAACAGATTTGGAGGAACAGGTCCAGGTGACACAGGTGTTCCCTAAATGAAAGAGAGATGTCAGTTTTATTGCAGTAAGAGTCTTCTCTATTTAAGTGTTTCAGTTGTGGCTTTCAACAAGGAGTTGCACAAAATGTTGTGCATAGTATATATCCATTCTTTAATATGCAATGACAATAAATTCAAAGTATGTTCCAAAAGGAAGTGACTGCCTGGAAGATTTGAAAATTGCCTACACAGCACACCTCATCATAACAGAGTTCTACACCAAATATATAAAAGAACAGAGATCCCATGTCCCCCTCCTTGCACATATTTTATCTATCCAAGGTACAAGGGCAATAACTAAAAAAAAACACTTTTTTTTTGTTCTTTAAAACTTTTCATAAATATCTTAAGAGAAATGAAGGCTTCAGAGCAAATGAAATGCGATTTCTGTTATAATTAATATTTCCAAGGCACATAACTCTTTTAAAAATAATTGATCAGCACTGATTTTTCGAACTCGTCAAAGATATTTCTGATATAAACCTATGATATAAGTTTCATAAAATTCTGGCAAAATTTGTACACATGAGAGCGCTAACAATGCAATTTCCGTATAATCAAAATTTCCAAGGGCATCTCTCTTTTAAAAATAATTGATCGGCACTGATTTTCAAATTTATCAAAGACATTGATGATATAGACCTATAATATAAATTTCATAAAAATCTGGCAAGAATTGTACACATTAGAGTGCTCACAAGGCAATTTTCCATATTATTAATATTTCCAAGCATAACTCTTTTAAAAATAATTGATCGGCACTGATTTTCGAACTCATCAAAGACATTGCTGATATAAACCTAAGAATGACATTTAAGTTTCATAAAATTCTGGCAAGAATTTTTCACAAGAGAGCGCTAACAATGAAATTTTCCATATAATTAATGTTTCCAAGGGGCATTACTCTTTTAAAAATAATTGATCGGCACTGATTTTCAAATTTGTCAGACATTGCTGATATAAACCTATGATATAAGTTACATAAAAATCTGGCAAGAATTGTACACATGAGAGCGCTAACAATGCAATTTTCCATATAATTAATGTTTCCAAGGGGCATAACTCTTTTGAAAATAATTGATCAGCACTGATTTTCGAACTCATCCAAAATATTGCTGATATAAACCTATGATATAAGTTTCCTAAAAATCTGGCAAGAATTGTACACATGAAAGTGCTAAAAATGCGCGGGGGACAAAAATCCCATAATACAGAAGCTGGGTATCATGAAACAATAGTCCATGCTCAATGAGTATATATAATAAAAATTCAAAGTATCTTCAAAGAGGAATTGACTGCTCAGCAGATCTGAAAACTGCTTACACAATACAGCTCATCATTATAAAGTTCCATACTAAATATCAAATCATTCCATAATACTGCAGTCAGGATTCTACTTCATAAAAATTATCTCCCCATTACGCCACCTACTTATTTTTTCAATCGCGAAAAATGAAAGCCATTATAGAGATGACACACTGTCAATTTAGCTCTTGAAAACGAATAATTTATCCACATAGCATCATTACAATCCTTACACGACAGTTGTATTTTAAAAGACAAATGTATCTTCTAGGTCAGATGAACCCTACCAGACAGTCGTGTACACCTTTCAATCATTCCATGTACCAAATATACTTGACTATTGCTTATGGTATCTGAGAAGAGGATCATTCTATGGAAACTAAATATTGACCAGTGAACTATGAAAATGAGGTTAAGGATATGATACCTGCCAGATAGATATGTACGAGGGTCTGGATGGGGTCCTTTATTTTTGTCTTCTTAAAATTTTTGACCATTTTTCTTTATTCTCATATATCTCTATTTTTATTTCAGTATCCCATTATTCTCTATTCTTCATTATTTTGGTCTAATTTTCTCTATTCTTTATATTTTCTGCCCTTTATTCTGCACTTTTTGCCCATTATTCTCTATTCTGTTAACCCCATCAAGACCCTCATGTACACCTTACAATCATTCAATAAACCAAATATAGTTGACATATTGCTTATAGTATTTGAAAAACAGACCAAAACATAAAATCTTAACATTGACATTTGAACCATGAAAATGAGGTCAAGGTCAGATGAAACCTGGCCAACTGACATGTACACCTTACAATCATTCAATACACCACATATTTTTGACCTACTGCTTATAATATGAGAAATGGACTTAATCATGTAACCTTAACCTTGATCACTGATCTATTAAATGTGTTTGAGGTCAGGTGAACCCTGTCTGACAGAAATGTAGACCTTGCAATGAACCCATATACCAAATATAGTTATCCTATTCCTCACAATAAGTCAGAAATTCACATGACAAAAAAAACTAAAGAGACGTTGAAGCATGAAAATGAGGTCAATTCAATTTTGAACAAGTGACTGAGCTTAACTATTTGTGCTGATATTGAGAGCAGAGGGCCATAGAATAAAGGTGTAAAAACTATGGAGTTATCAAATGTATGCAAAGAACTAATTTTCAAAGAACTTATTGTGTGAAAAAAAGGGATTTTTTACCTCGAGAAGCCGCATCACAAAAGACTTTACAGGGTTTGCTAAATTACAGAAAAACCAATCTCACTTTATGCATCAAAAATTTAACCATATATGTAAAAATGTCTCAGCTTCAAAACTAGCCATCATACATATCCAAGTTTACGATATGAGCAGAGGAATTGAGGAAAAGGCTACCATTACTGCCTACCTGAAATAAATTGCGCATCTGTACCCATATATCAGATATTAACTTCGTTACATAAGGCATATGTATTCAAGGTATAAAGCATCCAGGCCTTTTACCCTCTGAAATATAAAGCTTTATAAACATAGTTTACACCATCCATCCCGTATTCTGTCACTATCATCACAGGCGAGACAAAAACTAACAGCCTGGTTTTCACTAACACAACCAACAAAAAACAATTATTACAGATGGCAACCAACAACAACCACCACTGGTATACTTGTAACTGGCTTTGAGACAGGCACATAGTTAAACATGTTTGAGAGTTTTTAACTATTTCCCTAACCTAGGGGGGGAGGGGGGGGGGTATGATAATTTATGAAGGACTAAGGTAAACATGATATAGGCTAGATCTCTTTTATATCTCATCTCCCTTGCAATAAAAACATAGGTATTCAAATGTGCAAGGATATTTCTAAAACTTGAAGGTAAATATTTAATTCTATAATTGAGTGAAATTACAAACCTTAGCCATGGCTTCAGCTAATATCTCAAATTGTTGTATATATGCCTCTAATGTGTGTGGACCAAAAATAGTAGATCCTGCTTCATATCTCTGTGCCTTGAAAATAAAGAAAAATACATATGATAGAGAGAACTTTATATAACTGTAACATCTTATTTTTCACTTGAATTGTGTGCGTTTTTATTTTATGGTTAGCAAGGTTATCAAATATTCTGTCTTAGAAAACCTGCAGCAAAATAACAAATTCATTTTTTAAGTAAAATTCTGTCAAGTTTCATTCAGACAATCCCAGAAGTTACATAATAGAAGACAAAAATAAGATAACTTTATCAAGATATAAACAGATGAAAAATAATGGCTAGTCCAGACATTTTGGAAAGGGTCAGCAACTAACATGTAAATAAAAGTATGACATACCTGATATTCTTCAAATGTTGCAACATAATCAGCATAGTCATTAGATAGTCCTGCAATAACTGGAATGGTATCTGCAGGGAACCCGTTCATAACTAGAGTCTAAAAAGACAAGTAGAACAAGGAATGTCGATATGAATAAATCAACACTATACCAAAAGACTAATAAATAACTATTCCATAATACACTTACTGTCATTGAATTTGGAGGATCTTTTTAGCGCACAACAGTTTAAGTTGTTTATTATACTGTTTTAAATAGTATATATATTTATGTACGTGGCGGATGAATTTTATCGTATGATAATTCTATTAATATACCAATAGAATTGTAACCGGTTTTAGGAATCTGAGTGTATTTAAATTTGAAGTTATCGATAAGGGCGTTGACCATTCGCATGTACACAAGTAGTTTTGTTAGATAAACTTAAGCACATATATATTCGAAAACAGTATTAAATACCTTTTGTAACATTTTTTGTTTGTCTTTTGTAGATTGTTGAGTGCAACATTTTTTAGTTTATTTAAACAGAGGACTAATTCTGTGGTGTGGACTTTATTTACACAATTATAAATCTATGTTATCATTTGATATACATGTATTGCAAATTGAATGTTTGATATATAAAAAGGAATGGTCATCGTGCCTGACAAGTTCTAAAACTAGTGTTTTAGTTATTTCTATTATGAATGAGATAAGATACAGATTGGTTCGAGTATACAGAAATTGTATAGTCTAGTACATAAATAATTTATGTTCGTTTGAACGAAGAGAATTTAGAAAATAATGAAGCATACAAAATATTTGAACTCTCCAGTTTATTGTTGACACATTGTAATAATACCAAAAAATTTGGCAATGTTTTTAAATATGTAACACAAAACTATTAACATACAATTAAAGAATCTTTGTGAGCAAACTTTACTGTCTTGATATTATTTTTTAATAGTAATCCTTTCAATTCTGAAGGTTATCAATCAAGAAATAATATACCTTTTTCACTGCATCTCTAGTTCTTCTGCCTGACATAGTACTGTAAACAAAAATGACAAACTCATAGGAATTCAACTTTCAACTGCAACAGTTTTATTATTATTATTTGTTGATTTCACTCACAGAACTCATTGTTTTTCACTTTTTGGCTTATTAACCTTTCATTTTTACCATTTATCTTTTTATAAAATTTTCCCACATATACATGAATATTGATTAATATCTTAAAGCTAGGATCTCACCAACTTATATTAAACTTAAAATTGATATTTCAAAAGGAATGAAAAAAATACATAACGAAAATTGGAACTTTTTTTGTAGATAAATATTTTCCAAACCTAGACTAAAACAATATATTTTAGACATTTTTAAGAAGAGTTCAAGCACTGTTACTATTAAACTCAGAAATATCTATCAGTCCTTAGACAATACTAATGCTTACACTGACGATGACAAGCTAAAATAAATTAAATATCGACAGCCAAAACAAAATAGTTTCATATGAACACAAGGAATACATTTTGTTTAACTACATTAAAAAATTCATAAGGGTTCCGCGGAACCCAGTGTCTCGCCTACTTTTGCTGTTGTCTATGTTTTCAGTGTGATAGGGGAATGCACATAATAGATTTACAGTTAATGAAATAAAACATTTGAAATGTATGAAAAAAGCTATGCTTGTAAAAAAGGAATACAGTATGCAATCAAATCTATAGATTTATAAAAGAGTTGAAACATAAATTTATTGAATGAACAAATGATAAAGAAAATAATTTTTACATTGCTTGATGATTTATCCTTAATTCAAAAGTCGCAGGCTCAACAAAAATGGGGAAACAATTATTAAAAATTTTCCTCTAGATACTATCTTTAGATTGTAAGAAGCTTCTGTCCAATTTGGTAAAAATCCAGGATGGTTTATGAATCCAATAAACATTTTAAAAACTTTAACTGCAGACTGTATGTAATGTTAACTGGAAGAAAAACTAAGTCCATTTATAAGTAATATATGGAAAAACAGGAAATAAATTTTTACAAAATTTCCTTCTATATAAAAGCTTTTGATCATAAACAAGCTTCTGTCCAAGTTTGGGAAAAATCCAGGATAGTTTAAGAAAGTTATTAAAATTTCAAAAACTTTAGGAACCACAGAGTGAATGTAATGTTAACTGGCAGAAAAACTAAGTCCATTTATAAGTAAAATACTGATAAACAGGATTTTTTTTTACAAAATTTACTTCTGGATACTATCTTATGATCATAAACAAGCTTCTGTCCAAGTTTGGTAGAAATCCAGGATATTTTAAGAAAGTTATTAAAATTTTTAAAACTTTAACCACAAAGTGAATGTAATGTTAACTGGCAGAAAAACTAAGTCCATTTATAAGTAAAATACAGATAAACAGGATTTTTTTTTACAAAATTTACTTCTGGATACTATCTTATGATCATAAACAAGCTTCTGTCCAAGTTTGGTAGAAATCCAGGATAGTTTAAGAAAGTTACTAAAATTTCAAAAACTTTAACCACAGAGTGAATATTTGCTCGACAATAACACATTTAACACAAGTTAGACAATCATCTTTAAGATGTAGATTGGAATTATAATACTGACTTGCTTGAAAGGAGATTATTATTATTGTACTTGTATTTATATGTTTTGACAATATCATAGCTAGTTAAGAAGGAAAAGGATGATAAAATGCCATTATGATGAATAAAGTATCTTTTGGATTTTCAAATATTTTGGCATCCAGCATCACTGAAGAGACATCTATTGTCAAAATGTGCATTTGGTGTATACAAATTGGTACAGATAATATTATTGACCGTCCCTTTTCTTCTGATTCACCTTTAAGTAATGGACTTCTTGAAGTGCTTTGGCTATAATGCAAAGAAGTTTTAAGTGTATGCTCTACTTCTTACGTAAATTCTGCTGGAACAGCAATTAAAGCTAATTGCCCTATCCTCAACAACTGAACATCTACAATTTCTGGTTCCCACATATATGGAGATGACATCTATTAATGATAAAGCAATACAAACATATTGATAGGGTAGAAGATTTGAATGTCTTAACATTGTACAGATCATCTATATCATTGTACACATTTTGATTTGGTCATTGTATCAAGTAATATAGACTGAAGACAAACTACTGTAAATTCAGAAATTATTGCGTGCATTTATTATTGCAATTTTGTTATTTTAGACTAAAATGCAATTTTAATTTTTGCGATATTGAGATTATTACCCTGTCGCAATTTGGTAATAATAAAAACATCGCAATAATTTCTGAATTTACAGTACATGTTTTTACGTCTCCAGTATCCAGTTATACTTCAGGTTTCATTTTCTTTCTGTTCTTACCATTCAGTATCTGATAATGTAAGAAATATTCCACAAAAGTAGCCAGTGTATATGGAAAAGGATTTTTAGAATGTTTGTTATTCCCTAATCTTAGTATGACCTTCGACCTAAGATGAATTTAGCTATTTTTTAGGTCTCTTATTGGTAATATAACTCTTCACATGTTTAGGTCTATACATCCTTGGCAAGGATCCAGAATATTTTTTTACACAATTTCGGTCATTTTGAGATAACTTAAAAGTTGGACCCTTTTTTCAAACTGTCGAAATTATTCACACTAGATTCATAGCATCAACGAACTTGTGTTGACTGTTTCATTGCATTTTCTTCATGAATTTTCTTACTGTTTTTCTAAAAACATACAGTTAAACAGTTAATGGAATGCAACAGTTTAAAATTGAAATGATTTTAATGACTCAAAATGGTAAATTTCTCAGACATTGTTAACGTTTCTTTCGATTCTGAAGATGAAATTAAAACAGGAAGTTTCACGATAATACTAAAGTACGAGTAATTCCGAATTCATTTCCGGGATTCATTCTGTTTATCAAATTGACTGGAAATTACAGGATTTTTAATTTTATTACCTTTAAATGTGTTTGAATATAACAGATAATAGTTGCATTCATTTAATTGAGCATGAAATCATTTTGCATTTTACAATTTAGTGTCTAATCTATTGAAGACAATTCCAGGTATGCATAGTAAATAAAGCACACATTAAAATCACTTTTTTCTACGTAAATTAAATCAAGTTTTAATTTCAAATCAGAATTGCCAATTGTCTTTGCTGAAAAGTAATTAAATAATGAAGAAAGTTGTCATAGAATTTTAATTACTTTATAATATCAGTTCTGAGCTTGTGATCACTGTTAGGTGTGAATTAAAAACACAGGTAAAAAGTGATTAGCAATCATTGGCCAAAATTTCCCAGAGGCATTAATATAGTTATTCGGAGGGCCCTCAGGATTATCATAATATACTGGAGTAGCATTTTTCTTACAGGAAAGGGATTACAAAACAAAAACAAGTGCAAAATGGTGATAAAGAAACCAGATCTCAATGAAATGGCCAAACTTATTTATGTGAAAAAAATTAATTTGTCCTAAATCACAATCTGACATTAAGGACAAATAGCTTTCAGTTTAGAACATGACTGGTAAATATGACCGTTTCGGGACCCTTGATCCTTGGTCATTAAAAAGTTTGGTTTGAGCATTCCTGATGAAGGTAAAACAGAAAAGTGTTTCAGATACAAAAAATTCATAAAAATGTTATTATTATTATTTTCCTTCACTTAGACTTTGACATTGGACACATTACTTGTTCTCATCTGAGACTAATAGAAGTATTAATCCTAGTTCTCACCTTTTCATACAAAACTGTAAGAACTATGGGCATAGCTCACAAATTAATACCTCTCTTTTGCAATGAAACGGCAAAGTCCATATATTCAAACTGAGATGTCTGGTATGCTACTTTTTCTCAATTTTTTAGTATCTAATATTATTGACTTAAGAATCTGACACTCTACCTGCCTTTCCTCTCCAATATAAAAAAGTTAAACTTTTAGTATCAGACATATTACTAGTTCTCACCTCTCCAGTATCCAGCAATATAGGTTTTGGTTTGTGACATGCTATTTGTTCAGTTGTTGGTGCTTTCAGGAAACTACTTATCAGGTTCCAGAATGGGTTGGTTGAGTTAGATCCTATGTGAGATACAAAGACATACATTTTTCAATATTAAATTACATTATTCTAAAATCTAAAAACCCATATTGCAATCATTTAACCATGAAACTATTGTTATAACATCTTGATGTAGTTTACATTGATATTGCATCTTATTCAAATCAAACTTCCTTAAACCTAAAACATGATAACCAAACTATGAACATTATATCCTACCATAACATTTATTGTGTGGTTCACATCTTTCAGTCTAGTCTTTGATGAAATTTACTAAAATAATGTATATCTTCTTTCGAGAGAACAAATCTACTAACAGACCAAATCACATATCAACTGCTTACACAGACCAAATAACATATCAACTGCTTACACACGGGACAGAAAAAATACACACAATACAAAGCAATTTATTGAAATTATGTATAAAAACAACTTGCTGCTGTGTGATCAATTTTAATAAGAATACTTTTGACCTTGAGAGCTTCTTATTGCAATTAAGTAAATGGTAGTCATCTTAACATTTTTTAATAAACAAGTCTTCACTTTAACGATTTTCTTGAAATCTGCTGCATGTTTTTACCTTGTTCAAAATTAAATGCCCCAGGTCCATCAGTAGTTCCTGCAGCAAAGCTGTATCCCATGGCAGGTTTACAGGTTTTTACCTGTTATAAAAACAACAGACAAATATTATAGTTTAGTTACTTGGGCATGTTTAATGTTCTAAAATTATCACAAAACATTTCATAATATATATTCTATTTATATATATTTACTTCTATTATGTGATTCCCTACTCATGCAGAGTTATGTTTTATTTTACAGTATTAAAATAGGCACATAAATAAGATGAATTAGAAGAAAAGTACCATGACTGTTACTGTCACCATTATAAATGGTGGTAAATGGGTGTTTTCTTGAAATCCATTTTCAAATAGTAGTACATGCTTTATGCTGAAAAAATTCACTGTTCAAGCCCTCAAATCATGACATTACAAGCACTTACCACCATCTTAATAATACTGTGTTATTCATGGGATACCAATTTGTTGTGGATTTTGTGTGTATAGATTAACTATGAATTTAAATAGTCAAGGAAATACACATTTACTATACCTTTGTATGCAAACTTTAGCAAAAACCATGAAAACAACATTCACAAAAATACATTTTTTTCCCTCAATCCATGAAAGTTGGTATCCAAGAAAATAAATGAAGCCACAGTAATAGTTATATATATATCTTTTGTAATATTTGACCACAAGGCGCCGCAGTAATAGTTATATATATCTTTTGTAATATTTGACCACAAGGCAAAAAGTCTGATACTCTCTTAATTATTTTTTTCAGATTTTTTGTATATTGTCCTCTATATTGATTCTGTCTTCAACATATTAATTCCTTTTCTTTTGCAGTATTTCACTTAAAGTAAATCATTACATTTTTTATTTGTTGATGCTAAGCTTACTATTATGTACCAGTTAGGTAACTGTAAATACATTTGTATTGAGAAATAGTATTGACTAAATCATAAATAAATTTCATACATGTGTATAACCTTTTTAAGACATGTTTTCAAGAAACAGGAAGTAAATTATTGAGAAACCGAAAACATGTCATACAGTATTGCATAACCAGATGAAGCTTTGTGTCATATATCAAGAAGCTACGACTTGTAGTTGCTGCAATAAAATTGAGACAAAAATTTGTTAGACGGACACCCAGTATACCCCTTTTTTGAGCAGAGGTATAATAAGCATATCAGTTTTTGTAGTATTAAAATATTGTCATCAAATTCTTAGTATATGAACCTACAATTAATTGACAAGCTAATAGTTTACAATTTTTTTTTTTCAACTTTGAATATTTACATACCTAAGTTGTAGCATTAAGCTGCACCTCAACTTTTGACATATCTACATAAGAATGGTGGAAATCTACTAAAACTTTGAATATTTACATACCTTAGTTGTAGCATTAAGCTGCACCTCAACTTTTGTCATATCTACATAAGAATGGCGGAAATCTACTGGACCTGTCAACATTGTTTTGGCGGAATTATATAGTTCCTGTAAAAATGAGTCATAATAAAAACTATTTGTATATTTATTCAAGCAAAAAATGTAACCAGACATATTTTGATTGTTCCTAGAATTTAATTTCACACATTTAAAGATTACCTCATATTGCAATATAGAAAAAGTGAATTGGATTATCTCCCCTGTTACATGTAGGACAAAGTTTATATTTCCTTTAGGCACATTCTCCAGTAGTGTTCTACAACTGTGTAAAGTGTCATCAATATCTGTCCAGCCATTTAGGAGAAGTTCTGCTTATGAGAGATAATTATCACATATTGCAATAATGAAGTAGGTAAATTTGATTATGTCCAATTTAGCAAGTACGATCTTGATTATATTCTTTTGTGTACATCCTCAGTTAGTGTTCTATAACTGTGTAAAATTTCATTGATATCTGTCTAGATGTATTTCGAACTTGATCTGTGTTTTGTGGTAATAAGCATTGTGTATAAGTTTTATAACATTTGGTTGAGGCAAACTAAAGTTATAGAAAGGAAACCAATTTTGGGGACTTTTACAGACTGACAGGACGGACAAGGGTAACACTTCATGCCCCTGACGCCTAGCAGCGGGGGCATAATTATTACTAGTAATTGAGTCTTTTTATAATATGCTCTGCACCTAAAGCTAAAGCTAATAGACAGATATCTTTAACATTACTCTGTGACTGGTGAATTTTTATAGTCCAATTAAACAGACAGTATTACAATAATTGACAAAAATGGGGTCATCGGACTCGTTTTCTTGCTACATAATAAAATAGTTAGATTCACAACACATTCTATTATAAAAATTATTTTATCTGAGTTATCTCACCTTATATCTGAGTTATCTCCCCTAATGTGGCAAAGTTAAAAAAATGAATCAAACAAAAATATTCTCTTTTTTGTAAAAAACAGCCATAAATATGATAAAACGCATAATTTTCTATATTAACATGAACAGTCTTACACATGAATTACATACTACTCTCAAAATTTGCAAATTTCGTCAAAGATCTAGACTGATTGTTATCTGCTATTTCAAAATCAAAGATGGAGGAAGACACCCCAGCTACCTTAATCAATAAACAAGTGAAAACTTAGTCAACAATCTTACCAATGCCTTTTTATATTGGTTTTCTGCAATGATTTTTGTACTGTCAAACATATCTTTTCCTGGTCCAAAAGCTACACACATTTCATTCTGAAATGTTTTATATAATGTTATCATAGAGAAATAGTTAAAATATTATTTAAAATGTTGCTATTTTAAGATTCTTTGAAGACATGTTTTAAAAGAATCTTAATAAGAAAATGTACAATAAACACCAATTAAAACATGTTAAAATGAGAAAATGAAATGAAAAATGAGACACTTACCCTGCCATTACATGTACTGTGTGGTGAATCACATGGTTTCCCTGTATCTAAACACCTGGGACCAGCTGTATTTGGAGAAACATCACCTTCATTAGCTTGAGCAAAAGCAGCAACAAATTTACCCTTTTCCTGTATTAAAATAAGAAGAATTATGAATTGAGGAAATGAAACATTTAAAACTTACAGCACTGAGCATTTAATTTTTAACTCAACCTAAATTTCAATAAAACTGGGCAAGACATTAAAATATTGTATATGGGATAATAATAGTAGGGGAGGTTTGTCATGGGCTTAATTCAGGCTAAAATAAAATATAACAAAATCAGAAGATAATAGCTGCACTATCAGAAGCAACATACAGTGTTATGCCATATTAAGTCGATCAAAAGACATTTTACAATAATACTTTTCTATCCAAATGCATCACTACAAGTAATTTATTTTTTAAAATACTATATGTGTGATTCAAAATTTTTATATGGAACAGTACATCAGATTTTTGTTTTTGTTTAGTATTTTAAGCAGTGTTTTGTGGACTTCTTTGTGCTTTTTTTTGTCAGTTTATCTTCAACTGAGTTTTGAATGTCTCCTTGGTATCTTTTGACTCTTTCTCACTTCTTGTGTGATTTCTCGGTAGCATGCTCATTTCAAGTGCAGCAGGCAGTGGGGTCAATATTCATAAAAAATTGCTTGGAATCAAAATAATGTGTAATGGATGAGGAGACCTGTGCTCCTGCAGGTTCTTACTATGTGAGCATTTTAAAAATTAAAAACAAATTCACCATGTCGGCTAAGTGCAAAGAAGGTTTCTAATTCATCCCTACATAAATTTTATGGATGCCATCATGAGTGGGTGGACCGTTATGGAATATCTGTTTAACAGATGACGACGGATATTTTCTAATTGTCGTAACTAAAATCCTGTCCCCTTTTCCCTGACCGAATTAAACTTATCACCAGGTTTGTACTCACATGAGCAACAAATCGGGTGCCATATGTAGAGCAGGATCTGCTCACCCTTTCGGTGCACCCGAGATCTGCTCCCAGTTTCTAGTGGGGTTAGTGTTGCTCAGTCTATAGTTTTTCTATGTTGTGTTTTGTGTACTGTTGTTTGTCTGTTGGTCTTTTTCTTTTTAGCCATGGCGCTGTCAGTTTATTTTTTGACTTATGAGTTTGAATTTCCCTTTGGTATCTTTAGCCTCTTTTTTAGAAGCATATATTTGAGTTTAAAGCTTACATGTCTGTCTTTAAACTTCCATCCATATAATATATTTCTTGAGTAAATATCGGAAAAAGTAATTAATTGTAATGGAGCTTATAATTCTATTTCTAACCAATGATGGGAAGGCTCCTCCATTCTTGTTCATCTCAAACAGTTGTTCTGCATATCCTTTGTTATCACTGCTGATTAAATGGTTTGTGTTATTCATACTCGTACAATGAACTGCAAACCAACTAAAAAATAAACAAGAATGTGTCCATAGTACATAGATGCCCCACTCGCACTATCATTTTAAATGTTCAGTGGACCGTGAAATTGGGGTCAAAACTCTAATTGTAATTAAAATTAGAAAGAAAATATCATAGGGAACATGTGTACTAAGTTTCAAGTTGATTGGACTTCAACTTCATCAAAAACTACCTTGACCAAAAACTTTAACCTGAAGCAGGACGGACGAACGAACCGATGGACAGACCAGAAAACATAATGCCTCTACTACTATAGTAGGTGGGGCATAAAAAATAAATAATTAAATATTTGCTATAACAACAAATATCTGTTCAGTGTAAATGAATAATATTCATAAGACCAGCACATGATATCATTAAGAATGTTGAGTATAAAATTGTGGTTTACCCTTATTACCTTTGATGTCAAAACTTACCAGAGTAAACTATTCAGATAAATATCTGATATAAATGCAATACTCATTTAAAATCTTACTATTTTGTATAAAATGATTATCAGTAACAGTAACTCCTTTTTTGCAAATATAAATGCAAATAAACAGTGTGTGATATGAACAATACTGCCATGACGTAGTGAAATGTCCCCTGCCGCTATGTAAATGATGAATAAAATTTATCTGTATTACCTTATCATTCCGATGTCCTTCTCTTCAGCATCAACCAGCTTTAGTACAGTCATGTTCTTATCTACATCATACTTGTATCTGAAAGAAATGTTTTCCAATCAGCAATAAAATGCTTCGCTGGGCGCAGCTTGATACGACCGCAGAGGTCGAACCCTGAACAGTTGGGGCAAGTATGGACACAACATTCAAGCTTGATACAGCTCTGAATTTGGATTGTGATTAAATATTTGACACAGCATAGGTTTCTGACACAGAAAGAATGTGGTCTAAGAACTTCAATTTTTTTAATTTACCTATTATGGTCCAATGTCCAAAATCAAAATACATGGTTAGATTCAGCATATCAAAGAACCCCATATATTCAATTTTTGTTGAAATCAAACAAAGTTTAATTTTGGACCCCAACTTGGACAAACTTGAAAACTGGTCCCATAATCAAAAATCTAAACACATGTTTAGATTCAGCATATCAAAGTACCCGAAGAATTCAATTTTTGTTAAAATCAAACTAAGTTTAATTTTGGACCCTTTGGACCTTAATGTAGACAAATTTAAAAAACGGGTACCTAAATTAAAAATCTAAAAACACAGTTAGATTTGGCATATCAAAGAACCCCAATAATTCAATTTTTGATGAAATCAAACAAAGTTTAATTTTGGACCCTTTTGACCTCAATATGAACCAATTTGATAGCGGGCCCACAAATAAAAAATCTAAATACATGGTAAGATTCAGCATATCAAAGAACCCCATATATTCAATTTTTGTTGAAATCAAGCAAAGTTTAATTTTGGACCCCAATTTGGACCAACTTGAAAACTGGGCCAAAAATCTAAAATCTAAATACATGTTTAGATTCAGCATATCAAAGAACCCCATATATTCAATTTTTGTTGAAATCAAACAAAGTTTAATTTTGGACCCCAACTTGGACCAACTTGAAAACTGGGCCCATAATCAAAAATCTAAACACATGTTTAGATTCAGCATATCAAAGAACCCTAAGAATTCAATTTTTGTTAAAATCAAACTAAGTTTAATTTTGGACCCTTTGGACCTTAATGTAGACAAATTTAAAAAACGGGACCCAAAATTAAAAATCTAAATACACGGTTAGATTCGGCATATCAAAGAACCCCAATAATTCAATTTTTGATGAAATCAAACAAAGTTTAATTTTGGACCCTTTGGACCTCAATGTGGACCAATTTAAAAACGGGGCCCAAAATCCAAAAACTTAATACACGGTTAGATTCAGCATATTAAAGAACCCCAAGAATTCAAGAATAAAACCCCATTGAAATTGATCAAGAAATAAGCAATTTATACGAAGTATCTTCTTTTGCACAATACTGTGCAATTGAATATTTCTTGCTATTGCGCAATACTGTACAATTGACAATTTCTTGCTATTGCGCAATATTGTGCTATTGGATATTTCTTGCTATTGCGCAATACTGTTAAATTAAAGATTTCTTGCTATTGCGCAATACTGTGCAATTGAAGATTTCTTGCTATTGTGCAATACTGTGCAATTGAAAATTTCTTGCTATTGCACAATACTTATTATATAATAATTTACACATCCTGTTTGGTGTGTATCTCCTACCATATCATTATTATTTGCTTTTAAATATAAATCAGAAATAACCAACTTAAAATGGAAAATTTTAAAAGAAAAAAAAAAGGAAAAAAAGAAAAAAAAAAAAAAAAACCCCCCCCCCCCCCCAATTTTTTGAACCCCCTTATGATTCATCACCCCCAAACTCAATCCCAGCCTTCCCTTTGTGGTATGGTACCTTGCAGTACAATTTCAGAGAGATCCATACACTTGAACACAAGTTATTGTCTGGAAACTAGAAAAATGCTTATTTTTGGCCCCTTTTTGGCCCCCAATTCCTAAAATTTTGAGGCAATTACCCCCAAACTCAATTCCAGCTTTCCCTTTGTGATATGGAACCTTGTAGTACAATTTCAGAAATATCCAAACACTTACACACAAGTTATTGTCATGAAACTAGAAAAATGCTTGTTTTTTGCCCCTTTTTTGGCCCCTAATTCCTAAAATTTTGAGGCAATTACCCCCAAAATCAATTACAGCCTTCCCTTTGTGATATGGAACCTTGTGGTACAATGTCAGAGAGATCCATACACTTACACACAAGTTATTGTCTGAAAGTTACAAAAATGCTTATTTTTGGCCCCTTTTTGGCCCCTAATTCCTTAACTGTTGGTACCATAACCCCCAAAATCAATCCCAACCTTCCTTTTGTGGTATTGAACCTTATGGTGAAATTTCATGGAGATCCATTCACTTAAACTAAAGTTAGAGTGCGAAAACCAATGTGTCTTCGGACGACGCCGGACGACGACGACGACGACGACGACGACAACGACGACGACGACGACGACGCCAACGTCATACCAATATACGACCAAAAAATTTTTAATTTTTGCGGTCGTATAAAAATTTATACAGAACTCCAACATACCTAGACCCACTAATATTTTCATATAATAAAACAGACATGTTTACAGCAACCTAATATAATTTTTAAAACCAAACCTGTGGATTATGTTTCAGAAATCACAAATTTGTTATCAACTGTATCTTTAGAAATATGATTGCTACATATATGTTATTCTATATTCAGATGCAGTTTAATGAATTCTAAATTCAAACAAAATTTCCTAAAAATCAAAAATATCAGTTAATTAAAGAATATTCAGTTAGCAAGCTCAAAGTTATATGATTCAGGACAGTAAAATTGTCAAGAACAAATCTACTCTTTTTTTGTATGACCTTGACCTTAGACAAAATGAATTGAAAATCAATAGGGATCTTCCTCTTCAATCTCTTACTATATGTGATCATCTATCCAAGGTTGTATTCCCATATAATATATCCTAAAACCAATTTTCCAATTAAACGGAGAATGTGTCCATGGGACACAGATGATGCCCCACTTGCATATAACGTTATAAAGAGGCATAACTCGAGAACGGTAATTGTGACGACACCCAAATTCGACCTTAATCTGTGGTAATAAGCATTGTGTATAAGTTTAATAACATTTGGTTCAGGAAAACTAAAAGTTAGAGAACAGAAACCATTTTTGGGATGTATGTACAGACGGACAAGGGTAACACTTAATGCCCCCTCCGATGAAAGCGGGGGCATAAAAAAACAATTTGAGTTGTAAAATCCAGTAACCAAAATGACTGACTAACTGATGGGTGAAAAATTATATACCCCCCTTCTGAATACTTCGCAGGGAGGGGTATACTTATGTATATGTTGCTTTAATGTTCATTTGAACTCAGTGAAACACCAACTAGACCTGTTTTGATGGTGTTAGCTAGCAACTAATCAAAATTTAAAAAGAGTTTGATAAGACTCAATGAAAGGGCAAAAACTTTTGTGTACCAGTAAAAATCTGTTACGATGTAGACCTCTTCATTACCTGGCTCTTTCTTCTGGTGGGTTGTACAAATAAGATGTAGGACTCCTGTTTATATTACTCTCCAACAATTCTCCACTGTTTACATAGATATTGCCTGGCTTCTGGTTATTGTGAGCCCTTTCTATACTCTAATAAATGTAAAATCAACTCTTTGAAAAATTAAGCATATAAATATCTTAAATAATTCCTACTAAACCTTAGCAAAACAGTCCTGGATAAACAATAAATGGCAAATGTAAAATGTAACGGCCATTGTTAAAATGCTACAGTTGACCTTGAACACTTCAACTTATTGATTTTTCACCAAAGAACCAAGGCTTCCAAAACGGTCATATTTGCCGGATAAATATAAATTTATCTGACATTGTCCGACTGGGCCAAGCATGAAACGGACATGCTATGTGGGTTTGCCATTTCAACGTTCATGTTATTTAAAAAAAATCAACCATTTTAACTTGACCTTGTGTCTTAATCAGCCACACTTTTCCCGTCAGAAATGTGACAGTACTCTATAAACAAGCCCTACTTTAATCCCCTCTCATTGTAATCAAGGTTTATTAAGTGTCTAACAGGTGAGATTAACCTGTGATCACCTGTGTCGGGGAAACTATTTGTACCGGACATCAATCAATCTTTTTGGAAGTTATTTTTTTATTTAAATTAAAAACATTCCTGGTTCAAATTAAACTACTTTTCAGCAAAATAGATTTAGACTATCAGAAAAACTTATTTAAAACAATAAGATCATAATTTACAAGCAACATGTAAACTATTTTGTACCAGACATTGATCGCTCTATTTATTCCAAAGTCATTTTTTTTAAATTTCAGCGGTTTGCATCTTATCAATTTACTGTAGTCAAAAAGATTTAATTATCAGAAATACGTATATGAACATAATTTGAGGAAAAATTTTAAAAGGTAGTAATAAAGGTTGTACCGGTAAGTGAAAAATTGTCAGAACCACGTTGTTTCAACTAGTACACGATATGTGGTTTAATTAAGCATGTGAATTTTTCAAAAATGCTAAAATTATCATTGATACCTTTATCTAACATTCATTTCAAGTATTTTCCTGAAGAAATTATGTGGAAAGAGGTACTTAATCTCAATGGTGCTTTGAAAACGTACACGGATTTTACGTATCCGCCTCTGGTCCATGTTTTATCATTGTCAAGTCAACATCCTGTATTAGAAAAAGGTGCTTTTTAAAATCAAAAGCGAAGTTGTTGACAGCATAATTTTCCTCAAATAAAGAGTCTAAGGCAGATATTAGTATGCTGATGTTGCACACTTCGAATGATGCACTGTCAATTGATCAGTTTAGGTCAGAACATCGAATTTATAACAAAAGTCAAGTTTAAAATCGTTTTTGTGTCAATCACTGTTTATATGATGCCCAACTGATTAAAATCTTGCCTTTTGTTACAAAATCTTAAGGGATTGAAATCGGGATAAGACAAAAAATGTCCGGCTGTCTCAAAGACAAAGAACTAATAAAAATGTCTTTATTCCAACATCATTACAGGAAAATGTTTTGTGTACAATAAAACGTTTTTTTGATGATGTGTATGCTTCATCACAGAAATGGACAGAATCATTTTTACAATTATATGTATTAGTTTTATCACATTACTACAAAATTGGTTTAAAAATTAATCTTGACATATCATATATATAAAGGTAATAATTTCATGATTATCTTATTGATGTCCACTGTCTTGAGCAAATAATTTACAGTAATGAACATCTGTTTTTAATCAACCTACCATAACAATTCCTTCTACCAAAGCATCAAAAGTCTCTTTGACAAAACCAAGAGATGTAATATCATAAAGAAGATATTGATGGAATCCACCCGGTCCAGAATGCGTGTGCGTTCCACTGATACATACATTCCTTTCAGTATATAAGTTACCATACTTAGATTTTAATCGTTTTATTATCTGAAATAAACAAAATTACAATAAATATAAAATATGTACTAGCAAAAAAAAATGAAAATAACTTAATGTAAATGCACTATAATTTCTATGTAATCTTTAAATATGAAATGAATGTTTGTCCAAAAAAATTAATGTTATGGATGTTAAAAATATGAGCTATACATGATTAAATCATACACTGACGCAAACTTTTCTAAAGCATACAAACAAAAAGATACTTTTTCTATCTTAAAGTCAATGGAAGGCTACAGTTATAACAGGAAGAATCGCTTTAGTTTCCAAACTGAAGCATGATACTTGTTCTAGCCAACAGATTGATAGACAGAACAAGAGACATCAAAGAAGTTCTGAGGGAGAAATTGATGCATAAACTTAAACTTGAAGTATCTGGAGTCTCTCAGAACATGCAGAATGAAACCAAACTCACAGCAGATTCACCTTTTATTTTCAATAGTTATGATCAAATATATTGAAACACTTTCTCCAAATCTGGTCTAGAAGCCTGTCTTGCCTGATACACCAATTAGCAACATTTTGTCCTTAAACAAATGTCAACACTAGAGATAAATAAATGTGGATAGTGTCCACATTTGGACACAGATGATGCCCCCGCTTGCATATCATATAGTTATAAAGGCACATAACTGAAGAACGGTAAAAGTGAAGCTACCCAAATTTGAACTTGATCTGAGTTTTGTGGTAATAAGCATTGTGTGTAAGTCACATAACATTTGGTTGAGGCTAACTTAAGTAGAGAACAGACAGAAACTAAAAATTCAGCAATTTTTCTATAATTTGTAAACACGCATAACTCTAGAACAGTTGTGTAGAAGTTTTATAACATTTGCTTGAGACAAACTAAAGTTAAGAGAACGGAAACGAAAAATTCAGCAATTTTTATGTTTATAAAGGGACATAACTCAAGAATGGTAAAAGGGTCGCCACCAAATTTCGTACTTAATCTGTATTATGTAGTAATAAGCATTGTGTATAAGTTTCATAACATTTGGTTGAGGCAAACTAAAGTAAGAAAACGGAAACAAAAAATTTGTACTTGACCTTAGTTTTGTGGTAATGAATATTGTGTATAGGTTTCATGATGTTTGGTTGGGGTAAACTTAAGTTACAGAATGGAAACTAAAAATTTTGCAATCTTTCGATTTAGAAAGGGGCATAACTCAATAATGGTTAAAGTGACACCACCCAAATTCAACTTGATCTGTGTTTTATCAGTGGAAGTCAAAATTAAACATTGCATTGTATAAAGCATTGATTGTGGTTGATTCAACTATAATCATGGACAAAGGAAGATAACTCCAATTTTAAAAATTACTTGATATTTAGAGGAAAATAAAAATTTAGCAATTTTTCCATTTATAAAGGGGCATAACTCTAGAACGGTTAAAGTGACGCCACCAAAATTCAAACTTGATCTGTGTTTTGTGGGAATAAGCAGTGTGTACAAGTTGCATAACATTTGGTTGAAGCAAATAAACTTAAGTTAGAGAACAGAAACTAAAAATTTTGCAATTTTTCCATTTATAAAAAGGGCATAACTCTAGAACGGTTAAAGTGACACCACCAAAATTCAAACTTGATCTGTGTTTTGTGGTAATAAGCATTGTGTATAAGTTTCATAACATTTGGTTGAGGCAAGCTTAAGTTAGAGAACAGAAACTAAAAATTTTGGAATTTTTCCATTTATAAAGGGGCATAACTCTAGAACGGTTAAAGTGACGCCACCAAAATTCAAACTTGAACTGTGTTACGTGGTAATAAGCATTGTGTATAAGTTTCATAACATTTGGTTGAGGCAAACTCAAGTTAGAGAATGGAAACCAATTTTGGGACGTACGTACGTACGTACAGACGGACAAGGGTAAAACTTAATGCCCCCTCCGCTACCGCAGGGGCATAAAAATAATACTTCAAATAGACTGAGCATAAGATTAATGTTACCAATCTGTAGTTCTATAAAGGCACAACAAATAGACTGAGCATAAGATTAATGTTACCAATCTGTAGTTCTATAAAGGCACAACAAATAGACTGAGCATAAGATTAATGTTACCAATCTGTAGTTCTATAAAGGCACAACAAATAGACTGAGCATAAGATTAATGTTACCAATCTGTAGTTCTATAAAGGCTCAACAAATAGACTAAGCATAAGATTAATGTTACCAATCTGTAGTTCTATAAAGGCTCAACAAATAGACGGAGCATAAGATTAATGTTACCAATCTTTAGTTCTATAAAGGCACAATTGACAATCATGCTCTTTTTTTTTAATCAAATATCTGTGACAAGAAGCTATAAAACAGGTGTAAATACATTTAAAATATTTTAAATTATTTTCTTTTACTTCAATTACCTTTCAACAAATATACATGTATATAAAAATATAAGGAGATAATGGTGTATAGTTGCAAATGAAAAGATATTCATTAAAGACATAGATAAGACAAGAACAATTAAATGTACATGTCACCATCCCCTTTAACAATGAGCAAAACCAATACTGTATAGTGAGCTATAAAAGACCTTAGATGACAAAAATTCAATATGAAATAATTCAAAAAAGAAAACCGAAAGCCAGATGAAAACTAGTACAATATATGTAGCATATCAGATACCAATGACAACCACTGGATTAAAGGTTAAAACAATTTACTTAAGGCAAATAACATTTAATTCTTACCTCTAACTTTAAGCCTTGAGATTGCATGCATGAATCTGTATTGACAAATACTATGCGACTGCTGTTCTTTATATCAGAGATAATAAATGCTCTGCTGTACTGTCTCAAATGTATTCCATGTGTGGTTTGTGCTGGGTTGGCATATCCCATCTAATTTTTTAAAAGTAAATCTTTATTAAGAAATGATAGAACACAGGTAAATCTGATAAATATTGTGGGGAGGGTTACATGCAAAAAGATAAAAACAGTTTAACCCTGTAGTAGTGATGTCAGCCTATTCATTTACTGTGGATTATTTTTCTAGAATCAACGCTTCCTAAATCTGTCGCTGAAATAGATTCATCAAATTATATTCAATTGTTTCCTTTGTGTGCCTAATTTCATTAAGTTTGAATTGGCTAATTTACTGATTTCTGTTCACTAATGGAATTAATTTAAAAACTATCCTTTAATTTTTGTAATTTGTATATGCCTTCACTGGGAATCGAACCCGTCCTTGAAATCTGTTATGTTTGACTGACATCAACATATCGATGAAACCTCTCGGCTACCAATGGGTTACAATTTAAATGTCTTTTTTATATATATATAAATAAACATATGATATACATTGGTACGATGGACACACAGGGCTTGTACCTTTATATATACATAATAGGCAATCGTATAGTATAAGATGGTAGCCACGATTAGCATAGTTAATATCAATGAGTTAAAGAGTCAAGTTAAAGGTTGGGACTTGTCAGTTTAAGTTTGAATCCCTGTATTTTCTTTAATGTTCCTATTCTTTAGTTTATTCTGTTTTTTTCTTATTTTGTATGTAATTTTGGATATTTTTGTAATAATAGCGAGTTTTACCGTTTATTGTTGGATTATTATTGGCTATTTCACATATTTGAAACGAAAATGATTACATTCAATTTGTCATTTTTTGTTTTATAAATATTGTATGATTTCATCTGTTTACTACATAATTTTACAAATGTTTATTCGCAAATTCCTATGCGAGTAAATCGTGATGTGCCTAGAATTAGGCTTCTTGATAGAAATTTCGGGAACATACTTATTATATATACTTTAAATATGCTCTTTGTCAGGTTGTTGTCTCTTTGACACATTCTCCATTTCCATTCTCAATTTTATTAGAAATAAGTTCGAATATGTCTTATTTTGTAAACACAGATAATATTCAGATGCCTGATAATTTAAAGGCAGACGTGTTGTGTTATATTTGTATTTTTCTAACCAATTAGTTGTGATCTTAGATTTACTAATAAACCGTTGAACATGATAACATGGTTATTTAAACTCACTTACAATACCTTCTAATTAAGAAAAGGCTTTAATTTTGAAAAGACATTAACACAATAGTTTAAGTTATAGATACAATGGATAAGTGTTGATTCATGAAAAACAAACCATTCGCCCTCCGGACTCATGGTTTCTTTTTCAAGAATCAACGCTTATCTATTGTATCTATATTACAGAAACTTACATGTATGCATACAGTGGTTGATTTTTATCATATATCTTAATCTTGTTTATGCTTTTGTTCTTCACAGAAATTGTCATTAGTGGCAAAATTCAAATTTATTCACATTTTTTTATTTTCTAGGCTTGGAATGCTTTAGATATCTCATCGCTACAATTTGAGCTGCAGTGCTATATTAAGATATTAAACAGTATCTTATCTGGACATTACAATTATTTGACTGATACTTGTTATTCTTTTTATCAAATTATCAAAATTATTGTCCTTAATCATCGTCACGGCATCAGATCAATGCTAATCTGTGTCAACATTTATATATGACAAAGGTCTTAATTCTATATCAAAAATGTTGTCGCACTACAACCTCTAGAGATTTTCAAAAGTTGGCAAATATGTATTGATAAAGGAAAGGGTACCATGCAAATAACACAAATAACCATACATGAACATGATGAATTCAAACTTAAAGGAGTTTTACCAAGTGTCAAAAAAGATTTTTCAAAAATGTTCATGATGAAAAAGGATGTGTGTATTACCCAATATATGATTTTTCACCACTTTTTACAGTAGACAGTTTTTTTTAAGTGTTGAGGTCTGTATTTAATTATTTTTTTTAAGTGTTGAGGTCTGTATTTAATCATTTTTTTTAAGTGTTGAGGTCTGTATTTAATCATTTTTTTAAGTGTTGAGGTCTGTATTTAATTATTTTTTTTAAGTGTTGAGGTCTGTATTTAATCATTTTTATTAAGTGTTGAGGTCTGTATTAAATCATTTTTTTAAGTGTTGAGGTCTGTATTTAACCCTTTTTTTTTAGTGTTGAGGTCTGTAGTCTGTATTTAATCATTTATTAAGTGTTGAGGTCTTTAGAACGGGAAACCACAAGTTACCCATCGAAACTGGTAGATGGAATAAAATTGAACGTAACTATAGATATTGTAATTTATGTCATTGTAACGAGATTGGGGATGAATTTCATTACATTTTGCAGTGTAGTTCTTTGACAAACTTTCGAGCACAATATTTGGATACTTTTTTCTTGCACAGAAGTAATATACTAAAGTTTGGAAAACTATTTCAGTTAAAATCAAAAAATAAGTTAAAAAAGCTGTGCAAATTTATCAGGGTTATTACTTTTCAAGCAAGTCTTCCTGGTTAATCACCACTCTTCGCCACTTCTGTGTTATTTTGTTTTATTTTATTTTTTCTTCTCATCTTGTCATGTGTGTTTATGTTATGTTATAACTTTTGATGAACTTCTTTGTACCATTGTAACTATATGGTGTTTGAGAAATAAAGAATCTTGAACCTTGAGGTCTGTATTTAATCATTTTTTTTAAGTGTTGAGGTATGTATTTAATCATTTTTTTTAAGTGTTGAGGTCTGTATTTAATCTTTTTTTGAAGTGTTGAGGTCTGTATTTAATTATTTTTTTTAAGTGTTGAGGTCTGTAGTTAATCATTTTTTTTAAGTGTTGAGGTCTGTATTCAATCATTTTTTTAAGTGTTGAGGTCTGTATTTAATCATTTTTTGGTCTCTGGGATGCTGTCTCATTGATGTCTACCCCATATCTCCTTTTATTTAATCTTTCTTGTCCAGCTTTTTTTATCTGTGCTGATTTGAGGATGTGCCCTTTGTTCATTGTCACATTTTCCTGCAATAACAGCTGAACAGGGACACAAATAGGATACATATTTAAGTAAGTAAAGCTTATTAGACTGAGACTACTATAACACAGAGATTGGTCACTTCCCGTACTGACCAGTCAAATAGTAATTAATTGTAAGTCTTCGATCACGTGACTCGGCACGTGACTCGCAATGATTGACAAGAAGGATTCGACCGGCATTTTTGACAGCGAAAGAGAAAATAATAATTAACAAATGTGGATTTATAAAGAGTGTTATGTTCCGGTAAGTGTGAATATAAGATTTGACATGTTCATAAATGTTGGTTTATAAGCACTTTAAATAAAATAAGTGCAGTTATAGACTTGAATTTACCGACCAAACCGGAAAGTAACCTTGAGTTATTACCAGTCCGTGGGACAGGGTCAATGAGCAACTCACCCATAACTTACATTCAGATGAACAATCTGTTTTCTGGATAATGTATGTGCAAGCCTTAGTAATTAACCGATGTAATGATGTAAAATTTGTAATTATATGAAATTCCAATTTTTCTGTATCAGTAAGTTCCCGCTGCAGAACTGAGAAACACACGAGACAAGTTGCACACACACAACATGAGGTATGATAGGTGAATTGGTATTGTTAGTGAAAGAAATTTAGATTTATATTTGGTTCCCTTGATAATATATATGCAGTCTATACATACTAGTATAATAATGTGTCACCATGTGAAATACCAGTACATCATGAGTTCCTAAATAGACGTATTTTTTTTAAATAATTGACCCAAACATGATGTAAAAAGTACATGCACCTTTGGTCTGCATCCTTTATCAGTTTAACTATTTTGATCCATATTGACATGATTGGTCAATTACTGCTGAGTCTCAAGTCTCAGATTACTGTCTTAAAAATTAATGAATTGCCTATGCTATAAACTTGAAGTTGACAAACATTATTTCTTTTTATTTATAATATATTCTTTATTGTAGGAATACCCCCAGAAAGAAATCACGCATTAGAAGAAGGGAGAAGTACTACAGGAGAAAATGACTTTTTTTAGTATTTTTTTTAATTTCATTGAATTTGTCATGCTTGTCTTACATGGAGAAACAAATATTTAAGTCTTTGAATATACATTTTTATTATTATATACATTAAAACTAAGACAGGAATGCAGAAATTCACTACATTGTGTAACACGCTCAGTTTGGATAACAGTTCAATGAAAGAAAAAAAACAAGTAACCACACATCTTTATATATTAAAGGAATAGCCACTTGAAGCAAACTTTAAGGAGATTTTTATATATTTTTGCTAATGATCATCAGACAACTCCTTTAGTCCAAATGAAGTTCAATGAAGTGGATGTAAGTTATTGTAATGCACCGTAATTACCTTCAACAATGAGAAAACCTATAACGTGCAGTCAGCTTCAAAAGTCCCCGACATGGAAAATATATAACAATTCACTAGAGAAAACGAAGTGTCTACAATAACAAAGCAATTTACGAAAATTCAAATATGACGGACATGAACCAACAGCAACCACTGAATTACAGGCTCCTGACTTGAGACGGGCAAATAAAGAATGACAATGTTAAATATTTTTAGGCGCTCATCACCACCACTAGCATGGGACATTGGTGTAACGACATAACATAAAAACAAACTTTAAACATAATTTGAAAATAGTTCATTTCGAATTAATCAGGCTGACTGTACATGAAATATTTGCCACTGACAAGCAGTTGTGAATTGAAGTTGAATTTACAGAAAGGTGATATCAATATATGCTATCATATTTAACATTCTTGTTTAGATCTGACATTGCTACTTATTTATACATTTCGCATTATTTTTGGCTTCTCAGAATTTTCACATGGTAAACTGTCAGCAGTTACCCAACAAAAAAATGTTATAGGAAACCTTTTTACAAAGCATAATGCAGACAACAATTAACATGGTATGTCACCAAACATTGAACAAGCACATTTATATTTGCTGTGGCTAAAAAAACTAAAGCAAATCACAACTCTTTTCATCTGAGTTGCTCAATTATTAGGGTTACAAAAAGCATAGCGATATAACTAAAACATACGACACTTTAACAATAGACAATATTCAAATTTTCAAAAACTTTACGGCTCTGTATTGAAGCACAAAATTTCTTGTCTGGGATTTTGAAAGAGGGCACATATTTCTGGTGTTGAAAAAATGTCATCGTAAATTACCCTAATGTGGTTCTATTTATGTTAACATAGAGATAATTTGATTATTCAGATACATAATTTTGAAGCTTCTTCGTTCTGATTTACATGTACTTGCGGTTGATGCTTCTTTTGGAGTTTTTGCAGTCTTTGCAGCAGGGACGTATAGTCATCCTCAGATTCAAAATCTGATGCAGTATATTCACCACGTAAAAGATCAAGATTGAGATCACTATCATCCCAAGATAAAAAATTCGTAAGGGTTCCGCGGAACCCAGTGTCTCGCCTACTTTTTCTGTTAATCGCAGGCTCAACAAAAATGAGGAAGTAAATCAACAAAAATATTCCTCTTGATAATATCTTTTGATTGTAAGAAGCTTCTGTCCAAGTTTGGTAAAAATCCAGGATAGTTTATGAATCTAATAAATGTTTAAAAACTTTAACTGCAGACTGAATGTAATGTTAACTGGAAGAAAACAAAATTTCCTTCTAGATACTAGCATTTGATCATAAACAAGCTTCTGTCCAAGTTTGGTACAAATCCAAAATAGTATAAGAAAGTTATTAAAATTTTTAAAACTTTAAGGACAGAGTGAATGTTTTGTTTCCTGGCAGAAAATCTAAGTCCATTTAAAAGTAAAATACGGAAAAAATGGATTTATTTTTTTACAAAATTTCCTTCTAGATACTAGCTTTTGTTCATAAACAAGCTTCTGTCCAAGTTTGGTACAAATCCAAAATAGTATAAGAAAGTTATTAAAATTTTAAAAACTTAAACCACAGATTGAATGTGTTGTTTCATGGCAGTAAATCTAAGTCCATTTAAAAGTAAAATACAGAAAAAATGGATTTTTTTTTTTAACAAAATTTACTTCTGGATACTATCTTATGATCATAAACAAGCTTCTGTCCAAGTTTGGTAGAAACCCAGGATAGTTTAAAAAAGTTATTAAAATTTTAAAAACTTTAACCACAGAGTGAATGTAATATTTCCCGGCAGAAAAACTAAGTCCATTTATAAGTAAAAAACGGAAAAAATGGAATTTTATTTTTACAAAATTTACTTCTGGATACTATCTTATGATCATAAACAAGCTTATGTCCAAGTTTGGTAGAAATCCAGGATAGTTTAAGAAAGTTATTAAAATTTCAAAAACTTTAACCACAGAGTGAATATTTGTGGACGCCGCCGCCGACGACGGAATGTAGGATCGCTATGTCTCGCTTTTTCGACTAAAGTCGAAGGCTCGACAAAAATCAATGTTACTGGACATTGTGAATTGAAAAATGAAAATGCCAGCGATATTTTGGGAACATATATATAATTTGTAGGGCTTATGTTTGCTTTATGTATCCATTGCAGTTATAACCTCTTTGCTGATCTGTTACGTAAGGAAATTACTCATTTACCTTTAATGAAATTTTTTCTCTCTTCTGTGATCGCCGCTTATTACATTGTTTGCAAAAACTTGACCTAATTATCAGACGAAAATTTTAAAAAAGTGGGTGTGGGGGGGGGGGGTGGGGGTTGAAACTTGTTTGAAAAAAAAAATTTATGTTGGATAATCTGAATGAGGGTCTGGATGGGGGTTCTTTATTTCCTATAATTTCTATGCCATTTTTCTCTATTCTTTAAATCTTAATAACTTATTATTTTCTCTTCTCTGTTCTTTATTTGTCGGTCCATTTTTCTCCATTCTATACCTTTTTTGCCCCTATTTCTCCATTCTATAAAACCCCATCCACACCCTCCTGAATCCTACCACAAGTGCACCGACGATATTTGACAAGGTTTACTACAATAAACATGTATATTGGGCACTCAGCAGTGAAATACCTTACAAGTATAGAATAAAAGTTTACTGCAATAAACGGAGCCTCATGTACCTTGGGCATCCAGCTGTGAAACAAAATTCATCTCCCATGCTTTTGAGACTACCTGTCTTTACAGGTAAAATATTTGTATATTAGATACAATTAACGGACGTGTAGCAATACAATGTAACTGTAAGATTGATAAGATTAATCACATTCACATTTTCAAGAGTGGCCGCATAATAACAAACTATTAACAAATTATTAATGATTAAAAACAAAAATTTAAATATGAATAGAGATAACTGCATTTGAAAGATAAAAACTATATTCTTTTTTTTTTTTATTAATTCAATTTTGTTTTTAAATTATTTTTAAAAGAAAAATAATAATATCCGATACTGTTATAGTATTCTCAGTGATAGGTGATATATGTCGTCTGCTACGGTCGAATACGAAACTACGTTAAAATAACGTAGCTAACTACCGGAGACTCAGATAATCCGATAAATCTATAGTGACCAATCTCTGTGTTATAGCAGTCTCAGTTATTAGACAAGTTTGTAAAAAGAATTCCATTAAATATTCATGTTTTCAAGAAAAAATTGGATCTTTCTAGACAAAATTAGAAAAATTCAATTTGTAACACCCACAAAATAAACTGCAAGATGTCATTGGTTTTTTTTTCAGTAGAGAGTGGAAGTCATAGAACTCTTATTAAAAAAATTCCATGTGACAATGATTAACTTTCAAGAAAATTGTGTTTATATTAAACTAAAATTTGAATCATAAACAAATAAATGTCATTCTGATAATTTACACAAGTTTAATTCAAGAACTCTGATAGTAGTCAAAATACTATCAAAATTCTTGGTTAAATTCAATTAAATTTATCTTGATGACAAGAGGCATAACAAATTCGTCATACATTGACCCCTTGGTAAAGGGTATGACCGTTTCAAAAGCAATTTAAGGTTCATCATAACAAATGGACAAATATGGCCGTATTTTCACCTCAAAAACTACTCTGTGTACAGACTTACCTGTACAGTTTGGAAAGTTTTAAGACCTGGCATCCACTAGTTATATAAAAGTTAAAATTATTTTGCATATCAGAAAGATGAAATCTTGTTTGGATTATGATGGGCATTTTTTTTCGTTCCTGCAGAAGGTGTTAAAATTAACTAAGTTGGGAAACAATTTTGAGATGCTCCCTCTCAGGTAACAACTGGTTTGTATTGTATTGATTGTCCTTGATTGGCATGGACAATAGATATCTACACATATATAGGTGAGTTAAAGGTAGGAATTGAGTGGACCATATCAAATGCACCTCAGGTGTTTGTTTATTTTTACATCTTCTGCAGAAAGGAAAAAAAATGCCCATCAAAATCCAAAAACGATTTTATCTTTCTGATATGCAAAATAAATTTAACTTTTATATATCTAGTGGATGCCAGGCCTTAAAACTTTCCAAACTGCACAGGTAAGTCTGTACACAGAGTAGTTTTTGAGGTGAAAATACGGCCATATTTGTCCATTTGTTATGATGAACCTTAAGTGTCTGTTGTTCATACCATGTCAACTTCTGCAGCTGGTCCTGTAATGTCTGAAATTCCTGTGCCTATAATATAATTGGCATCTGCATTACAGCATACTGTTACTGCGAGCAGTAAAACCACATATGGATACATCATTTTTCATACAAACAAATGTAGTCTTCGCCAAAATACTGGCCGTCACGTGAAACCGATTGATGACTGGTTCAATATATATTAGTTGTTCTTACCGGAGATCTAATGCCAAATGATTGCCGTGACAGTTACCAGTGTTGATTATAAATTGTGACTGGGGCTGGATATGAAGCGACTGGATTCCGAAAAAAATGGTCTTCTTTGACGTCCGCGTTGAAGCCTGTGCTTTCTGAAACGTCCATTTTCCTTCTACATGCGGCTTTAATAACCATCGAATGATAAAAACAGAGACATATTATACATGTATATTGTAATAGATGTCTCTATTGTAACCACAGGCGCGAAGTGCATGTACCCCTTATTCTTTTCCTTTTATTATTTTGGGGGGGGGGGGGTATGTAAAAGTATGACAAAACTACCATTTTATTGTATTGTCTTATGGATAAGAGCAGAGAACACACCAAATAAGCGAAAATATCTATCATATTTTTCGAAATAATAGGCAAAAAACCCCATTAATGGTGAAAATAATTTTTGGTATTTAAACGGTTTCTGTCTATCTATCATAGTTTTCAAGCTAATAGGCAAAAATGAAAAAAACCAGTATCATTCGTCAATTAAAGGGGGATAACTCCTATAAATAGTAGTCTGACAGTTTTGATGTCAATAGACAATAGGGAGACAGAGGCGGATTTAGGGGGGGGGGGGGCAGGGGGCCCGGGCCCCCCCCCCTTTTTGTGGGAAAAATTTGGTTGATTATATAGGAAATCACTGAAGCATGACTGGAGCGGGCCCTCTCTTAGGCAGTCAGTGGGCCCCCACTTATGAAAATTTCTGGATCCGCCACTGGGAGATCTCAACATTCTGAACATTTTAGCTACAGTCAGATGTTCTCTATCTATCGCCGGATAATAGACAAAACTTGTATTTTACCCATATATTTTATTTTTCGCCATATAATTGGTTGGCAGGCGGGATCAACGCACATATATTTTAAACAAGATATCCCGATGAAAATTGTGGCCAAGTTTGGTTAAATTTGGCCCAGTAGTTTCAGACGAGAAGATTTTTGTAAAAAAATCAAAAATCATGTACACATGGTGGTCAATGGTTTCTAATCCACTATTGATACCCAGCGGTCGTGATGTTCATTATAAAATACGTTGATGAGGTAAAGCAGCTAGGATATTTCTTATCGTAAAAAGCGGAATTGGTGAATGTCTGTTGTCAAGCACCAATATATCACCGATTCATAAACCATGGCATCAGTACAGGTATATCATTCAGCACTAAAATTTCAACAAACATGAAATTTTGAAATGGAAACTCTGTTTTTCAAACAGAGGATAAAGAAGACTGCGGAAACAATACAGATATTGAAAATAAAACAGCAAAAAAATACAACACTGAAAACTAAAACAAAAGAAAATATAAAAATAAAAAATAAAATAAAACTAGGACTGAACGTATGTGCTCTGAAAAGGGTAGAAGTTCCTGCTCCAAATGTCAACGGTCTTATCGCTTATGGTAGGTTTTAATAGTATCTGGTGATAAGTCATATTCGGCAACGGTTATGTCACAGTCGAGAAAGGTAAGACGGTGGTAACGACAAGTGGAAGATATCCGTTGTCATCTGTGGCTTAGATTCCCATAACGGTCAAACTTTCGAAGGGATGACTTCAACGGTACCATTAATAACGCTCCGTTCTAGAGCTTCCTTGTAAGTTATAGACAGATATCAAGTAAACGCAAACTGGGAGCTATATCCTCCGATAGAGAGTGCTGCTGGAATGTTGCTACATAGAAACAAAAGGTTCACAATTGAAAAAAAATAAGTATCTCTTTGTCATAAGGTTGTGTTCTCAAATCGACCCCATTGTCGATTCCTTTGTTTGCAACAGACAGTTTAGAACCGAGAAACTCCGTCTCATGGTTTTCATATAAAGTTTGTGATTGGCAATATCCAAGATAAAAGTTGCAAGTTAGCATTTATTATATATAGAACGTGGATTATGTAACAGCGGATGAGATGCATTACGAACGGTTTCTCTATATCTGGTAGAAGGTCATTTATAGAAACACTAGTAACAGTAGGTGATGTATGATGACGATGATCATGGTTCCGCTACGTCAAGGAGCAAATTTTTGAAGCCGTACGGTGACCGATAGGTGCTTACTTCTATGTCATTTGGTCTCTGGCGGAAAGGTTGTATCATTGGCAATCATACCACATCTTCTTATTCCTATTAAGAATTGTTTCTTTAATTTCAAAAATGTTGACCTTAAATATCCCAAAGTTTCAGAGGCAACTTTACCTGCATGAAAATGTCTGACAAACTGGGTATTTGTTATTTTACTGTTAGGATTCTATTTTCTGATTTTCTGAATGAGTTAATGTCACTTATTTGTCTGGTAAGAAAACTCTACCCGACAATTAGAAATCAATGAAATGCAATTACGTCGTGCTATTGCATTTTGCTAAATTATATAATACATGTATATAAATACATGGAATCACAATGAACATCACAATATGTGGATTACAAAAAAATCTCTTCACTCAGAAAATACCACCAACTTTAATAGAGAAGAGTAGACGATGTCAGGCATATGTGTATATATATTTAATCAGAAAAGAGAAATTGCTGAAAATAAAGACACGACATTAGTTGCTTAATCCTCCTCAAATAATTTTTTGCTATTTGTCATTCAGTCCTCCTCCCATTCTTGATCTTCAAATTCTTAATAAAATTTTGAAAAATCTGTCAGTTTTTTTAAATAATTGCTCGTAATTTTTATATAAAATCTGAAGTTATTAAGAACAAAGGTAATTGCCCACTTCCAAACAAACCCAGACCCGCTTCGTATTATTTAGACTGAGTATTCATCAAATGTATAAATTTAAAAAAAAATCAAATAAAGACATATTCCCCGCTTAAATTTCCCCCTTTTCTGTAGAAATAATCGAACAACACTTAGTCTCTTGTTAATTTGGTTTTATTCGGTTAGCTAGTAAAGTTGCATTTCAGTCTAAAAAAACGAATTGGGCAGATGCATATGAGATATTCATTTATGATATGAGTAAAAATGGATTAATTTGTGACGTAAACAAACGTTTTCATGTTTATTGGATTGGTTGTTGAAATCCTTCTATGAATACTAATGTTATAATATCGTATATTTGTATTTATGAACCGATAGCATGTTGAAACTTAGAAACACTATGCCGATTTATAAATTCGAATGGTGATACTAAATTGTTTTTTGTTTGTTTTTTTCTTCTTGTGTAAACCACGATCTTTTGATTAAATCTTAATTGATATAAAACCTTCATGTTGGACTTTGATCAATAAGTTTTCCTAATTGATCTAGAGAAATAAAACAGACATGCCAAATTTCCTTTAATTAAATGGTTTAGTTAAAAATACACCTTCTAGAAGGACGAACGTAAAACGAAACGGAGGAGAATCTAGTAAGATCCGTTTCATTTTTTTCTGGTGATACATTAAAAACTACACTCTGAAAATGTAAACCTAGAAATTACTGCAAATCACATTTTAAAACTTAACCTAAATATTAAATGAACCTGCAGCTCGATTGAAAATCTTTCATTTTATTTTAAACTCACCAGTCCAGAAATTTTCTATTAGATAAAGTAATTAGCATGCCAATAAAAACCTTATCTTTCTACATTATTACTTAATTAATTTTGATACATCTGGACAAATCAGTCATTTTTGGGGTGACAAAATGCATTATGCGATATGTTATTAATAGATTCTTCAATTATGTTAATTAATTGTGCTATTTGTTGTATTTAACAATATTTATGATATGTTTATGATGGACAGCCGGTTATTTGTGATACTATCTGCCGAGATGACAAGGTCTGACGTTGTTTTGTTCTATACTTAGTTGCAATCATAGTTTACGTTGTATATCTGACGGAGCATAACACTGCACTTCTCTTAGTTCTGATTTTCGGAATATCAGTCAAACATTACAGACTGCGTTTGATATCTGATTAATTACGGAGTTCAAATTATGAAAATGTTTACAAATACTGAGAAATCACAAAATTGTCTGGAATTTAAAAGAAAATCGCTGTTTGACGAACAAAATTGTGAATAGTTATAAATTTTCCATGTAAATGGCTAATGTGCGAGATTTTGGACGCATTCGTGCATTAAATTCAACAGACAGTGGTATACATTCTGGAAGTAATAATTCTTTAAGATTATCAGTGACAAGACAAATTGAAATTGTTGACCCGGTCTCGGGATTAAATAATGTAACGATGACAGACATGGCCTTGTCACCCGAGGCGGCCGGAATATTTATTGTGTTATACTCAATAACAACATTGCTTGCAATTGTAGGGAATATTCTAGCGATCGTTGTATTTACAAAAGGAAGAAAATGTCGCACCGACTTACGTCCATTTTTACTCAATCTTGCGGTTGCTGATCTGATTATGGCAATATTCTGTATTCCATTTACTTTTGTTACAAAGTTGTTACAAAGATGGATATTTTCTCCGCCAATGTGTCCAATTGTATTGTTTTTACAACTTACTGCAGTTACTGCGAGTGTTTTTACGAACACTGCCATTGGAATAGATAGGTTTTATGCAGTGGCGTTTCCCTTGAAATCCAGGATAATTTCTCAAAGGCACACTATTATGATTGCTGTCATTTGGATAGTATCTATAACGTTTAATGTTGTCCAGTTTAAAGTCGTTCAAGCCAGACACAATAATTTGACTCAAATACTGGATTGTGTAGAAGACTGGAATGACAATACTTTATACACACGTAGAGCTTATACTTTATTCATTTTATTTATAACTTATATAATTCCATTGGCCACTCTAAGTGTGACTTACAGTATAGTCGGGTGCATTCTTTGGAGGAGGAAAATGCCAGGCCAGGTCAACGAGGCCAGAGACCAGCAACATAACAAGGCAACAAGACAGGTATTTATTACGATCAATTTGTTTCATTCTTCATCTACTAGATACAAAACAGAGGCGGAAATATTAATTAAGGGGACAATCAAAACTCACAAGTCGAGAGAGGATGACAACACCTTGACAAAAACGAATGACGACAAAACAAGCTAACAAAACACTACATAGAAAACAAAAGACGGAGCAACCTGAACCCATTTAAAACTTGGGGTGAAAGTTCAATGGACAACAGAATATTAAGGTAAAAGAGTTGTATTTTCGTAGTTTCTTCGCATTTGGTCCTAAACACGCAATTATTAAAATAGGAAGATATGGTATGATTGCCAATGAGACAACTCTCCACTTGAGACCAAATTACATAGCTATAAAACTGAGGACACGAAATGACTTTAAAACATTTCAAACGAGAAAACTAACGGTTGACATAAATGTATGCTATCAAAGGGAAAACTATCTAATACTCCTTAGAATGATTGTTGGTCTTTAAATTTCACAATTTGCATATATTTTGGCCCAGTGATATACTTTCGGTTTTTTAACATTCGTATAACAAACTTAAAAATATAGCAGATGTGGTCAGTGCAGGTCGTCCGACATATTTCTGAACAAGACCATCAGAAGACTTTTTCACATCACAGAACCATAACATAAACTTTGAACTCCTATACCAAATATCACAAATGAACAGTAAAATACTATTATACGTAAATAAGAGTTATGAGTAGTTTGTATTACTACATTGGCTGGTTCCCCAGGGTTTAGTTTTAGGGCCCTTTTTATTTTTGATTTACACAAATGATATTAGCGAAAATTTAACGTCGCTCTGTAGATTGTTTGCAGATGATACCTCCTTTGGTTATTCTAGTAGAAATACAGCCTTAATACAAGAACATATTTCAAAAGACTTAACTCAACTTAATAACTGGTCAAAAACCTGGTTAATGTCTTTTAATCCAAAAAAGACAGAAATTTTATATTTCACAAACAGGCAAAGACCAGATGACCTTTTATTTCGATTAGACAATCAAGAAATTCCGATAGTACCTAATCACAAACATTTGGGTATAACTTTAAGTGAAGATTGTAAATGGAACGATCATGTTTTAAAAATTTCTACAAACATATCAAAACATCTAGGCGTACTAAGAAAATTAGAATATAAGCTCACTCGTTCAAATCTAGAAAAACTTTATTTAACTTATATAAGACCATTATTTGAGTATAGTTGCGAAGTATGGGATAATTGTGGTGTTGCTAATACTGAACTGTTGGAAAAACTTCAGCGTGAATCTGCAAGAATTGTTATAGGCCTGCCTTATTATTGTAACAGTGAAATTTTATATTCTGAAACGGGTTGGGAACCTTTGTCTGATAGAAGAAACTGAAGAAAACTTCAGTTATTTTACAATATTTAAAATGGAAAAGCTCCTAATCATTTATGAACACTAATACCACCTCCTGTATCAGCTATTTCTGGATACAATCTTCGAAACAACCCTGACCTAATAGTACCATTTTGTAGACTAGAACTAACAAATATTTTCCCAATACTATAAGGCAATGGAATAAAATCGATAGTGTAATTAGAAATGTAGATTTCATCTCCAAATTTAAATATTCTCTACGAAAGAAATCATGTCAATCTAAAGCCCCAAAATACTATTATGTTGGAGAATGTAAGGCAAACATTATATTAACAAGACTGAGACATGCATGTTCAACTCTAAATTATGACCTTTTTAGATTCAATATAATAAATTACCAAAGCTGTCGGTGCGGCAGTCTGACTGAAGACAGATTTCATTTTTTCTTTGAGTGTCCGCTTTATGCACAAATCAGAATTCATCTTTTAGACAAAATACTTTTTGTCCCGTCTTTAGATCTTGGTACCGTTTACTAAATTGAAACGAAAATTTAACTCTAAGCCAAAATACATCATTAATTAAAAAAGTCTTGCATTTTATTCGGAAAAGTGAACGTTTTGACCTTTAGAAATATATTTTTCTTTCTCTTTTTTTTTCTTTTTTTCTTATTTTTTTTTTTAACTGATGAATAAGTTTTCGACGTAGGACTGTTGTTTATATATTTGGGAAATTGTGAACTTTCTTTTTTTTTATAGCTATTGTACAAACTATAATTATCTAATGTTGTTGTTGCCTGTCTTTAATATTTATATATTATAAATTATTATATGTAGGAGAGGACTATCTAAGTTGTGTTAACTTGTGTCTGATCCTTTTTGTTATAGGTAATAACAAATAAAATATATTTATATAAATACTACATTGGCGTAAGAATTTGATTGTTTTTCTTTATACAAACATAAATCGTTTCCACTGACCGACTTATTCGACAGTTTTTACAACAAAAGCTTCCATCTGTTTTTCATTCGGGGCAATTCTCTTCAATAAAAGAAAAATGGAATAACACCAAAATCTGATTCCAAAATCAATAACATTAGCGGTATCAAATTTAAGGCACTAGATGCAAATTTCGACAGTCAATGTCTTTTCAGTGATGATAAAGGCCAAAATATTTGAAAATACAAAACCGAAAAATCAGTTCTGATTATATATACAAAAACAGGACTAACGATAAAGACATACCCAGGCTAGGAATCAGAGCTATGGATAAGGGAGATACATTCCTTAGATCTAATTTAAACAAGATTTCCAAAAATATATAACATGAAATTTCAATCAAACAACATCCATATTTTCAAGTGGTACAGCAGGGATGGTGATACCATCGGGGACTAACAGTCCACAATCACAGACATCTACCAAGTGGTAGTAATAACATTACCGGTACCAATTTTACCAAACCACATGCGCATTTTGACAATAAAAGTCTCTTCGTTGATGCCGTATGTCAAATATTTGAAAATCCAAACCTTATAAAAACGTTATTAGAGGGCTGATAAATTAATACAAAAAAACACCAAAAGTGAAGCCAAAAGTGAAGCCAAACCCAGTAATCACATTTAAGCATTATGGAGATACATTCCTAAATCTATTTAACAGCAAATTTCAATAAAGCCACATCCGTATTTTCCTGCTCGTACCGAAGTACTGACTCTTAGACTGAACTCTAGTTATATTTTCAGTAAAATAAAGGGTTATTGCATGCATATTGGTGACTATTGTCCGAGTAGTTTTTATATTGCACGAGCCTACTAGGGATACTATTCAACAGTATTCATGCCATAAACCTTTATAAAAAATAAACGTTTTATCAAACCTACCAGAAACTGAAACCAGTCTAGAGGCAACAAATACACTCTAAGACTGCTGCTAGATAAAGATAAACAAGAATTAAGGATATTGACATAATTATTGCCTTCGAAAGAGTAGCTACAAGGGTCCAATTCGCAGAGATCGTGACATTCTCTATACAAGAGGATTATATCGGATTTCATGCCACCATTTTGACCAGACGTTGCTTCTTATGTATACATCCAAAACAGTCAAATAGACGCCCCTCTGTTGCATTGATTTTACTAGTTCTGCTGACCTTGAGGTTTGCTTATTGTTGAAGGTCGTACGGTGACCATATAATTTCTAACTTCTACGCTATTTGGTCTCTGGTGGAAAGTTGTCTCTTTGGCAAGCATACCACATCTTATTGTTATATTAAGGCTTAACTTTCAATATCGTATTCATACAAAAACCAGCACAACTCGATCATATGAGGGAAATTGACGTGATTTATTCAACTGTGTTTTTGGTTTGTTTTTTTTTCAAAATTTCTTCTGCCGTTTTTGATAACAAAAAAAATATGAAGGAACGGGTAATTTTGAAAAATGGGCACACTTTGTTGGGTGAGATATCCAGTCTTAAAATGATCTCTAGAAAGATCCAATTTCGCGGCGTTACTGACCTAGAAAAAAGAGATTTTTTTTATTTTCCTATCACATTTGACCAATATTTTCTCCACCCTTGTTGATAATGTGCTCTACATATTTGAATTTTGCGGGAAGATTATGAATGGTTACACAAGTCTACACATGCAAGACATGCTTTGGATTAAAATTTACCATACTGACCGGACGGTTAACGTTATAACCCATTATGAACAGCCTACCTTGGGCTGGTACCTGAGCCTTCAGTTCCGAAAAATTGTTATACCTCCTAAGGACTGGTAAACCCTTCACTATTGTATGTATTTGAGAATGGAACAAGTCAGAAAGAACATTACTTACTCAGCATTTCAACTCATCTTCAAATCATTATCTTTTATTATTGTACCACTTGAAGAATTAAATAGAAATGCAATACGAGTGCTGTTTTACCATAGACCTATATAAATAAGAATTATATTAGTAGCTAGTGTTCAGAAGTTCTATTTCATTTTATTACATACATAATATCGACAACAGAAACTATTTCGCCAAACTTGACTAAACTGAGTACCCTTGAAACGCAACACATTATATTCCAAGTATAACAATATATAAATGCTCTTTCAAAGCACACCTCATAGATTTGGCTCCATGCCACTTCAACAGTTTTGACTCGCAACAGAAATTTTTGTGACCTACGGGTATCTCAAAGAGTTTTTGTGCAGTTTCAAAGAAAATGAGTCGTTTTAAATTTTATTACACGGAAAAATATATTTAGGGGTTGTGTTTTATTGGTATTCAGTATATATGCAAAATATGCTAATTTCTAATTTACGACTATAAGTGAAGCTGAATTCTTACATTTGAAGATTCTTGTCATACAAAAAAAAAAGATTTTTTAGCAACATGTACACATTCATAATAACTCTTTCTGGAAGTAATATTAATTGCACCTGCTCTGCCTCTTGGAGTCATAAGTGAAACTCAAAGATGATAAAGATGGCGAATGCCAAAGACACCTGCACATAAAATATACTAGTGAATAGATATCTGACAAACTATTTTTCAATTTCAGATCGTGAAAATGTTGATCACTATAGTAACTCTGTTCGGACTATGTTGGATACCATTGCATGCGTTCATATTGACTCTTGATTTCAACTCCGAATTATTTCAACGTACAGATTTAATGCCAGTGATACAAACAATGTACTTCGTAGTACACTGGATAGCTATGTCCAACAGCTTCGTAAATCCCATCATCTATACATTCATGAACACCAGTTTCAGGGTAAGATTATAAAAATATGTGTTAGCTAACAAATAAAGGGGTATATTACAAGTTATTCTGAAAATCACAACAAAATACAGTCTCTCGTTCATCCTTCTGTGGTCTATACATCGCAGCTATCACGTTATCATTTCAGTATTTTGACTTGCGAGAATAATCAGTACTTTCTTGTACAGATTCACTAAAATTATATTCTCCTTTTATAAAGGATTCAGGAAGAGAAAAAAACAAAGCAAATTGCTTTTTTGATGAATCGCATTTCTATTGAACGATTGTCTTACAAACACAACTGAACCGGTGGTCGGTGCAGTTTGTTATAGTATACAATATTAGTTGAATAATTTATTATCTTTTTTCAATTTTTATGCCTAATAAGCTAGTCGACATACACCAATTACCGTATGTTTTTTTTTTTTTAGCATGACCTGTGTTCGTTGTTTCTTCTGTTTAAAAATCGTTCGGACTCTCTTGTATCTAATACTACGCTAATGACACAGTATTGGAAGGATAACAATGGGGTATATACAGACAGAAAAGCGCGCAAGAAGATGTCACTTCCAGTAGATTTAGAACCTGGCAACGAACCATGCGAGAACTTTAAACACAAATCAGATGTGACAAGAGGAACCTCGTGTAAAGCATTCTGATGTAATAAAGTAGTTTATCAATACTGTATTTCTGTAAACAGAGGGCAGGGTTATCTGCAACTAGTTTGAACAGATCGTTTGTTCAGGTAAAAATGGGGCCATGTATTATTTCTATCTACGGTAATTTCAGTTAATGGAATTGCATACGTTTAAGACCTTAAGATTCTGCTCTGATGCATATCTCATTTCATTTAAAAAAAAATTAGACTTTTTTTTTATTCACAAAGAAAAAAATTAGCTCAGAAAAACAAAGAACCCCAAAAGTTTAACTGATCTCTTTAAAACGGGTGAATGACACTTAGGGCTTTGTACACATTTATTGGATACACATCTTAATTATAAGTATACTTTTGATGTAAAATAGAAAAGTGATCCAGAACCGCACTAATTACTTCTTATATTACCTGAAATATTACAATACACCTCACAGAGATATACACAAAGCTGCATCTGCATATTTTATACCAGGTTAGCACTGCGGTAAAGAGCCTATTAACGATGTTATAACAAGTTTGTAATTAAGTATAATGTTAATATGTGTCAACCTATTAAAACCATACGCCAAGTGAATACACGTATAAGTTACTTAAAGTTGGGACATAGCAGTGCATTTGTCTAAGCTTTACAGACAGCACAGAAATAGCTTTTAAGCATATTTGCAAAATAGATAGTGCTAATGTGAAATCAAAATGTGTATGAGGCACCGTTTTACTATTTTTCCCTTATTTTCTGATATAAAAAAATATTTCTTGATATCAAAAAATTGAATTCCTGATATCAAAAAATATTTCTTGATATCAGGAATTCAATTTTTTCTTTCCTTAAACACGACCGAAACATCAGACCTAATGTTAGGGCTCATGGGTGAGCTCGGATGCTTTTATTGACACACAGGGAGCAATCATTGATATTTTTCTTATTTTCTGATATCAAAAAATCATTTCTTGATATCAGAAATTCGATTTTTTTATATAAAAAATCATTTTATGATATCAAAAAATAGATTTTCTGATATCAAATAAAACTGACGATTATTTGATATCAAGAAATACATTTTCTGATATCAAAAAATGACTTTTTGATATTAAAAATTCGAATTCCTGATATCAAGAAATGATTTTTTGATATCAGAAAATAAGAAAAATATCAATGATTGCTCCCTGTGTGTCAATAAAAGCATCCGAGCTCAACCATGAGCCCTAACATTAGGTCTGGTGTTTCGGTCGTGTTTAAGGAAAGAATATCTCAGAGTTCGGCTTCATCAGTCATAAGAAGTTTTGTGTGTTTGTGTTTCTCACATATTAATTATTTTAAGGTTTATAGTCAACAATTATAAGTTCCCGCTTCTTTTGTAAGCAATTATTGGTTTCCTCTAGAACAGATTTGTGCAGCCAGGTTTTTGTGAAATTAAGCCCCAGTGTTTTGGTAATCTTGTTTTTAGTTTTTTTTTCCCCGTTGTTTATGTTGCGAATTTAGTAAGTCAGTTAGTTTTGTTTAGTATAAAAATAAGGAGATGTGGTATGATTGCCAATGAGACGGCTATCCACCAAAGTTCAAATGAAGTGGATGTAAGAATTTATATAGGCAACCGTTCAGCCTTTAACAATGAGAAAACCCAATGCCGTATAGTCGGCTATAAAAGGCTCCGACATGAAAAATATGAAGGAATTCAATTTAGAAAGCTAACGACCTAATTTATAACAAAACATATTACGAAAACAAATATGACAGACATGAACCAACGACAATTACTGAACTTCAGGTTTCTGACTTGGGACAGACACATAAAGAATGTGGCGGTATTAAACCCTAACCTGGGACACTGGTGTTACATCACAACATAGTGTACGAACAAACTATAAAAATCAGTTGAAAAGGGCTTTACTCATCAGATCGATACAAAGAAGAAAAACAGCTAACAAAAACACAGACCGGACGTGGCAGGGTAACAACAACAAAAAGACACAAAGTACAGATGTGAGAGTGTTCTCAGTTACTCACAGCTAGTTCAAAACCAATAACAACAAATAAAAAAATTGCATGTCTTGTATTTTCAAATACTTCAGTCGTCTATTTCGTCTTTTTACGAGACGTTTTTTGAAAGACTGCTAGTATTTCTTATGTACCGCGCCTTGCAGATATGAGCTTTTTCTGTGAAGTATTGAAAAGTTTCAGTAGGCTTGATGTACGTTTTCATTTATAAAATACCTTCATTTTGGACGCGTTTGTCTTTGTATTAAACGACTGTCAAGAAAGTTACACTTCATTTTGAGAAAATTGGTATGTACAATTTAGGTGGGTATATGCATTGTATTAGATATATAAGGCGAAAAGATCGTGTATTACGTCAGTTGAACCTGAATATATCATACAGCCATCGTATCTAAATCATGAACACATCAGTATTTTGTTTCGATGTGTCAAGCTTTGTAAAACATTTTCCAGTATATAGTAAATTCTTTGGTCGACTAATTCCGCAGATTGGGATTGTTTGACGCAAAAGTAAATATATTATATTTTAGAATAATTTCAAAATTCTTCAATATATTGTCTTGTAGTGCATGGGAATCGAATTTCGTAATAAGTTGGATCAAGGTAATTCAGTACTCGTTCAGTTTCGTCAAACTGAAGATTAGTGTACATGTTTTTTGCTTCAAATATTGTTATTAAATAGCAGTTTTCTGGAGACTTTGAAGTCTAAATCATGTTTATAAAACTTGAAGTGTATAAGAATTTTGTTTTTGTAACAATGGACCCTTTGCCATCAATATAATGACCAATGTCGTGTAGCGGTACTCCACATTATTAAACAATTGGTCTACCGGAAACATTATTTCAGATATTTCCTGATGTTTGGGCTCATGGGTGAGCTTGGATGCTTTTATTGACACACAGGAAGACTTCATTCATTTATTTCTTATTTTCTGATATAAAAAAATTATTTTTTGATATCACAAAATCATTTTTTTGATATCAGGAAATCTATTTCTTGATATCAAAAAATAAATAATATTTTCTGATATCAATAATTCGAGTTTCTGATATAAAAAAATCGACTTCCTGATATCAAAAAATGACTTTTTGATATTAAAAAAATGAATTTTTCATATCAGAAAATATTCTTTATTTTTTTATATCAAGAAATCGATTTCCTGATATCAAAAAATTGAATTTTTGATATTAGAAAATCATTTTTTGATATCAGAAAATAAGGAATAAATAGTAAAACTGCGCCTCATAAATGTGTTTGTATTCTTCATTCAAATCGCCAATGTAGTTCAAGTCTGAGATACGAGCAAAGTACACTACCGTAGCCTTAACATTACAAAATAGACGAAATATATAGTTAAGAGTCCTATACTCTTTCGAACTTAAAACGTTCTCTTGCTATACATTAAATTCATTCTAGTCACTTTACCACTAAACTGAAAGTTTTAACATTAACTTATGACTGTGTAGACGTTTTTCTTCTTCTTTATATAAGATCATACAAGCTAATAAGTATAATTTGTAGTGTAGCTAAGTTCCGCCTTTTCAAACCAGTCAAAACAGAATTAAGATGAAAACAGAAACTTCTTCCATATTCCGTTCTCCAACGAAGGAATTGATGCTATCAACATCGCCAACATTTTACACCACAAAACCTATATAAAGGGCTACCTCACTTCAAGAACTAAAGATAATTTTAAACAATAGCAGCTGACAAGGAGTCGAACAATATTATTTTTTAATGCAGCGATACTCTACAAATGACTCATAAAAGAACCAAATATTGTCATCGCGTGTAGTTGTGACCAAACTTTAATAGTAATAAGTCTACCGTCGTTTTAAACGACATACTTTTTGAAGGAGTTAATAAATATTGACAACTTTTTTGCCCATTGTACACTTGGTAATCGCTACTTTGTCCGGAAGCATTCATTCTTGAATTGTATTTTTACAGTGTGCATGCAGGCGACCATGTTGTACCGCACTTTGAAAATTTGTTCGAAAGTTGTTTGAATATTTTGACCTAGTTAGAAATAATACACTTATGAGACCTTTCGTCCAACAGCTTTCGTAAAATAATATATCTTGCAAATCCATACTTGTATCGTCTAAAAAAACGAGCCACACCCACTCGAATTGTTATATATGCACACATTTTCTTCACGTTAAAAACCTATTGCCAATACAAAAGTAGTTTCAATTGGTATAAGTGTTCGTATTTCGTAAATCACAGATATATTGTATCTACTGTATCTTGAACTTAATTGTTATGCTTATAAAAAATGAGCCCAGTGATTAGGAATATGAAGTATAAGTATAAGTATGAGTATATAGCACTCATAGCACTACGCGAAGAGTTTTTTTTGTAAGGTTTGTCGCTAAGCTGATTTGTATAAAATTTAAGTTTTTTCTTTAGAAACTTGATTACTTGTCCCATAGACTCCTCTTCTAATTTCGAGGAGTTCCATGAGTAACTGGATATAGAAATCCTTACATCAATCATCGAAGTCTTAGATAGAAATAGGTGTTCGATTGGTTGTCCGGGATGTATAAATACGAATCCACGTCCAGTATGAGGGGGAACGTTGCCCAACGTCATGTAGAGAGAGTGCAACACTCGATGCTATTAAAGACCATCTTGACAACTCTTTGAGGGTCTGTCGGTTGCATGTTTTAAAGCAAAACTCATGGTTCTATCTGACAACCCCTCATTATCCAGTGGCAGTCATTCATCCCGGTCTGCCTAATTTGTGGATGTTAAGCAAACAACACGCAATTCTTTCTATTATTTTGTAGAGGTGATCTAAATACGCTACTAAACAAAAAATATTACTAATGATTTATGTTTATAACCGTTTTCGTTTAGATTTTATCTAGAGGCATACAAAATTGAAAGTATGAATAACTGGCATTCATACAAGTGACTCTAGCTTGGCACACGGTTATTCTTTTTTAATCTGTCGCTCATTTACAGAGTGCTTCTGGTCAGTGAAAACTCTTGAAACTCAATCATGTTAATCGCGAATTATTCAAGTGGTGACTGCTTTAAGAGATTTTCCCAAATCCCAAAGATAAAATTAGTATTGCAACTGTTTTTACAGATTGTTCGTATGTTGTGCGGTTACACCACTGTCCTAGGTTAGGGGAGGTTGGTTGTCGTTGGTTCATGTCTGTCATGTTCGTTTTTCGTAAATTGATTTGTTATAAATTAGGTCGCTTGTTTTCTCGTTCTAATGGTTTAATATTTTTTATGTCGGGGCCTTTTATAGCCGACTATAGGGTATGAGTTTTTCTTATTGTTGATAGCTATACGGTGGCCTATAATTGCTTACTTCGTTTGAACTCTGTTGGATAGTTGTCTCATTGGCAATCATACAACATCTCCTTATATTTTATATATGTCTACAAAACGAATCATTAGTGAAATTATAGGAGTAAATTAATATTTGAACTTGATTACTTTTAAAGTTTTAACAGCAGGTATACCATGTGTGACTAAGTAAACATATGCTTTATGTGTTAATTATTACTTCATCTTCGAATGATCTTATATACAACATCTCCCCACATTAAGATGACAGCATGGTAACCTTGTTAATGCATGTTTGGTTCAAAGATTGTGTACGGAAACACGAACCTGTGTTCACTCAATAACCTAATATTTGATCGTATCAGGAAATATGCATGTGTTGCGTCAAAACTTATTTGCAAAATTTTCAGAGCACTTGTATCATGACAATAACATTTCAGTTAAAGATTTTCAAGATAATTCATGTCACTCCAACTCGCAGTGTGAGTCTTATTACCATAGACTGCATGGCAGATTTTAGTAACAGCAAATGGGGAAGAGACTTGATCGGTAAATCAAGATTGCATCAGTCGGTCTGTTTAAGAGAAATGAAATATATGGCAAATTTTGCCAAAAGTCTTTCAACCTTTTCTTGAATTCAAAGTATCAGCTTTAAATATGTTCTCGAAGGTTTTTCAAACTTTAAGGCGTATTTCCTAATTTGTGACAAAATTATGAATGTCTAAAGATGACACAAAACTGCAATATTGATAAATTTTGGTAAACGTTGAATAATGTAATGTACTTATGACATTCAGATATTTTTAATAAAATACTTTATTCGATATTTCCACATATTACAAGATAATATTTTGTCGCTAAACGTTAACCTTCTTTAAAACTTTCAGTGTCATTTTGCAGTCAGACTTCGCGGAAGTTGAATTTACTTGAATCACGAAATGTATGATGATGCCTCGTCGGTAAAGTTGTACAACTGGAAGTACAGCGCATTCATTGTCCATTGCTTAATTAAGCTTCATCAGAAGCTATAAAAGTTGATGTACAATGAGTTGTATATACAACTTTTAATTGTCTTTATAATATATTCACGTCCGATATATTTTGCAGTTTCTCCCCGATTTTTTTTTAGTTCAGTTCAGTTTCTTGTATATTCCTCCATTAATTGTGGAGCACTACCCATAGGGTATAATTGTAGCAACTATGTACACCTTAAGACATAAGGAAACATTTAATTATGTACAGATAATTTTAGTCTAATTCTAACGTGAAAAGTTATCGAAAACAGACGTGACATAAGACACAATAACAAAGATAAAATGAATTGTATACAACAGTCAAGCCTCTACAAAAAAACACACACAATCCCGAGCCAAAATTCGTAACAAACACACAACCACTCCGCTCGTCATGTCTGATTACCGGTTTTAGACCGGCTAAATAAGAGCCGTCAGGTTAATCTATGGCAAATTATATGAAATATCTTATAAACTATATAAGATATCTTATAAAATATATGAGATATCTAATATATCTTATATAAAAAAATATTTATAAGATATCGTCTAAACTTTATAAGATATCTTATATACTTAAGAAGATATCTTATATACTTTAGTAGATATCTTATAAACTTTAGACGATATCTTATAAACTTTATAAGATATCTTATATACTTTAGAAGATATCTTATATACTTTAGTAGATATCTTATAAACTTTAGAAGATATCTTATAAACTTTATAAGATATCTTATAAACTTTATAAGATATCTTATAAAGTTTAAAAGATATCTAATAAAAACTAGATAATAATAGATATCTGATATATATATATATATGAGATATCTTATATGATATATGAGATACCTTATATATTATATGAGATATCTTGAAGTTAGAATAAATAGTAAAACGGCTTGCCATATTAATCGGATGAAGAATAATGCAGACACTGGCATAATGTAATTGTGAGGAAGTGCAACTCTATAAGTGATGAGAAAATTCTTTGATTGAAATTAATACCTACATAAAGAATACAGGATGTGGTTTTTTTTTTTATAGATCATAGGTAAACTTTTTCCTTTTGGAAAAACTCTTGTAAATAGTTGCTTTCAGAAAAACTATTTCAAGGTAAATGGCACAAAAGTAAATGGTATTTTTATGTTTGCATCTTGCAATAACAAGCTGATAAAGTTCAATATATATTGCTTTTATAAAGTGTAAATAATTTAAATCTTAACAGAAATAATAGAATATACGCAACTAATTACCTCGTAAAGTGGTTTTTGAAGAAAAATATTGCAGAAAGAAAATATGCTTATCATTTAACTTACAGAACAATAACATACATGAAAACTGAGTCTGTCAGGCCTTGAACGTGTCCGCCGGCTGCCAAATTGTTTCACGTACCAAATTTCTGGCAATGAATGTAAAGGGACAGGCATATAAACGAAAAATAAAGTATGTGTAAAATTAAACGTAGCTCGCGATCTGTAAAAAAATGAAAACAACTCTTTGTAAATTTCACGCTTCCGATGCGCTTTTCTGGATTTACCTTCATCAGGAACCAAAGCCGAATATTTCAAAACAATGATGTAATGATGTATAAGAACCGAAACAGTTCAAGAACTATATGACCAAAATGGGCTAAATCCATCTAAGGTCAACTTTGCCTCCTGAGAGATATGAAACCTTAGTTACTTAATAATTTCTACATTTATAAACGGACAATTTAGAAATGAGGTTTGTTATAAATCATGCCAGTACCAAAGTAGGTAATGCTGAGTTTATAATGCCGTCGGGGAATGCTTAAAATATTTTTCTCTTGACCTTACGCAATCAACAGCCCATCTACCAATCAGTATCGTTTTCATGGTGTTGGGAAAGGCAGAATACCTTCACAATAAGTTATAAATTAAAAAAAAAAACGTTTCCTTCTTTTATCTCTTCTATTTAAAACTACACGTCCTATTGGTTTTGAAAGCAGGCAGCATAGTATACATCAAACAAAATTTTGCATCTATAACCTCAAGAATTTTCACCCGGTGCGGTGGTGGTGGGGGAAAAAGGGGGGGGGGGGTGATGGCACTTCAATAACACATACATCGCTCTCTGGTCTTCAAACCTTGATGATTCTTGATGAAAGCATGGAAGTAATATTTAAATATTACTTCCATGATGAAAGCAATTCATTTACCTGTACATCTATCATTATATCAAATCCTAAGAGACGTTTTGTCATAGAAGTGCCACTATTTGATTGACATATTTAATTCAAGAAAAGTATGTCATCGCCCATTAATGTTACAAATCATACATAGCCACGCCTTACTTATTTTAAAACATATTTAATCCCCTCAAAGCTACGCTTTTCGTGAATTAAATACGTTAATTCGTAAAAGGCATGCTACATATATAACTTGTATTGTTTTTCGTTCATTGTTTTGCACTTAAATTAGGACATTAGTTTTCTCGTTTGAATTGTTTTAGCATGATTTGTCATTTCGGGGCCTTGTATAGCTGACAATGTGGCATGGGTTTTGCTCAATGTTGAAGGCCTTTCGGTGACCTATATTTGTAAACTCCTATGTCATTTGGTATCTGGTAGAGAGTTATCTAATTGGCAATATCGTACCACATCTTCTTATTTTTATATTATATAAAACTGGATGTAAATCAATATATATATATAATGACACTGAATATTGTTTAATCATATGATAATGATACAATAAAAAAAAAGTGTTTTGTCATGAGTTACATAATCCCGTTATCTGGACGATTTGATCGAGAAGGCGAGCAACTATAGGCTTAATGGTAAGAATGTAAGTGATGTATTTACGTTTGTTTGGCGTTTAGTTATCTTATCACATTTTTTTATTTTGACACGAGGTATTATTTGACTTCAATTAATAAAATAATTGTCACTAGAATCAAGGATGCCACTCCGTTTTACAAGGAATCAGTCCGTCGACCTGCATTGCATTGTCACATAGAACAGTTCGTTTGATCGAGTACGTTACACTGAACTGCGGTCAAGCTTAGCGAAAGGTCGTGCAACATAATCAGTCAAACAAACTTTTTTAGATTAACTCGTTAAGGAACGATCATTTTCATTGGTCAATTCAAACCTTCGACCTCACACCTGCGAAAATAGAACACGCGTACTATAAAGCTGAATGGACTGATCAGTATTCACGTAGCCGGTCAAGGTCGTTAAAAACTTCCATCGTCGTATTCCCGAACATGATTGTGTTCTTGATTATCGCATGGCAATTCTAGCTTTTATACATGTGCATGTAAAATTTTAAACTTTAATCTTAACAGTCACGTCGAAATATTTAATTCAACTGTCTCCTCTCAATTGGTCCTGGATTAAGGGAGCTACCATTTTATTTTGATTGGGGGTGAAGGACTTGGATGAAACATTTTGTCCTGCATTTTTTTTAGTTGTTATCTCTGTCCTGTCTTTCTATTTTTCAGTCTGTTAGGTCCTGACTATATTTATTCGTTTATCCTGATTTTTTACATAAATCGTCATCCTGCTTTTTTTTGTCAAGTTGCTCACCCTGCCTTATCTTTTATTCAATGGACTTGATGAATTAACGTTGTACTTGAAATGAAACCGTACTTAACTACAAAAATAACCAAATTAATACTAAAGTTATTGCTCGATTTTTAAAGTAAATGGGTTTGTGTTATAAACTGTCATGTTCATTATTCATATTCTTTCATAAGTTTTAGGATAGTGTGATTTTTTTCTGATTAAGTTTACTTGATTTTGAAAAAAAAAATCCCGAAATTCTAAGTAAATTCAGCACATGTAACCAGCCATGCTTTGTTTAGAGAAAAAATGGAGATGGCAAACCATGGCACAGTGGAAGGAAATGTACTTTATAAACTCTAGCGATATACTTTCTTAATTTATAATTAACTGTTTTGCTATCCTCGGTTGAAAATTATATATTGTAAATATTTAAATAGTTGCATAGAAAACAATCAGTTTTAAAAAGTGTGGTTATTCACTAAATGTATTGATAAAAGGTGACTCCATTTTTGTACATACTTTTACAGTAGTCATCCTTAATTTCTTAATATTTCGTTTATAAGTTTATCATACATGTATGATTTTGTATTTCATTTTAATACGCACGCACGCCACACGTTACTTTGTCGGATTGTTCAACAATGTTATGCAAAGCTCTATTCTTACGGTATGAAATTAAAGGATAAATTTTCAACCAATCAAAATCGAAAACAGTACATTTATATAGTTCCTTATAAACTGAAACATTTCAAACCTTTTTACACCAACATGCCTTCACTGAATTCATTTGAATTTCGTGGTGACCATGATAGTACATTGCATAGTACATCTATATTCACGTGCACACATGGTACGATCTTTCGGGGACAATTTGCTCGTTTATGACACGTCATTTCTGAATGACCAAACGCTTAGCTTCTTTATTTTCGTTTTATAGCATGAAAACAATAAAAGAGGAATGTGCAACCCATCATAAATTTGAAATGGATCAGTATTATGAGATCCTTATTATAAGTAACTACGACATTGTCAGGATAATAACCTAAGAAATTAAAGTGGTTCATACATTCATCCGTATAAAAGCGGCACATGTATTTTATTTTATCCTTATATTTTTCATAGTGCGGTACAAGTGCTGCATGCATAAAGAATATTACTTAACACAAATTATTAGTATAATATTTCGACCCCACTATTTGAAATTCACAAAATACTTATTTAATTATTTCGACCAAAAATCATTGTTTTTTACGTTCGTAGTCAGTGGCGGATTTACCGGGGGGGCACAGGGGGCACGTGCCCCCCCCAGTCGGGGTCACCAAAAATATTTCTAACATAGTTTTATTGCTACTGTATCTGCTTATCTAGATATCTAGATCGAAAATCAAGACACAGCTTGATTTGACTTCCTAAATTGGTCGTTAATTAACCCCAGCTTCAACATGCGTGATTTATGACAACTTATCGATGGGTGGGTAAATATTGACACCTTTGTGTAATGTCTATATCCAAAAGCATTTATGTAAACTACATGTACATGCTGATTGAAATGTATACGAATATATTTATTGGTTTTTAATACAATATTACAGGATCAAGATCGATTAACAAGTGAAAATTTCTGATCAGGAAAGAAATTACCAACTGAAATCGTTCTTAAAAGAATATGTAAAAAAAGATGTTTAGTGTCAAGAATGTTAGTATCAATATGAATACGTCTTTATTACCAAACACTCACATTGTATACGGTTTCTGGGGAATGTGTCTTTCTCAGAACAGTCTTTTTCAAACTTTATTAAACAAAAAACGATTTTTTTCAATGCATACAGCATTTTTTTTTAAACTGAATGTCGTGTTTCTTTTCCCCTTATTTTTTTTTATGAAAACCAACGATTTGTCTTTAAAAAAAACTTTCCCCCTCCACAAAACATGAATGGTCTGTGCCTTATACATAATCATTAATAACATGATATTGTATTTTTAGAAAACCTACGTATAGTACAGTAATATGTGTATATTTTTTCTTGTTTCAATTACCATGTATGAGGGTATGAATGGGTTACCGTGAATGAGGGTATGAATGGTTTACCGTGAATGAGGGTATGAATGGGATTTACATATTAGAGAATAATGGTCAAAAAGTAGACTAGAAAAAAAATGGGTCCAAAAAATATAGAAAACAGATTAAAGGGTGTGATGAACTATCTGATGAGTTTAGCCTTTTTCAACTGATTTTTATAGTTTGTTTTTATGTTATACTGTTACACCACTGTCCCAGGTTAGGGGAGGGTTGTACGCTCACAAACATGTTTAACCCCGCCACATTCTTTATGTGCCTGTCCCAAGTCAGGAGCCTGTTTAGTTCAGTGGTTGTCGTTGGTTCATGCCTGTCATATTTGTTTTTCGTAAATTGTTTTGTGATGAATAAGGCCTTTGGTTTTCTCAATTGAATTGTTTCATATTTTCATGTAGGGGCCTTTTATAGCCGACCTTTCGGTATTGGTTTTTCTCATTGTTGAAGGCCATTAAAAGATTAGAAATGAAGACCCGACCCCCCCACCACCACCACCACACAAACGACCACCATCATCCCCAATACGTGACACCACCATCACCTACACTCACATATATACATATCTAAACAAATCTTTAATTTTGGTTTCATAGTGCCCCCCCCAGACATCGAGGTTCTGGATCCGCCCCTGGTAGTAACGTAGTACATTCCATTGTCGGTCACCTGTGTCAATTCACGTGCACACAACAATTGTTGTTGTATTTAAATCTTTCGGCCAATGAAGTGAGACGTTACAAGTTGTTTGTTTGTGATACGCTAGAATGTTGTCAATGAATTATCAATCGCTAAACTTGACTGCATTTCAGTGTAATGGTCCGTTGAATGTCAATTTTCAAAATTATATCACATATAATTAAGCTGTTCATCATTTTCAAGTATTCGTTTTTTAATTCGTACATAGTCTTGGTTATCTAGCAACATTAATAACCATACTGAAAAGCTGCCCATTCTATAAAGATACTTATATAATGATGGTAAATTGAGGTAAAATATTGAAGGAAATAAATTTTGGTATTTCATATAAAATTAAGTGAATCTTCTATGTAATTGTATAAAATAACTAATTGTTAATTAAAGGTTTTTGTATAAAAAAAAATATAATTAGAAAGTCTATAATGTTATGTAACTTTTAATATATAAGTATGTGATTGAAATTCTTCCTATTTGACACTTAGAATATAAATAAGATTTGACAGCTTAAACTCTTAGAAGTATTTCCTTTAGCTAAATATATATAATTCTTTTCTATTGTTCACCTAAAATTCTATCTAACCAAATAATCGGATTTCCCTAATGGTCGTAAAAACAAGGTATTTAGTAATTAAAAATAGTAACTCCAAATTATGTAAAAATGTGAATTTGCTAAAAGAGATTTAACCAATAGAAACTGTTCTTATAAATTATTTATTATAAAAAGCATTTTGATTGGTGAATAAAAACAAGTCCAACCAGCACGTGTTCCGAGTTAGGGTTTAAAATAGTAAACCCTAAGGTACCAAACATTACTCAAATGGTTGGACTCGAAATAAACATAAAACGTAACCTTATTAATCTTTCAATGTAACAATTTTAGAACAGAAAACTTTCTTTATTAAAGTTACCATAAATATCATGATAAACTATTTCAATTAATTGATAAAGTATTTTGATAATTGTTAATTTAAGTTCATTTTAAGAATCAAACTCTTTTATTTCATATTAATGTATTTTTATATGATTACTCAAATGGTTGGACTCGAAATAAACATATATAGACATCTTTGTTTTATTCACCAGGAGGCCTCGAAAGAACGCGAACGACAGTCCCCCAAATTGTCGTAGTTAAAATAGTGAACACAGATATGTAAACCGCAGAGCGACAACTTTAACTTTCAGCGAGAGAGGGGAAGCAACTGCCTTAGTCTGTCCTGCCCCCTCTTTCCCGCATAACACTTATTTCATTCATTATAAAGTTTTTTTTTAGAAATATATATGCTGTGAATAGATTGTATTTAAAGGTAACCGAGTGGGCACACTGCTAAAATAACATCATTCGATTTTCGATCACAAAACTTTTCATGAAAATAAATCCTCTATCAGTTTCTATGATTTTCAATGTTTTGACAGTTTTCTAGCAGGAGTCTATACATTAATACAGCTGACATGTTGTTATAATAGAATAAAATTATGATTGATTGTTGCTTGCTGAACGTCTACTGCGGATGCAAATATATCTTTCATATTTAGGACGAGAACACACAGATCATTAGGTACAAATGCATGTTGAGCAAACACCAATCTATGCATGGATTTGACCATTCAGTAGATCATCAATTTGTGCATTGTAATGATACATTCGTTCATTTTATGTTTAATGGAGAAAGAACGAACACATTGAATATATATATATACATAAGTCTCAAGATGTGTGCAACGGTACTGATGTAAGATAGTAATATGAAGTGAATTTAGGTTTCCATCTTTTACAACATACACGTATATCACTATTCTACATCAGTATCGTTGCACAAATCTTTTATAAAAAAAAATCCTGTTTGTGTAGTATCGCCTATTCTAGACGATCCGATACCTATTAAATTTGGTGGTTGGTCGTTTTAATAGACTTATATTCAAAGCAACAAACCTGTTAATTTCGTTTATTTTCAATTTTTTCAACTCCCAAGATAATAACAATACATATGATACTTCCTTATGGCCGAATTTTCAGTATAATTTTGCGTTGTCATATTGGCATGCACGAACCACTTTCAATATTTTGTTAGACGTATATGTTTGATAGAAAAAAAATCAAATTCCGAATGTTTATTCGATAAAACCGAAATCAATGGACCCACACTTCTGGTTCAATGGTCTTTGTTTCTGTGTAACTTATTATAATACACATGTAGATCAACGGACTAAATCTTACTTCTCTTTATAACTGTCAAAATCAAAATAGCTGTCATACAACTTATCTAAACTGTCAGAATCTGTTCTATAGTAGAAGTATCATGCGGTTCAATTGGTAAGACGGCCTAAAATTGTTCTATGGTAGAACTGTTTAAAACTGTAAGAAGAACTTACGGAATGTAAACCAGTTCTATTTGACAAAAAATAGAGCAGCTCTCTGGTCATGATTTAGAACGGTTCTAGTTATCGAGGACGTCAGACGCAAACAAAATGCCTCCAGTCAAAGTCAATAGAAATTCTATTCATTTACGCCAGACTTGTCTAATTTTCGTCTCTTACAGTGAGAAAACGTATGTAAAAAGTTGCCAGTATTTTAGCTGATCCAGAGTGAGCTTTGATTTCAAGAGAGGCCATAAGAAAATTTTATAAACTCTGCCGTGCAATTCGAACTTTCGAGTTAGAAATTGTTTTGGAGTACATCTGTCTAAAATTGTTAAAAATACAACAGTTCTAAATCAGACGTAAATCAGAACAGCTGCCTGATCATAATATAGAACAGTTCTAGTTGTAGAGGAAGTCAGACGCAACAGAATGCTTTCTGTCAAAATCAATAGAATATCTGTGTATTTACGGCAACGAATTATTAATTTTCGTCAAAGGGGGAGGGGGGGAACATATGCGAAAATTGCTGATCCATAAGGTGCTCTGATTTTACCAGAGTCCCATCAGAAAATTTTATAGACGCTTCCACACAAATGGAACTTTGAATTAGAAACTGTTTTGGAGTAGGGTTTTTCAAAACTGTTTTAGAGATAAAACTTTTAGAATATGTTCAGAAGAAAACTATCCAAAATGCCGTTTAAGAGTATAGTACTGTCAATAACTGGTCCAGGGTAAAACTTGAAATAAATGTATACGGGTAGAACAGCTTGTCAGAAGCATTTAAGAGAGGATAGAACTGACCCCAACTATAAGTCCTCGATAACAATAGACCGCTTTGACTATGATTGAATTTGGATGATAACCAAAAGACGTTTTTGACTATATTTATTGAATTTGGCTGATGAACAAAATGTATCTAAGCTTTTCTAGACTCAGACAATTTAGAGTTTGGCATATTGCAGAGACACTTATCTAATTACGAAGATCTCTAGATGTCTTGAATTTTGTGTCGTTGTGTTGCTGTCTCATTGTCATAAACCAAACATTCCCATTTTATTATTACTTACTAAAAAATCACAGTTATCGTTCATCGATCATCGATGGACGCAACGGATAATGCAATCAGAATGCTATAATTGCATGTTATGTTTGATGATTCAACACTCAAAACTCCGACATAAACTGAATAGCAAAGGCATTAAATATATAACCAGAATGACATACATGTATTGAGGGTCTGGATGGGATTTACTGAATAGAGAATAATGGACCAAATAAATAAAGAATAGAGAACAATGAGTGCAAAGAAAAGAAAATTTTGTGCAAAAAAAAGAAAGAAATATGGCCCCAATAATACAGAAATGAATTGATGACCCCCCTCCCCCCCAAGCATATTTTCAATGATAAAGACATAAACTTTGGTTGTAAATAATTAGGTACTTTAACATGTTTTCATGAAGATACTAACCCAACTGTTTAGGTTTAGATTGTTAACAAGAGGCTCCCAAGAGCCTAAATCGATCAACTGGTAAAAATATGCCATTTTGAAATTATTTAACTTTTAAAGCCATTATCATGTCTGCTTAATTGTAGATCTTATTTAGTGGCAGTTTTGTACATCTTGTATTGATTGTCATTTTTATTGTTTACAGTTTATACCTATCTATTAAAGTTTTTGAAATAATTGGCAAAACTGTATGAATAAGTAAAAAAATTCGCAAATTAAAGGGCAATAAATATTTGTAGATCTTATTTTGCTGATCCTTTTTTTATTTCTAAAGTTTCTCTATATCAACTATAGTTTTGGACAAAAGTGCAAAAAATGGGCAATAACTCATATAAGGAGTCAATTGACCAATTTGGTCATGTGACTTATTTGAAGATCTTATTTTACTGAACATTTTACTACTTCGGTAGTTATGGCCCTGACTGATGATTCTCTCTATTGAATAGATTCTGCATTTTGCTGAACATTTTACATATTACTACTGATGATTCTCTCTATTTACTCTAGTTTTTTGCGAACAATGCAAAAAAAGGTGAAAAAATTTAGGGCAATAACTCCTATAAGGGGTCAATTGAGGATTTCTGCTATTTTGACTTATTAGTTGATCTGATTTTTTCGGTCATTTGTACTGTTCAAATTTTCTGTCTATCTGTTATATTTTTCAAGATAGTAACCAAAAACTGAAATTTGCAAAAATTGACATTTCAGGGGCAATAACTCCAATTGGGTTGTCCATATTTTCTGAAAATTCTTAAAGAGATAGACGCTGAACTGCTGATCATTTATACCCTTTGCAAGTTTTTGCTCTAAATGTTTTAGATTTTTTGTAATCGAGGCCAAAAACTGTGAACATTTCTAAACAAGAGGCTCACGAGAGCCTGATATTGCTGACCTGTATTTTCAGTTTCAAGCATTTGACTTATTTGTAGATCTTACTTTGCTGAACAATTTTGTCATTTACACTTTCTCTCTATAATAATATTAAAGATAATACATAACCCAAAACTGTAAAATTTCCTAAAAATTAACTATTTCTGGACAGTAACCAAACAATTAGTTGTCCTATTGGTCTGAAGATTAATTGACAGGTAGATCTAAACCTGTTTAACACTTTCACTTATGTCAGTTTTGCTCTTACTGCTTTAGTTTTTGAGATGAAAGCCAAAAACTTCATTTGACCCTATGTTCTATTTTAATTAAGAGACTGCCGCCATGTGTTTGAAGGGATCAAATCTCCAAATACAATCTATAAACTAGATACCCTAAGGAACATTCAATTAAAGTTGTTAAGTATTTGGCCAAGTAGTTTCAGAGAAGAAGATTTTTGAAAAAGTAATTAGACTTTCACAAAATAAGTAAAAAAAAAACGTTTTAAGGGCAACAACTCCTTAAGTGGTCATTTGACTATTTTAATCATGTTGACTTATTTGTAGATCTTACTTAGCTGAACATTTATTGCCATTTATACTTTTTCTCTATCTATTATAATATTAAGAAAATAAACCAAAAACAGTAAAATTTGATAAAAATAAACTATTTCCAACAGTAACCCAACAATGGGTTGTCGAACTTGTCTGAAAATTTCATAACAGATAGATCATGACCCATTTATCACTTTAACTCCCTTTCACTTTTGCCCTTACTGCTGTAGTTTTTGAGATATAAGCCAAAAACTGCTTTTGTCCCCTATGTTCTATTTTTAGCCATGGCAGCCATGTTTGTTGATGGATCAAAACTGTGGATACAATTTACAAACTAGATACCCTAAGGAACATTCAGTTAAAGTTTGGAAGTATTTAGCCCAGTAGTTTCAGAGGAGAAGATTCTTGAAATAGTTGACGACAGACGACAACGGACGCCAAGTGATGGCATAAGCTCACATGAGGCCCTTTGGGCCCTGTGAGCTAAAAATAACATTTCATGGGCAAGAACTACTAAATGTGTGTTGAATTTTTCTGAAAATTCCATAGGAGATAGACCTTGGCCTGCTGATCTTTTTTACTTGTTAACTCATGAAACAAAGGATGCCAAGATACGGCAAAAGATCAGATTGAGATAAAAATGATATGTTATTCATAAAACATGACACTTAAGGAAGCACCTTTTAAACTTTAAGAGTCTGATGTAAGCAATGTCAGAAGAAGAAGGATTTGTTTTGGATGGTTTTTTTTTAAATTTTTGTTGACTATAAGGACAGATTATTTATTTTCTGCCCTGTTGGAGCATGATTTTTCATTTTCAGTAAAACAAGGGACTGATTATTTATTTTCATAATTACATATTAAAATCAGTCGGGTCAATTCTATATAACTCTAGATACATGTACATAGAAAATGGAATTTATTACAAAGGATTACAATAAGATATACTGGATTGGTCCTGGAACCGACTGATTTTAATATAATTTGATGAGATGAAATACATTACAAATGCATTATGTACCGTTTAATCCAAATTGATCATCATCCTCTGGAAGTGAATCTTCTGAATTCAAAACTGCATATATTGCATACGTACAAAAAACAATATAGGTTAAAATGGGAAAAGGTATTAAAGTGAGGTAAATGTTCATGAGACAATATACCTCAAGTGAAATGAAACCCATTTTCAGACATTTCAAAAACATTAATATTTATATATGGTGTAGTATATATATTATCAAAAGATTTTGGAAAATGGTTTAAAAGACCTGCCGAGTTATCTATTTTCAATACATTGTAGGTCAGGTTAATTATTTTCAAACTACCACAGAACAAACCATTAATTTTTGTTATTATCAAGGCTGAGTTATTTATTTTCAAAATCCTCCTGGCCCCCTCCAGAATATCAAATGGTCGTCCCCTTAGTGCCTCAATGTTAAAATTAGAATGGTCATTTTGAGATCACAAATTTGCTGAATTTTTCTTACTAGTGCATCTATATTATGCCAACATTTGCATATCCTGTTTGCACTCTCTTGAGTTCCAAAATGCAACAAAACACTTTTAAGAATTTGACTATAACAAAATGTAGAGGTTCTCCATACTTAGTCAAAGTAAAAAGATACAATTCCAAGATCGACAAAAACAAAACTGTATGTCCAAAAGTAAAAAAGACAAATAGACAAATAATAATACATAAAAGAATATGAAATTTCAAAAAGTACCGGTCAATACACAGACAACACCAACATCAACACCAGGAAATACAAAAGTGCTTGGTGCTAAGGACCCCCCTCCTTTTTTTTAATTTTTTTCGTGTTTTCACATTTTTTTTAGTACATATTCCTTAATATTTTAACTTATCTTCACTTATTTAATGTGTTCTTTGTTCTTGCTCTTTTTCCAATAACAGTAGTTTATTTATGATGCCCCTCTATTCTTATTTTCCACATGGAAATTATATTTATTAGAAGACTATGTTTGAAGAAAAAGGGATTTCTATGTTCTCTTTGCAGATCTTTGGATCTTTTTATTTCAAGACAGTTACTCTTCAGCCTAATTAGATTGCTGATAAAATAGATGTTAGTAATTTGGAAAGATTTTTAATGGCACATTGGCAGACCATGCAATAAACTGCTGTTTGAAAAGAACTATGCAATGTGGGTATCCAGTCGAAACAATGAACTACATGTATTTGAATCTGGAATAATTTTGAATTCTGGAAAATTGATAAGACATGTATGATGACAAGAGTGCACATGCTGAAAAGTCTCGCCTGCTTTACTGACCATTGATTTTATGCTGAAAGTCTTAAAGATAAAGGTTTTACTAAAAGTATCACATAAACTTAACATTTTTAAAGATCTATGTGATTGAGGCCTATGTCAGATAAATCCTGTCAGACAGACATATACACCTTACATTTTTTTTAAACACCAAATATAGTTGACCTATTGCTTTTGGCAAGAACATATATATTGAACATTAGATATACTGTTCCCAGCTTATGGTAATTGAAAAACAGACCAAAACACAAAAATTTAACATTGACCAATGAACCATGTAAATGTGGTCAAGGTCAGATTATTCTTGTCAGACAGACATGTACACCTTACAGTTATTCCATACACCAAATATGGCTGACCGATTACTATTAGTATTTGAAAAACAGACCAAAACACAAAAACTTAACATTGACCAATGAACCATGAAAATGAGGTCAAGGTCAGATGATGTACCTGCCAGACAGACATGTACACCTTACAATCATTCCATACACCACATATAATTGACCGATTACTATTAGTATTTGAAAAACAGACCAAAACACAAAAACTTAACATTGACCAATGAACCATGAAAATGAGGTCAAGGTCAGATGATGTACCTGCCAGACAGACATGTACACCTTACAATCATTCCATACACCACATATAATTGACCTACTGCTTATAGTATTTGAGAAATGGACCTAATCACGTAACTTTAACCTTGATCACTGATCCATGAAATGAGGTCAAGGTCAGGTGAACCCTGTCTGGTGGACATGTAGACATTGAACGGAACCCATATACCAAATATAGATATCCTATTATTCATATAAATAAGTGAGAAATTCACATGACAAAAAAACTATAACTTTTTTTCAAGCAGTCGCTGCACCATGAAAATGAGGTCAAGGACAATGAACATATGACAGACGGAAACTTCATAACATAAGGTATCTGCATACAAGATATGAAGTATCCAGGTCTTCTACCTTCTGAAATATAAAGTTTTATACAGAAAGTTTACGCCGCCGCATAGTAATACCCAAGTCCCGCCTACTACGACTTTCGTCGCAGGCGAGAAAAAAACTAACCCAATTTAGGAGGGTTAGCCATGCATGTATGGCTAAGGGGGCTTAGTTAGTTTAAACTGAAATATCAATGCAAGTAAAATTAACCTTAGCCATGCTCGCATGGCTAACCCTCTTTAGTATGGTTAGTTTTCATCATACATTTAATTCTTTTCAATTTTCCAGAATTTAAATTATTCCAGGTTTAAATAATTCCTTGTTTAGAGTGAATATTGATAAAATACAAAAAATAAGGAGATGTGGTACAATTGCAAACAAGAAAACTAACCACCAGTGTTCAAATGACATGGACGTAATCAATTATAGGTCAATAGCCACCTTCAACAATGAGAAAAACTCAAACCATGTAGTCTGCTATAAAAGCCCTGACATGAAACAATGTTGAACAATTCTAACAAACAAAATAATGGCCTAATCTTAAACAATTCAATTTATGAAAAACATATATGACGGACATGAACCAACAACAACCACTGAATTACAGGTTCCTGACTTTGGAGAGACACAGATAGGATGTGGAAGGGTTAAGCATCTTTGTGAGTGCTTAAATCTTCCCCTAACCTGGGACATTGATGTAAAAGCACAACATAAAACAAACTGTAAAAATAAGCTGCAAATGGCCTAACTCAATAGATTGGTGCGAAGCACAAAAAAAAACTAATATAAAAACAATCAACACAAAGCACTCATATATCAAAGCCAATTACAACTAATAAATGAACCATGTTCTCGCAGACTAAAGTATTAATCAGTACACATCCAAGGGATTTAGCATAAAGACCTCATAAACAGAAACGCATTACCTTGTGGAATAACATAATATAAGTAAACAACTTATCTACAGGATGTAGGATCATGAGTACTCATAACTGTACTTATATAGCAATACAGGTACATGTATACATTTAGTTATGTTTTATTTTTTCAAAAACAAAATCAATGTTAGCAGCGATAAAACATTATTTAAAGATTTTACTACGGTATAAAATTGATGACCTTTAAGAATAAGTTTATTCAAAGGGTCAATGAGTTTACATGGATCACTCTAACATTTCATGTATGAATATGAAAGTGTAATAATCAGTCAAGCTTCAGAGAAATAGAAAATAATTTCCCTTTATGTCTACATCAAATACTACTATCTTTTTATAGCATACAGAAGCCTCTGTCCAATTGACATTTAATTCAATGGCCATGTTGATTAATCAGCTGGACCTGTAGATATAAATTTGAAACAACACCCCTAAAGAAGACTGTGATCAATTTGGTTTCAATTGTGCAAAAAGTATCTAAGGAGAGTAAAATGTTACAGGGGCGAATCCAGCCATTTTTAAAAGGGAGGGTTCCAACCCAGGATAAAGGGGGGGGGGGGGGGGGGTTCCAACCATATGTCCCCATTCAAAAACATTAATCATCAAAATAAAAGGTTTTTTTTGTGATATGCTACTTACCTGTAAATTAAATCACTTATATGTGATTAGTAAAATAAAGAAATATTAATGCTGTTACTTTGTTATCTGAAAAGTTTATTTTTCAAGGTCAATTTTAAGACCTCCAGAGGAACATATCTGTCATACTTGATTTGGATTAGTTCATTGGTTCTTAGGAAGATCTTTAAAATAAGAATTCTCAAAAAAGTAAAAATTAGAAAATACTATTAAAAAAGTCACTCCTGTCATTTTCTTTTTCTTTTCTTTTTATTCATAAATTTAATAGTAATCATTGTAATCATTTGTACCAAATTTAACTTGATTATTCTGCCTGTAATGGGCGTCTTTAATTGACAATAAAATATTTGAACTTGAACTTTTATGGTTGACTTCATTAAAATCTGAATCTAATTTACATTTGGGTTTCAATGTAAACTTTGACCTCAGCTAATGACCAGTTTCAGTTTGGTTCCAACTGATTCAACAGTTCCTTAGAATAAGTCTTTAAAAATCCAGCCTATCAGAAACTAGAACAAGCTTAGGTGGTGATGGCTGTAAATGAATTGGCATCAAAGTTACATCATTTAGAAAGGAACTTGTAAGGAACATTTTTGTCAAGTTTCACTGTTTGGTAACATTCTGTTCAAAGGTTATCAAGTCTCTTAAAATGCCAGATCTTAGTGTGTTAAACTAATGAATATTTACTTAAGGTAACTTTTTCTGATAGTAGGTACAACAAATGTAAAAGGAGAAGGTATGATAATTATAGGTTTCATAACGAGTGAGGATTGGATATCACTCGATATCAACTCCAGTTATTTAATTTCAATATAATAATAAATGAGCCTTTGGCGAGTTTATTATTACTATTCAAATTGAATAACAAGAGTTGATATCAAGCGATATCCAATTCTCACAAGTCGTTAAACCTATTTCTCTTATGGTCAATACTTTCATTGTGTAAAATTAAAAATTCCCCGAATTTTTTATCTACACTTTTGCACATACCAGTAGGACGTCATATGTCCTGTTCCGATGTCAAACTTTAACATCAGACATTTTAAAACTTTTTGTAAGCTTCAGAATGTAATAAAATTTGACAAAAAAATTATTTTCAGGTGAAAAGTGTGAATGTTTTGTATATATGAATGAATGAATATTTTAATATTAAAGTGCAACCTGAATTATAATAAACAATTATATTCAAATATACAAGTGATTTTCAGCCAGCCAAATAGGCTTATGATGCACTGTCATGATATGATACACATTATGTTTCCATTATTGAAAATAAAAATAAATAAATAAATAGATATAGTTCAAATTTAGACGAAAATATAGTAAGGCACGATATCAATTGACCACAGATTGTCTGATTGTAAAACAGTTCAAAATAAAGTTAGAAACAAGCTTGCTGTAATTACAAAATAAATGTTTTAACTTATTTGATGTGCGCTGGTAGCGTATTTAAATCTATGTTATAATTGTCTTGGATGTCACTGAATAGTGTTGTTCTCAATTGTTCGGAGCGTTTACAATACAATATATTTGAAGAAATCACATTGGTCCGTTGCCATGGACGAAATGTACATCGTCTTAACCTTTGAAAGTTATCAATGACCTAACGATTAGCCAATAGAAATATCGTAATATAGTCTCATGATGCTGAATAAGCTAATCAAATTAACGCATATTTTTGTATCACTTTTTCGTATCACACTCCGTGCAGTGTGATACGAGAAATATCTCTTCATGCAAGAAATAGGTAACAGGCCACAACCATAAGAGAAGACCAATTCTATAACCTACCAATAAGGAAATATAATAAATCTACTTAGTACTTCCTGTAGGCAAGGATTTGTATAAATCCTTGCTGTAGGTGATAAAAAACAATACACTGTCAGATATCACAAAAAATAAATTTAAATTTGGACTACCAGTAAAACATTTTCTTAATGCCTACAAACTTTTTTCATTTTCATTACTTCAAAAATTCTATAATTCTTAGATCTTTTCCTTTTACATTCAGGTATGAGAAGCAAACCATCTTTTTGGGTAGGACTTTAAGTCATTTTTGATTGATTTTCCCCAAAAAACTTACAGCTGCCACAATATAAAAATTTAACATCATTGAAGCATGGCTGAGATATGGATCGTCAAATTCTGCTCAGAATATCAGACATCATTTGAGAATTGTGATTTCTTCTTTAATATATAAATATAGATTCTACCACTACATCGAGCGTGATTTATACACCCAAGACAGTTAGATTTTAAATTTAATACGCATTGCTCTCAGAGTGTTTTAAATAATTAAATTTTAACTATGGAGAGTGGATAAATATCACATTGCACGAGATTTGGTGGTGGAATCTGTTTCTCTAATGATTTAAAATTTTTTTAAAGGATATGCAGACAAACTCAATCCTTCTATTCGAATGATCTGCAAAAAGATGGGTTCTTTCTATGTGATATCAATCAGGCATGGTCACCTTTTTTCATGACGTCACAATAAGAAATTCAAAGGAAAGCAAGAAAATTTGATGTCATAATCGAATTTTGGCCAATGAAGAACTGAGATAAAACGAACCACACATGATTAAATTAAAAATAATCAACAGGTCAGGAAAAGGATAAATTGTGTAAGAATTAAGAGAAATATATATATCTTCAAGTTATCGGAATTCCAATGGGGACTAACTGTGCACCACTTATTGCGGACCTGTTTTTGTATTGTTATGAGTTACAATTTATGACTAAAATCAGCAAAGACCCATCGAAACAACATCTGATACAAAAATTTAACAATACTTTTAGATATTTGGATGATATATTGGCTCTCAATAATAACGACTTCAGTATGTATACTTAAGAAATTTATCCTGTTGAACTTAAAATGTTTAAATAAAGCTAATACTAACAATGACCACTGTCCTTTCCTCGATCTTGATATCTATATCATTAACAGGAAGCTTAATACAAAAATTTATTATAAAAAAGATGATTTTTCATTTCCTATCGTTAATTATCCATTTTTAGATGGTGACGTTCCCTTGTCACCATCTTATGGTGTTTATATATCTCAACTTGTACGCTTCGCTCGTGTATGTAACAACGTATTAGATTTTAGCGAGAGAAATTTATGGATTACTGAAAAATTATTACACCAGGGTTTTCGATATCATAAACTAGTCAAAACATTTACTAAATTTTATCATCGGTATAAGGACATCATTCGTAAATATAACTCAACATGCAGACATCTTATACGTTCGGGTATTTCACATCCAATCTTTTATGGTAATATTCTTTACAAAACACAAAAATGTCAGTATTCACCTCAAAAGCTAACAAAACCTTTAAACAGACTTATTAAGAAGGGATATAGTTACGATACTGTTGTCAGGTCATAAAAGATTGCATATTTTGGCTTTAATATTGATTCACTTATAGGGTCTTTGCATCGGAATTAAACATATTTATTCTAAAACCAGTTGTTGGCATGACACGGGTTATGTTCTTCTCATATATTTTATGATGGTATAATACTAAACCCCTAACAGGAGGGATTGTGCCTGATATTCATATGATGAAGACATAATCTTTCAATCAGTTTAATTGAGGTCTGGAACTGGCATGTCAGTAACTGCTAGTAGTCTGTTGTTATTTATGTATTATTGTCAATTTGTTTATTTTCTTTTATTTCCTATTCTGACATCGGACTCAGACTTCTCTTAAACTGAGTTTTACTGTGCGTACTGTTGTACGTTTGTTTTTTCTACATTGGCTAAAGGTATAGGGGGAGGGTTGAGATCTCAATAAACATGTTTAACCCTGCCGCATTTTTGCGCCTGTCCCAAGTCAGGAGCCTCTGGCCTTTGTTAGTCTTGTATCATTTTTAATTTTAGTTTCTTGTGTATAATTTGGAGTTTAGTATGACGTCCATTATCACTGAACTAGTATACATATTTGTTTAGGGGCCAGCTGAAGGACGCCTCCGGGTGCGGGAGTTTCTCGCTGCATTGAAGACCCATTGGTGGCCTTCGGCTGTTGTCTGCTCTATGGTCGGGTTGTTGTCTCTTTGACACATTCCCCATTTCCATTCTCAACTTTATATAACATCTACCAGTAATCAGAAAACCTACATTTCAATTATATACTTACAGTCTGCATTCCATATATCTATCAATACCGGTAGCCTTTAAAATGTACTTCTTAATAAATACACCTCATCAGAAAACTTCACAATTGAGAAAAGTAAGGCTTTCAAATTCCAGGATTATAAATGACAGGGTAGGGTCTCACCTATTAAGAGTTAACAAGATGGAATGATAGACAAGCAACTATATAACAAATGTCAAGATCTATTTCAAGTACTTATTCTACAATGGATCTAATCAAGAAATTAAAAAATAAGTATAAAAGTGTTGACAATGATGGAACTGTAACTATCACGTTTTGCTTTGCAACAAATATAAAAATAAGAAGATGTGGTATGAATTCCATTGAGACAACTCTCTAACAGAGACCAAATGACATAGAAGTTAACAACTATAGGTCACTGTACAGCCTTCAACAATGAGCAAAACCTATATGGCATAGTAAGCTATAAAAGGCCCAAAATGACAAATGTAAAACAATTAGAACGAGAGCAAAATGGATCATTTTTTCTACTTATAGTTGATGTCTATTCAATATGATCTCACCTTCCAATTAACAAAAACTAATATTTTTGCATATCAAAGAATAATAGAGCTACCGAAAATATCTGCCAGTATCATTGAAGTTAAATTGATCATCAAGTTAATAAAAAGATTCCCAAGTTAGTGCTTACATTTATTTTTTACATGTCATCTGAATAGTTTCTTCTTCAAAATTTTCAGGCAATGAAAAATCATAACAAATAAACTTAAACACAATATAATGATAACATGTTCAATCCCTCTTTTGGGAAATTATTTGACTTCATAAGATAAATACATTAATAATCCCAAATTGTTTTAGCATAATAAAAAAGCAACACTTCTTCAGGATTTCTCTTACAAAACACTGGTTTTGTGGCGCAGTTAATGTTACATGTAACTATTCCCTTGTTTCAATAATTTAAAACATTATGCCACAGAAATTATGTATCGGGGTACTGTAATGTATCCTTATGTCTTAACACTCTCTCATAATGTGCTTTAAACAGCATGCTATTAATCCTATAGTACTCGGGGTTGTCTCTATTGGTAAGCTCAGGGTTATATCCTTGTACAATGTCATAGGGTAAATTGTTGTTGCCGGCACACTCCTGACATGGATTCATGGACAGATTTTGTTGTCTACTACTGGATGATTGTATGCTGGATAGATCTGGTGACTGGTTTGACTGAAAAGACATAACAAATATGATAAGATATAAAGATAAGATGTGGTATGATTGCCAATGAGACAACTCTGCACCAGAGACCAAATGTCATAGAAGTTAACATTTTAAATTGTTCATTAAGAATTAATTCTTCAAAAAATTAAAATGTCCTCTTTGTTTAAAAGGGGACAGGATTGTAAAGCCACTTTTTTTAACCCTTGAATTCCAAAACCACTATTATATAATAATATAAATATTTCAAATATTATTCAAATGTTCATAAAATGTTAGTATATATATTTTGAAAGGTGGTAATGGACATAACTTAATATGTAAAACAAAAGTCAAAAATTTAATGTCTTGCAACAAAAAAAAGAGGCTCTCAAGAGCCTGAATCGCTAACCTGTAATTTTTTGCTTAAATCTTTCATCAATGATCATTTTTAATTTTCAATATATTAATGAGTGGCTTAAAAATGACATTTAAATGTTCTTTGTATCTATCAAATTTTCTTCAAAAGCAAAAAATTGCTTTTTACCCCTATGTTCCATTTTAGCCATAGTGGCTATGTTTCTTGACGTACAAGGAAATAAAATATAAAATTTATACTAGATACTTTGAAACTCATTCAACCCAAGTTTGGCTGAAATTGATTCAGCAGTTTCAAAGGAGAAGATTTTTTAAAGTAAGCAAACTAGATGAACAAATTGTGATAAATTGTCTTTAAAGGGCAATAATTCCTTAAGGGGTCAATTGACAATTTTGGTCATAAAGAAACTTATTTGTATATCTTACTTTGCTGAACATTTTTGCTGTTTACAGTTTATCTTTATCTATAATAATATTATAGATAATAACCAAAAACTGCAAAATTTCCTTAAAATTACCAATTTAGTGGCAGCAACCCAACAATGGGTTTTTAGATTCATCTAAAAATTTCAGGGCTGATAGAACTTGACCTAATGAACATTTTACCCCATGTCAGAGTTGCTCTAAATGCTTTAGTTTTTGAGATATTAGCCACAAACTGCATTTTACCCCTATGTTCTATTTTTAGCCATGGTGGCCATGTTTTTTGACAAACAGAAAATAAAACACAAACTTTATTCTAGATACCCTAAGGATCATTCAGCTTAAGTTTGGTTAGAATTGGTTCAGTAGTTTCAGAGGAGAAGATGTTTGAAATAGTTTTCACCGGACGGACGACGACGGACGCCAAGTGATGGCAAAAGCTCACTTTTCCTTCGGAAAGGTGAGCTAAAAAACAGATCCACTACCATCATAAGATATAATCACATCAATTTCTCCATTTAAATGATAAGTCTGATATAAAGTGCATTTCTGTATTCAATAAAAATTGAGACTAATCTATTGCAAATCTAAGACTTCCCAGTCCTTTTTTAAAAATTATGTTTTTGTTTGGTGTTATGTGTTGTTCTCAGTATTCAACCCCCCTACCCCCTCCCCCCATTTCCTGGAATACAGTTGCTTGACATTGGTTTGGTACTTATTTATTTAGTTTTTAATAGTTACATGTTAAGATGAAAATGTAATTTCTGCTTTACCTGTAAATCTACAGTTTTCTCTTCTTCACTTTGTCTTCTATCATTCCTGCAGATTAAATGTAATTAGTCAAAACCGTTGTAAATTGGTGTAATTTTTAATCAACACCATCATGACCATTGGCCTATATTAGTTATACATAAAGTTTATTTCTTTGATTTGTCGTTTTTACATCATGCCAGCTAACAAATTAGACCTCGTTATTTTAGTAGTATAGATTAGAGATAACTATTTTGCATTTTTGAGGATAGTATTAACATCATGGCATAACGATGGTGATATGTTTCCCTGATTTTATCACAACTGATCAACCATTGCAATATTTTATAAATTACTCATTCTGATGTCATGCTGTACTTGGGACCATGTGGCTACATGTACATGTACAATGAAATGCCTGGGTAAAACACTCAATAGTGTATCAAATATGACTAAACCACAGATACCTAAGGTTAGGTGAATACCAGTTTTTCTACATTGACATTTTTATAGGATTTACTAATTCAGTACATGCACATTCAGAATTCTTTATCAGATTTAACAAAATTACTTTTTACTATATTTCATAAATTTTGATTGCTTATATAATTACTTCCAAAGGTACAAAAATGTAAATCAATTAATATTATCCTAGCATCAGAACCTAATCACTTATTTTAGAATACTTCTCTTTATACATGAATAAAATATTAAACATTCACTTATATGTAAATACTTCTTTTGGGGTAATTTTTGTTATTAGTGTGTTTACTGTTACACACATGCCAGGTTTCAATGTAAATATTACTTACTCTATTTGTAACCTGTTTATTCTTTTTGATATAGGCAGACATTCTTCACATTCAGGACTTCTAGACCTTTTCTGTGATTGTCTGAAATTAATATTACATGACAATGATTGAAGAATAATGCAAGATTATTAAAAAATATGTCACTAGAAAAAAACTCCATACAAATTTTTGTTGGTATTTTTAGGATAAATAACATCTATATTCTAGTCTGGAAGAAAAGTTTTCATTTATTCAAATAAAATACTTGAGTGATGTACACATACCCATATCCAGAGGTTTTCATTAAAATGCTCGAAAGAGAGCCATGGCTCATTTTAAAACACATTGTTGGTCACAGTAGTCTTATGGATTCTACTCTGATTTTACCATCTCTTTACTCTAAACCACAAACATGACAAAAGAGGTAATCGTCAAAAAGAAATAATGATTCTTAAAACCACATTCCCACTCTTCAGTGAGAGTAAAAAGGCAATCTGTCCTACATGTAACTTGCTTAGAGAGTGTTTAGCTCAAATCTTCTGCATTTCTTAAAATTACAATACGGTGAACAGATCCTGGATGAACATGTAAGAATTTGTTACTTGTATTGAATAAAACATCACTTATAGGTGAACAATTGTATATACAATGCTGTATTTGAAATCCTTTTTTGTGATTGGAACTACATGTTTATACTTGTATCATAGTTTAATATGTACAAACACTTTAAAGTCAGTGAGATGATTTATTTTCAAATCCTTTAGTAAATATAAAATTAAGAAGATGTGGTATGATTGCCAATGAGACAACTTTCCACCAGAGACCAAATGACATAGAAGTTAACAACTATAGGTCACCGTACAGCCTTCAACAATGAGCAAAACCCATATAGCAAAAGTGCATAATTAAAGAATAGTTTTGGTGCTATTTATGTTTGCATATGCAGCTTATACAAATGTAATAATTCCTGAAAGAAAGAAAGAAATTAGTAATTATGTTTTTTAACAGTAGTAATGTATGATATTAACAGAATGTTGGAAATTAAACAGGATGCTTCTACTTTCAAGAGTGAGTCAAGACGATTCATGATTTGTTTTGTAACTCCATAAAAAAATAAGGAAATATGATCATGATGGTATCCACCACAGGATGAGGATGTAGTAAATAAGGTCACCATCAGCACTTCAACAAGGAGCAAAAACTGTACCCTATATAAAAATAAGGAGATGTGGTATGATTGCCAATGAGTCAACTCTCCACGAAAGTTAAAATGAAGTGCATGTAAGCCTATAGTGAGTTATAAAAAGTCCAAGCATGACAAAACTAGAAATGATTCAAACAAAAAACCAACCGCCTGACTTATTCTTAAACCATAAACAAATCAGGCAGACAGCAACCCAAAGACAACCACTGCATAACAGGCTCCCGACTGGTGGCTTTATGAGGATTGGTGCTGTTGCAGTTCAAAACTTGTAACAATTCATGAAAAAATTTGATCAAGTGTGCACTGTGTTATTTATATATCTGGTTTACTTATCTAAAACTATTTGCCATGGGCCTTATTGGGGAAACTAATACACCTTGAATAGGGGGCAGATTTTCATAATGGAGGTAAAAATGGTTTGAAAAATACAGGAAAACATCATTAAAACATAACAGTTGCTTGGAAACATGCATAGGATTTCCCGTACTTTCATACTATTTCTGCCTCTGTCCAAAAAATCTGCCCCTATTCAATATGGCCGAAATAACCGTGAAGTGGCCTATTGCTTTTTGTCGCCATTGCTGGACACCACACACATTTGAATTTCTAACGTCACAAGAAAAAATGTCTGATGCCACAAATACACCTTATCGCTATTTGTCCGCCATTACTGGACATCACAAAGGTTCCCGTAAAATTTTGACATCATAATACAAAATATCTGATGCACCAATGGAAAAGTGATTGTTGTATGACATCAATAGTTCAAGCGGGAAAGATTCTCAGGTCAACCAGGACAAATTTCCAAATAGCGATAAGGTGTATTAAAAGTGATTGTTGTATGACGTCAATAGTTCAAGTGTTACAGATTCTCAAATAGCCATAAGATCTATTGGATTAGGGATTGGCCAGATAAACTTTCTTCTTCTTTCAAAGATTGATTGATATATTTTACTCAAGGCTTGGGCGTTTTAGAGATGGTTCAACATGATACATTGGTTCTTATGTTCTATCATTTAAGGATTTAAAGTATGTTTTTTGCATTCTTAAATGTTGTATTTTTTATTGTATAAAGTAAATCTAAATGCTTTATTTACTTGTACTACATAGCTGGCCGAGTGAAATTGACATCGTATCCTGTATTTCATTGTTAATGTGGAGGCTTTACAGGATAGTTGAAGTCACAAAGGGTTTGTTTGTTACAAGAAATAGATAATGCACAAACCTATTTGCCATATTTTATGTGTGTTTCTGAAATATTTGCATAATCATAAATTCAGACGATTTTTTATCATTCGGAACGCTCATTACTCGAGGTAGTCCGAGTAAAACAAGGGAAATAATCTGATTTATAAATCGACAAGGAACGAGCGGTGCAGTCAGTCAAATGTGCAGGTGCCCGGAATTTTGTCCAATGAAAAGTTTAGAATTGCTTAAGTGCGAGTCTACACAGGCTATTGGCAACAACAACAACAATATGGCTGTCCGCAAGAATTTTATCTAATATGACAGAAGTTCGTTGTTTTGCAGTGTAATGGATAATATATTCGGAAATTCTGGTATTGGTGGATATGGACAAAGGAGGATTTATCCATTACAAGAGGATTCTGGGTAAAACAAAAGTCTAAGAAGCAGTTTTCATACCCTTTTTAACCTATAAAGCATTAAAGGCTATATAATTTCAATTCCCTTAGGATTCTGTATCCGGAGCGATTTTCTGATTTGACCTCTCACAGAATCTCTTATCAAGCCCTATTGATTCTATTTTGGTAAATTAAAAAAAATTTAACAGGATTCTCAAAGGATGATATTATTTACTTTTCAATTCTTACCTGCATCAGGTTATAGGAGGGTAGGAATGGGGTACCCCACATGACGAATGACAGTAAAATATTTGTTAAAATAACATTAACGATAAACATTTTACTTCATTTGATGCTTACGGTATATAGCTACAAAATAAGGTTTGACGAATGATGATAAAAATTTAAGGCACAATACACCTTATCGCTATTTAGTCCAATCCGGGAAAAACCGTCATTTAGACAACTTCCTGTTTGGGTCAACAGGCCGCAAACAAAGGTCATCAGTAACGAGCTGAGGGAGGGAAAAATTTAGAAAGCGATCAATAGGAAACTTTGATAGATTATGATCCACTTTTTCCAAACTAAAATTATAGTCAAAAAAATATTGTGTTTGAAGTATTTACGATGTTTTAAACAGGTCTCATTAAAAAAGTATCATGCATGGTGCATTGTTTAAACAGGGTCCCAGATAGCGTCAACTGGATGAAAATGTTGTGTAATTTTAGAATTTATCCGGAATGGAATAAATAGCGATTAGGTGTATTGACACTAATGGTAGCGAAAAACAGACGTTTGACGCTTGACGTTAAAGGGCATTCCTACCCTCTTATAGGCATAAAAGCATAAAAAAAAGAATTAAAGTGAGGTAGCTTACATAATTATGTATGAAAATTTCCAGTATAGAGTTAACAGGGTTTGAAAAGGGTTCTGAGGGCTGTCAACTCAGTAAATCACACTATCCACACAGAATCTCAAAAGGGATTAGTTTAAACCAGGTTTGGTACAGTTGGAGCTAATAGCTTCGATCAAGTTATTTCAGCTCAATAGAAGTATGAAAATCATCTGTCATTAAATATTTTAATATTTGTTTCTAATTTTTTAAGGGCTGATCTACAGATCTAGACTTATAAAAAATTGACAGCAAAAAACTTGCTGGAGTGATTTTTTGTCTGGCACCTTGAAACCCAATTAAACCTAGATTCGGTACAATGATTGCCATAGAACTCTTTTGTAAGTTTCTTCTATGTTATATGTTCTGTTTGCCAAAAAATAATATCTTTAAAATGTCATGCACAAATATGAAATTTTAGTCTCACTCCTTGATATATGGTAAGTATAATTAGTGAGCAATAGCTCAGAGTAAATTTTGTTTTATTTAAAAAGATTAAACCAAACCTGAAATGAACAATGAAAACAAAGATTTTGACAAAATTTGATTAACCCATATCACCATTTGGACTACTATATTGTGAAAATTTAAGTGTTTTATTTTAAATTTTATTTCAGTGAAGAAAATTATAAAGAAAAAGGAGAAAAGGAAGTGTTAACAGATGAAGAAGCACCAGGAGAGGAAGAATTTGAAGTATCAGAACTAGATGAAGACGAAGAAGATGATGATGATGAAATAAATGAATTACTGAAAGATATTCCTGAGTAAGATCAAGAATTGCTTCTATATGAACAATACACTCAGGCAAAAAAAAAAATTGTCTGTTAAAGGTTACATCATAAAAAATATAGGGTAGGTAGGTTGGTATTTCCATTTCATTTTTATCGACATGATTTTAAGTCATGTGATCTGTAGTGCAGAGGTCAGCGTTGTCTATGGGCTGAGTTTTCCCGGTTTTTGTCTTGCCTGCTACGAAAGTCTCGGAAAGCGAGACATAGGGATTGCTTTTCTGGCTGCGGCGACAGCGTCAACAATTGTTAAGTTTCTGCTTAAGTTAGTTTGATAGGAACTACTTGTGATAGATCATTGATATTTAATATAAAGTTGCATTACTATCAGTACATATCAGTTTGACGACTATTTTGAGGCCCTGCTCCCTAGGTCATGGTCAAGTGACTTTGAATTAATTAGCAATTTTCAATGTTAAGTATGATTAAGTTAGTTTGATAGGATCTACTTGTGATAGATCAATAATATTTTGTATGAAGTTGCATTACTATCAGTTCCTATCAGTTTGACAACTATTTTGAGGCCCTGCCCCCTAGGTCATGGTCCAGTGACTATGAATTAATAAGCAATTTCCAATATTTAGTTTTCTGCTTAAGTCATTTTGATAAGAACTACTTGTGATAGATCAATGATATTTTGTATAAAGTTGCATTACTGTCTGTACATCTCAGTTTGTTGACCATTAGATGATTGTCTAGTGACTCAATGAATAAACCATGTTGCTTTTTATCAAACATTATTTCCCTTGGTTATTGGTTGGAAAAATATGGCGGCAAAGTGTTATTTCATTACAAGAGTCACAATTTTCCTTAAAACTCGTTGGTCGGGTGGTTGTCTCTTTGACATATTCCCCATTTCCATTCTCAATTTTATGTCATATTCACGATTGTGAACATAGGGATGTATCAGGTAACTGATTACGTTTATTGGCAACTCTAACTTCGCTTTTGACACGAGTTCAGTTAATTTTTCAAGTTACAACAGAAATGAAATGACTTAGGGTCGGTGCTCAAATTAGGGTCGGTCGGGTAACCGTAAAAAGAGATATATTTTTTTATTGGCCTCATGGATATTTGTAACAAAGTATTGTACATTATGTAGTTATAATATTTCATTGTCAAAAAATCTACAATTGGATCAGCCACAACTTGAACTTGAACCATTTAGAAATACAAATAGATTTTAAAAAATGACGGGCTAATATTTTAGAGTATATGTAAATGATGTCCTTAATTCTTTAATGAAAGTGTTTTTTTTAATACACAGCATAGATAGCATCACATTCAAGTAGTATATCAAATATTACCATGATCTCAGATAGCATCACATTACCATGATGCTCAGATAGCATCAAATTACCATGATGCTCAGATATCATCACATTCCAGTAGTATATCATCACATTACCATGATCCTCAGATACCATCACATTCAAGTAGTATATCAAATATTACCATGATCTCAGATACCATCACATTACCATGATGCTCAGATAGCATCACATTACCATGATGCTCAGATATCATCACATTCAAGTAGTATATCATCACATTACTATGAAGCTCAGACATCATCACATGCAAGTAGTATATCATCACATTACCACGATGCTCAGATAGCATCACATTCAAGTAGTATATCATCACATAACCGTGATGCTCAGATAGCATCACATTCAAGTAGTATATCAAATATTACCATGATGCTCAGATAGCATCACATTTAAATAGTATATCATTAAATTACCATGATGCTCAGATAGCATCACATTACCATGATGCTCAGATATCATCACATCACCATGATGCTCAGATAGCATCACATTCAAGTAGTATATCAAATATTACCATGATGCTCAGATAGCATCACATTCAAGTAGTATATCATCACATTACTATGAAGCTCAGATATCATCACATTACCATGATGCTCAGATAGCATCACATTCAAGTAGTGTATCAAATATTACCATGATGCTCAGATAGCATCACATTCAAGTAGTATATCATCACATTACTATGAAGCTCAGACATCATCACATGCAAGTAGTATATCATCACATTACCACGATGCTCAGATAGCATCACATTCAAGTAGTATATCATCACATAACCGTGATGCTCAGATAGCATCACATTCAAGTAGTATATCAAATATTACCATGATGCTCAGATAGCATCACATTTAAATAGTATATCATTAAATTACCATGATGCTCAGATAGCATCACATTACCATGATGCTCAGATATCATCACATTCAAGTAGTGTATCAAATATTACCATGATGCTCAGATAGCATCACATTCAAGTAGTATATCAAATATTACCGTGATGCTCAGATAGCATCACATTCAAGTAGTATATCATCACATAACTGTGATGCTCAGATAGCATCACATTCAAGTAGTATATCAAATATTACCATGATGCTCAAATAGCATCACATTCAAGTAGTATATCATTAAATTACCATGATGCTATTTAGCATCACATTACTAGATGCTCAGATATCATCACATTCAAGTTGTGTCAAATATAACCATGATGCTCAGATAGCATCACATTCAAGTAGTATATCATTAAATTACCATGATGCTCAGATAGCATCACATTACCATGATGCTCAGATATCATCACATTCAAGTAGTGTATCAAATATTACCATGATGCTCAGATATCATCACATTCAAGTAGTGTATCAAATATTACCATGATGCTCAGATAGCATCACATTTCCATGATGCTCAGATATCATCACATTCCAGTAGTATATCATCACATTAATATGATGCTCAGACATCATCACATTCAAGTAGTATATCATCACATTACCACGATGCTCAGATAGCATCACATTCAAGTAGTATATCATCACATAACCGTGATGCTCAGATAGCATCACATTCAAGTAGTATATCAAATATTACCATGATGCTCAGATAGCATCACATTTAAATAGTATATCATTAAATTACCATGATGCTCAGATATCATCACATTCAAGTAGAGTATCAAATATTACCATGATGCTCAGATAGCATCACATTCAAGTAATATCAAATTTTATCGTGATGCTCAGATAGCATCACATTCAAGTAGTATATCATCACATAACCGTGATGCTCAGATAGCATCACATTCAAGTAGTATATCAAATATTACCATGATGCTCAAATAGCATCACATTCAAGTAGTATATCATTAAATTACCATGATGCTTAGATAGCATCACATTACTAGATGCTCAGATATCATCACATTCAAGTTGAAACAAATATAACCATGATGCTCAGATAGCATCACATTCAAGTAGTATATCATTAAATTACCATGATGCTCAGATAGCATCACATTACCATGATGCTCAGATATCATCACATCACCATGATGCTCAGATAGCCTGACATTACCATGATGCTCAGATAGCATGACATTACCTTGATGCTCAGATATCATCACATTCAAGTAGTATATCAAATATTTCCATGATGCTCAGATAGCATCAAATTCAAGTAGTAAATCATCAAATTACTATGATGCTCAGATAGCATCACGTTCAAGTAGTATATCAAATATTACCATGATGCTCAGATAGCATCACATTACCATGATGCTCAGATATCATCACATCACCATGATGCTCAGATAGCCTGACATTACCATGATGCTCAGATAGCATGACATTACCTTGATGCTCAGATATCATCACAATCAAGTAGTATATCAAATATTTCCATGATGCTCAGATAGCATCAAATTCAAGTAGTAAATCATCAAATTACTATGATGCTCAGATAGCATCACGTTCAAGTAGTAAATCATCAAATTACTATGATGCTCAGATAGCATCACGTTCAAGTAGTATATCAAATATTACCATGATGCTCAGATAGCATCACATTACCATGATGCTCAGATATCATCACATTACCATGATGCTCAGATATCATAACATTACCATGATGATAAAAGGCCTAAGATATAACATTGATTATATGATATTTGAGTTGTTTGCTAGTTTCACTATTGGTACACAGTTGTTTAAGCAGCTTTGTTATATGCTTCTGACTTTAAATTTGTACCACTAGTTGCATCTCGTTCATGTATTTTGTGCAGTAGCATTGTTAAAATTTCTTTGATTCTTGGTAAAGAATGTTTCATAGGAAAAAAACAATTACGTTTGATACATCTTGCAACACTGTATAAATATGATAAAACCTTGAAAATTTATCAATTGAATTATCTTCATAGGATAAACAAACAAAAAATGATCCCACAAAATTAAATGTATCTACAGTATGTTTTTGTTTTTATTTCAGTGAGAAAGTGATTGATTGGGTAAACCCCACAACAAAAAATGTCAAGCCACCACATCCATTAGCAATAACAAATGTAAATCAGACAAGAGATCTTATGGTAAGTTTATGTATAATAAATAGTAAAGACATTTAACCTATTTAAAAAGGAGTAAGTAGGAGGCATGTGCTGGGACCTATAGTTGTTTTGATCCTTTGTCCCTTGTTCTCTGGGGATAGTTGTCTCATTGGCAATCATACCAAATCTCTTTATTTTATAGTAAGAATAAATGAATCATAGTTTTACTTCAATATTTAGGAAATTCATTGTACTGACTTTTGAAAAACAATATTATGAATATCAGCTTCACACTTGCTAGTATCCTTTCCATTTGAGTTTTAATTACCACACATTTCATTGCTGATATAACTAGGATAATTGATCATTCAAATAGGCCAAATACACAAAAGCTAATTTTTTTGTTACAAGCTGGGTGAAATCAATATCTCTGCATAATTTGATTGTTCTCTGTATTCTGTCATATATGTATTCAATTTATTATTTTGCTAAAGCAATGCTATTGCTAATGCAATAAAGATTTATTCAGTTCAATGTTTAAAACTTGTCATTTCAGAGATTACAACATGCTGAAGCTGCACTGCAGGCTGATTTACAAACATCAGAAGAATGGTTAAAATCACACTCTATAGAATACATGAAACTTACATTGAAAGATCTTGTTGACAAAGGAAAAGTCTCTGGGTATGGCATTAATTTAACATTTTTTATTTATTTCTTGAGTCTTCTGTGACATTGGTGGTTTTGAAAAGGTATTTTGGGTGAATATAGCATATAATACAGGATTCTCACTAAGGATTTTTTAAGGCAAGTCCCGGAACTTGTCAATTTTGGCCATTGCTTGTTCAACAGTGAGAAGATAAAATTTTATTGCTATATAATTTATTATTTCAGTCGCCATGACAAAAAGAGCAGGGAAATAACATCAAATATAGATTATTTTTAAAATTTTGATATGAAATTATGATATATGCGCTCAGTTGATACAAAATTTTACAATCTTGTTGCTTATATGAACTCACCAGTTTTGAAAATGATGAGTCCAGACAGATGGACTCACCTTAGTGAGAACCCTGTGACAATTCAATATTCCATTATACTTGGAGATAATTTATATCACATTAACAGTGCTTTTATTGCAGTTCTTTATGCGAGTCAACAAGCAAAAATTATCATACCTGCTTTTGTGCTCACCCTTTTTTTTCTAATCACCTCCACCTTCCTTTTAGATAAAATAAAATAAGGATTTTCAAAAAGTAATTTCTATTTTATTGTTTTAAATACAAGAGCATTTGAAAAATGAAGAATCTTAAAATTTGATATGTTTATTCTAAAGAATATTGAAGAAGAGAATGTTCTGTAGACAAGTAGGTTTTAATAATTATTATTTCCATTTCAGACTGAAGCCAGATCATAAGACAGGAAAAGCAGTACAACATATACAGTTTGATGCTTATGATGTCAATGAATTTGAGTATAAATTGAATGTGTAAGTTCATTATTTAATACTATTTATTGAATGTGTAAGTTCATTATTTAGTACTATAAGCTTAAATCATCATCAGTACACATTAAGATCTTTATGCAGTGGTTCTCAGTTATTGATAAGAGGTCTATGTACCTTGCGAAAATCTGTCTATACATACCACAGCAACATTTATGAATCTCTATGATACAGATTTGAGCATTAACACTTTTGATGCTGGTGTCCATTCCTCAACAGTTTGCAAAATGTTTTTCCCCAAGCACACTTGAATTTTTCATACATAAACTGACAACTGCTATACTTTGAAAATATTGAAAGTGCCATTGAACAATCAAACTTTCTACGTATATTTAATCATGAATATTGATGTTTTGCAAAGCTGAAGACATCTGAACACTATATCTGAAGTATTATTTTACAGTGGATCATTTAATTCAATATCAGTTTAACAAGACAACCTACATCCCTCAGGCAAAGTTGACCTTAGATGGATATTGCTATTTTTTAAGGTCCCTTTAAACCATTTAGGTCTTCACATATTCAAGTATTTATACATCCTCGGCTTATTTTCTTTTTTGGTTTAAATGTTTCTAATAAAGGTTAATTGAGAAAAATGCTTTGGATACACTAAAATTATAAAGTGTTATTTTTATTTGATATTTTTGTTACTTTACAGAGCTATAGAACAATTTACAAAGAGGATCAAATGGAATTTACAAGGCAGTCGAAGGGTAGGTATTGTTTTTTTTTTATTTAGAAAAAGAATAATATTAAATAATACATTTCCAAATGGAAATGATTTTTTGTATTGTAGATTGAAAAAACACAAAAGAACATTGCAGATATGATTATTGAAAATAGTAGATGGGTTAAACAATTCATATTATTAATAGTTTACTACACAGTTTATATATTGACTTTTTATTCTTTGATATTTATTATACACAAAATTGGGGAGGGTGTGGTATAAGTGTTAAGAAACTAAAAAGCTTATGCCAGCATAAATTTTATACATTTCAGATATTTGGAAATCTTAGAGCCAAAAGATTAGCAGTTGTTGTTGATATGTCAGATGCTAATGCAGGATTTGGTAGACTACAGACCCTACAGGAGAATCTTGTTGTAAGTTTTATTACAAATCAAATTCATAGTTGGTTGCTCCTCAATGTTTTAATACTTTCATGAAAAAAAGGTCACAGTGGAAATCATAAAAGTGTTATCTGATGTCTTTGTAAGAGGTCAATTTGACTTTATTTGAATTTGAAGGGCTGTCAGATGCAATGCATTCAAAACACGAAGATTAAACTCAAGTGAATCTAAGGTTAAGTCACCTGAAACAAGCTACTTCACATGGGAAAAACTATTACCATACAAATCCCTCTAAGTTAAATTCATTTATATCATTTTGTTATTGGTTAAAATTTTGTTCCATTAACCTTAAATCACATGTTATCACTTTTCTTTATATAGCACTTGCTAGATGAACAGTTATCAAAGGCAACTTCTGTATATCTGATGTCCTTTGGAACTGATGTCGACCCACTTTGGCCAGTATCTAGGGATGTCAACATCAGAATGTAAGCAAATATATATATATGATATTTGGGATGGATAACATTTATTATGGAGGGATTAAGTCTATAATGGAAGGATAAGTACTAATTATCAGTATGTCTGCATATTGATATTGTAAAATATTGGCTGTGAGTCACATTATGAAGCTTTTTGTTGAGTGAGCGCAGAAAAGGCTTCATATTGTGTCGAGCAGCTGATATTTTACAATTTCGATATGCAGACAACCTGATAATTAATTTATCGGATTGTATTTGTGTATTTGCATGATAGAAACACATGTTTTTCTTTGTTTCACCAGCATACAAAAAGATGACTGGATAATTTCGGGTCAAATTTATCAATGTCGGTTCATTCATTATGACATCAGTGATATATATATCGCCGGGTCAAAGTTATTAAGGCTGAGTTAAAGTATTTGACGTCACAAAACCGTAATATGGCCTATTTGGCTAAGTTTTCTATCTTATAGATCAACATTAAAAGAAACATTACAAACTATTGCTTCTACAGTATGGGTCTTGCCATAATCGTTTGCAAAAATGACATGATGTGATTGAAAGTTAATCTGAGGACTCTATTACTATTGAAAGTAATTACCTTGAAATTGTACAAATGAATTGAAAAATTGGCCTTAAATACCAACAAACAATAAAAGTATTATCTTTAAGTGGTATCATACTTTACCTTAATTGATCTCTATATCTGGAATAACTGTTGACGATACAAATAACCTTAGAAAAGTATAGATGATTCTACCACTAATACCTAAATCTAAAACTGTTTCTTAACCTCACTCAAGGAACTGTATGTTATATTGCCTGACAGTCAGAGCAGTAACAAAAAGGTCATTGGATTCTTTGTCACTGAGATGACTGTCACAGGATGTGATAAATAAACTTTATTTTGTCAGTCATTGCAGGAAAACATTGTTCAACTACCAAAAAGGATCTGTTGATTTGAATTTTTATTAAATGGAAGATACATACAGGTATTGTGTTTATTGGCTCTTAAATTTGAAATTAGAGAAATTTCCACCTGTATATTATTTGATAAGGCATGCAATTTCTCCAGAAAATGATCATTAGTGTCCTTTAATTAGGAAAAATGTTGTCTTTTCTATCTGTTAAAGCATCAGAGCATGTCTGCATATAGCAAGAACTAATGAACACTAAAACTTTGTATGTGCAAATGAAATTTGAATTAAAAACAAGCATAATTTATATGAATATTACAGAATAGAGGAAGGTAAAGAATGGGTATTACGTTTGAGACAGAGTGGAGGATGTAATTTATTGAAGTCCATGAAACACGTAATGAAGCTTAAAGACATCGACTCAGTACTCCTTATCTTAGGCAGTGTGTAAGTTAATATTTACTTAGTATCAAATAATACCTATGTTGTATGTTTACAGGTTCTTCTTTTGTTGGTTATTTGTGTAATCAAGTATTTTTTTAAATATTATAGATCTTTTCTTTATTGAATTTAATCTTTTATGCAACTTTGAGTAGTTTTGAAAAATTGTTCAAATATGATTGATAGATTTTCACTTCAAAATATATGCATTTTCTATCTTATTTTAATATCAAGAAACTTTTTTTTATTATTTTCAAGAGTGTAAAACTAGGATTGTATGGTCTATATATTATACACTTGTAGAGTAATATGTTTCATAATGTACTGCTATCAGAATAAAAAAATTATTTAAAATTTATGTATTTGTAGTCCAGACCAAACAACAGAAGTCTTATGTGATTATATACATCAGATGGGTGTGGGTCAACATATAGAATTAAATTGTGTGGCCTATGATTGTAGTAATCAGCTAACAAATGTAAGTATAACATCTTCAAGGGGAACGTTTTAAATTTCCCTAAATCTCAAACATTGCCATTTGCAACGAAAAGAAAAAAAATGGCATAATAATTAAATTTATAATTCTTTTAAAAACTTTAAAAATGAAACAGTAAAATTTTTGCACTTCACTCACTTTAGTCTATGTAAAACAAAAGATACAGAGAAAAACGAAAAAACAGTTGAACAGAAACTACTTTTGTTAAATTTACTACTATTTTAAAACTAGTTGTGTTTGTATTTCCTAGTTTTCATTCAGATTGGTATAGATTTCATGAAAATGTGTTAATTATAAACTGTTTTTGTTTTTATTAAGAAGTTTGATGATGTTATGTATAATATACCGGTAAGTGATTATTTAAAAACTTTGTATAAAGTTGTTTTTTTCATATTTGACAGTTAACATTAAGGAATTTGGCAGAAGCCTCAGGAGGTTCATATCATTGTTATACGGCTAGTTGTGAGGTATGTAGGGAGTTATCTCCCCTTTAACTTATGTACATTAGACATACATATAATAAATCAAGCTAACGCATGTTAAAAAAAAGTACTTTTTACTCTTAGGGAAACAACGTGTGAACACAGTACAATGTTACGGGCAAAATATGATAATTAATGCACAATATTTTTGGGCCAATATCCTGTGCTAATTGCGGTTTGTCATATTGATTGTGAGTCTTCGTAATTAAAATTATATTATATTTCTGTTGTACTGATACATGCATACCATTAAAATTTTAGAGGTAAAAGTTTCATGGGTTGACATAATAAATATCAAAAAAGAAAGTAGAATAGAACATTGTCAAATACTTGTAATGTTGAGCATTGGCACAGGGTCTGTATTTTAATGTGACTGATGTCAGTACAGTCATTTGTTGTGTAGACAGAGAGACATAGTTTCAAGCATAATGTGAAAAATAACTTGACTGATAGACATCTAGAACCTCACATCTTGTTATATTCATTTCATACCATAAAAAATTTCAAGAGTTTTGTAAATATGATTATCTGTTGTATAAAAAATATACTATCAGTAAAGGTTCATAGGTGTTTGAAAATTCTCTATTTATTTAGACTTTTTTGGCCTTCAAAATAGCCATAGAACTTTATTCAATTTTCTATATTTTTTAAACCATTTTCAATACAAGTTCACATTATAGGATAGATATGTTTCCTAGACAAAGAAATACATACAATCTATGGAAAGGTAAATTAATGACAACATTTCTTTAGAGTAAATGTTAATGTTGTTTTAGGAACAAATTTATACTGGAACAGAGATCAGTGTAATATTGAAGGAAATTCAGAAAGCCCAGGATGTGATCAACAAAATAAAGGAAATGAGACAAGGGATGATGGGAAGTGCTCTAGTCAGTATCATAAATGAGGTAAGCATGTGAACAAGGTCCTCTTTGTCAATTTAATATATTATTCTTCATCATCGACAATTCTTCAGTTTCAATTTTTTTATACACATATGAAAGTTAAAAATTAAGTAAAGTGTCAAATTTTGTTATTGCTATTGCTACTAAAAAGTCAGCAACTCTGTAGTCAATTGAAAGCAATACTAATATAGTTGTTCAACTAAGATTTTCTATTCAAATGTTATTAGAAACTCTCCCTATATTTGTTTATCTATTTATGTATATGCTGTTTTTATTCATAGACATAACTGTTTGTAAATTCAAAATTATTCAGTTTGTGAAAACTTATATCTTTTTTATTCAAACTTGATTAGTTCTATGGAAGATAAATTTCTTCTTTATTAATGCATTTTGTTCAACCAAAGGAACTGATATTGATAAAAATCTGGACATCTTTAATTAGAAATTCTCAAAAAAAAGTTGTTGAATAGTTTTTGATAAAAATAAAGAATTGAGATAAATGTCCAAATTCTAATAATAATTAAAATAAAAAGACCTTATCATATAATTTTTACTAAAGTTGACTCTACTCAGGGTGTTACATAGACCTTAAGAACTTATAATTTCTATTCAGATATCAACAGAAGTAAGCAAACTACCACAGTCCAGGTTCTTACCTAGACCTCCTGGTCATGATTTCCAGCTTAAGATAGAAGTGCCAAAATTCTTAGCTAGATGTTCAATTGAATGGATCAAACAACATGGATTGAAAGGTTATAAAAATAATTTTACTTAATTAGTCATTACCTTTTATTATGAAAATTTTCAAACTAATGCTTTATATTTAAGATAATCACATCCTATAAGCAGCTATTGTTATGGCAGATACAATAGGATATGAGTTCCCTATTGATATTAAAAACAGCAGTTTCTGCCTGTGTTTCTGATTGCCATTGCAATACATTGGATTTTGCAATAGTGTACAGCTGGTTTTGATCTGTGTGCTGTACCAATAGCCAGTTAAAGGGTTTGAATAATGAGCATCAGTAACTTGGAAGTTAAAAGATAGTGTTTTCTTAAACATTTCCTCAGTATTTAATTAGGGCCAGGCCGAATGGCGGACTCCCTATAGTGATCAGTCTGTCCTTCCGTCCGTTCGTAACAAATTGTGTCCGCTCTATATCTAGAGAGTTGTTATGATTTCAAAGTATATACTTGACATGTATATTAACCAACACCAGAGGGTGTGTCATAATGTATGTACAACTTCCTAGGTCAAAGGTCAAGGTCAAAAACTTTGGTTTTAGTTGACAACCCCGTGTCCTATGGTAAAGATCGTGTCCGCTCTATATCTTGAGAACCGTTATGATTTCAAAATTTATACTTGACATGAATATAAACCAACACCAGAGGGTGTGTCATAATGTATGTACAACTTCCTAGGTCAAAGGTCAAGATCAAAAACTTTGGTTTTAGTTGACAACCCCATGTCCTATGGTAAAGATTTTGTCCGCTCTATATCTTGAGAACCGTTTTGATTTCAAAGTTTATACTTGACATGTATATAAACCAACACCAGAGGGTGTGTCATTATTTATGTACAACTTCCTAGGTCAAAGGTCACGGTCATAAACTTCGGATTCAGTTGATAACCCCATGTCCAATGATGAAGATACAAATTTTTTTACCACACATTATTCACAGCGGGGCCCACAGAGATGGTCCCATCTCAATGATGTCTAGTTGACTTCTGTTCTATAATGATTTTTTTTGCCTTGGTGAAGTCAAAAATTTAGACATTGGTATGCTGTTTCAGGCGTCAGCGGCGGGAATGGCATCGTTAACAATGTATTAGTTTGTGATAAGGTCAAGTTTATTGGGAACCGCTAGTGGTAGGTCATTGATATTAGGTATGCAGTTGTATTTACCTTAGCACATCTCATTTCCATGGAGATTATTTTACCCTGCCCCCTCAGTAATGGTCTATTGACTTTGAAACTTTTGCTTAGTTTTCATGTATTAGTTTGTGATTAGGTCAGTTTATGGGAAACCACTAGTGGAAGGTCAATGATATTTGGTATGCAGTTTTATTAAAATTGGCACATCTCATTTCCATGGAGATTATTTGGCCTTGCCCCCTCAGTCAGGGTCTATTGAATTTGAAACTTTTGCTTAATTTACATGTATTAGTTTGTGATTTGGTCAGTTTATGGGGAACCACTAATGGTAGGTCAATGATATTTGGTATGCAGTTGTATTAGAATTGGCACATCTCATTCCCATAGAGATAAATTGTCCCTGCCCCTCAGTCATGGTCTATTGACTTTGAAACTTTTGCTTAGTTTACATGTATTATGATTAGGTCAGTTTATGGGGAACCATTAATGGTAGGTAGGTCAATGATATTTGGTATGCAGTTGTATTAGTATTGGCACATCTCATTTCCATGGAGATTATTTGGTCCTGCCTCCTCAGTCAAGGTTCATTGTCTCTGAATATTTTGCATAACTTATAAATGTTAAAGTATTGCTATTTTAATTTCAACATTATCATTGTTAAAATAACGAAAAGGCGAGACATATCTCTGTGATAACAGTTTATATTTATTAGATACTTTCTTTCTTTATACCTTAGCAGAATAATATAAGAATTATACTGATTTAAAGTTCACTGTTGTGTAGCCTGAGTTTAAAACTTGTAAGCAGTTTAATATAATCTGGACTTGCGACTTTCAGAGTCAAATTTGTTAAACATTTGTATATTTTTGCAATTTATATTTGTTTTCAGCAAGAAAATTGGATTTGTATCAAGTTTTAGCACCAAATGCCTACTCTTACAAAGAAGAATTTATACCTGTTATAAAGAAAGCTGTTCAGTCGCAAGTTCATGAGGTAATTATCTCCCCTGATCTGTACACTACATAGCTCTCTTATTTTCTTTGCCTTATTGACGTTATATATTTTGGGATTTCAGCTGCTGGTTATCTTTTACTTTACTGAAAAGTGAAAATATTCCAAACATTTTAAAATGATAAGAGGCTGATTTGGAATTTAATGTTTTCTGAATAAAATATAACTGGAAATATTGGCCGCAATTCATTTTTCATAACCATGACCTTTTGCAGAAGGTTCCTCTACATGACATAAATTATACCTGAGCAAATGGAAAGTTATGCTATTTATGCTGATGAAGATGATCAAGTGGTATTGAAAATTGAAAATTAGTGTTTATATTTGTATTTAGTTCAAGATTATTCTGCACATATGGGTAAAGATTAGATTAGGTAAATATCTGCTGAGTGAACAGATTTCAATATAAATACAATTAAAAAAAAAAACATTTCAGAAAGCTATGGTACAGTTCCAATGGCATGATGGTTCTGTGAAGAATGTTCATGTGGATATGACCCAGCTGTTTGAATATCAGAAACAATTGAATTCTGGAGTTGGCCTGTATGAAAAAAGAATTGATTGGTTGGCCACTGGTAGTCGTAGAATTTTTGGAACTGTTGTAGATAAAAAGTAAGTTATCTTATTGTGTTTATCCTCAAGCAGGTATAAAGTGACATTTATAAAGATATGCATATGTTGCATCCCAACTAATATTGCATAATGTAAATGTTAATATCTTAAATAAAGTATGATAGATAGATTGAAACTTTAAATAGCAAAATTGATCAGCAAGACAAGATCTACAAATAAGTCAAATGGCCGATATCGTAAGTCGACTCCTTATTGGAGTTTTGCTCTTTAATGATGATTTTTACACATTTTTTGTGTTTTTGCCCATTGCTGAAGAAGTGCATAGACATAGCTTAGCGACACAGGCTCTTTAAAGCCCCTAGTTTATGAAACTTGTTGTCTCAGATTTTTGGGTCTGCTGAAGTGCTCATTTTATATCCTGTTATTAACTTTACCTATATGTTTTTATTACAGCGTAGTTATTCTGATAGATATGTCTGTATCTAATGTCAACTATTTAGTCCACATACAGCACTCAATTAGATTGTTGATGGAACAACAAATGGCCAACAAAAAGTTCTTCAACATCATTGCGTAAGTATAACATCTTTTTTATCTAATGTTTGATTGATGTTTTTAGTTGGATCTACATTATTTGTCTATTTTTGTCTCGCTTGACGGAGTCATAAAGGGAGACATAGGTATGCTGTTTCCTACGTTGGCGATAGCGGCGGCGTCAACAATGTATTAGTTTGTGATTAGGTCTAGTTTGTGGTGATCAACAAGTTGTAGGTCAATCATATTTGGTATACAGTTGAATTAGCATTGGCACATCTCATTTCCATGGAGATTATCTGGCCCTGCCTCCTCAGTCATGGTCCCTTGACTTTGAAACTTTTGCTTATTTTACATGTATTAGTTTGTGATTAGGTCAGTTTATGGGGAACCATAAGTGGTAGGTCAATGATATTTGGTATACAGTTGTATTAGCCTTGGCACATCTCATTTCCATGGAGATTATTTGACCCTGCCCCCTCAGTCATGGTCTATTGACTTTGAAACTTTTGCTTATTTTACATGTACAATGTATTAGTTTGTGATTAGGTCAGTTTATGAGGAACCATTAGTGGTAGGTCAATGATATTTGGTATGCAGTTGTATAAGCATTGGCATATCTCATTTCCATGGAGATTATTTGGCTCAGCCCCCTTAGTCAATGTCTATTGACTTTGAAAATTTTGCTTAGTAAACATGTATTAGTTTGTGATTAGGTCAGTTCAAGGGGAACCATTAGTGGTAGGCCAATGTTAGTTGGTATTCAGTTGTATAAGCATTAGCACATCTCATTTCAATGGAGAATATTTGGCCCAACCCCTCAGTCATGGCCTATTGGCTTTGAAACTTTTGCTTAGTTCACATGTATTAGTTTGTGATAAGATCAGTTTAAGATGAACTGCTAATGTTAAGTCAATGATATTTGGTATGCAAATTTATTGGCATTTGTAAGTATCGTTTCCATGGAGATTATATAGCTCCACCCCCTCTTCATGGTTCATTGACTTTGAAACTTTTACATATTTTACAAGTTAATGTTTGTGTTTAGGTTTGTTTAAAGGGAACAACTTATAATAAGTCAATGATATTGGGTATGCAGTTGTATTAGCATTGGCGCATCTCATTTACATGGAGATGGTTTAGCCATGTACCTCAGTCATGGTTCATTGACTTTGAATATTAGCCTAACTTGTTAAGTATTGCCATTTTAATTTCAACATTTGCATAATCAAAATTAAAAAAAAGCGAGACATATCTCTGTGATAACAGTTTATTCTTAAATGAATTGTTATTAGGATCAAGTTGAACTTATATCTCCATTTCATGCAAATGCAAGTATGTTTTTAAGATACATTTCAAAATTTAGCATATTGTAAAATTTAACAAATTGATGAATTTTACTTTTTCAATTTGATTTTAGTTTTGGAAGTAAAGCTGTTACATGGAAACCCACAATGATGAAGCCTACAGAACAGAATCTACAAGCAGCATGGAGGTTAGCTTATACACAAAGAATGTTCAGAATTTTGTTCATGTTGAGTCATCACTATTCATTGGATACCAATTTTTGAGATTTCGTTGGAATAGATAAACCACAAATTTAATTGTTCATCAAAGTATACATTTCTCATAGGATTGTATGCAAACTTTGGCATAACCATGAAATCAAGTCTAATTGAAAATATATTTTTTCTTCAATTCACGAAATTTGGTACCCACGAAAATAAATGAGTCCACAGTAAGAGAAAGTTTGAAATGAAAATTAATTCGGTGGTTGTGAATAATTTATAACACTTTAACAAAGTTGATTCATTACTTTATACATAGAGAGGTTATGTAAATTCCTTATATTTATCTCACATAAAAAACACAAGGGTTAAGCAGGATTATTAATAACCCATTCAATATCATTCTTATTTCCGTTAGTTGATCCCTGTTTTCTTGGGTATTATCATGGTCCTTAATTCTTTCTGTGTATATTTTTTTTTATAACTAAAAGATAATTTTGTTTTAAATTTCAGGTGGATTTTAGACTTACAGTGTGGAGGAAGTAGGAATTTCCTGTCAGCATTTAAATTGGCTGTAGAAAATGAAGAAGAAATTAAACATAAAATCAGTAAGCTATTATTGTAGGACAAGAATGGCAAATTCAAGCTTCTTTTGTAAACAAAATTTAATGATATCTTCATTTGTAAGAAACAAGGAAATTTAATCATCGTATTTATTTTAGAATATATAACAAGTAAATTACTCATATCTATGTTTTATGAAAATAAGAAGATGTGGTATAATTGCCAATGAGACAACTCTCCACCAGAGACCAAATGATGTAGAAGTTAAGTATAGGTCACCTTAAGGCCTTGCCTTTTTATTTTTTTTGAGTTTTACTTTATTAGAAATCTTTTTGACAATGCTGAACATTGTTTTTGTACAAAACAATTACCTGTTTTTGTAAGGTTTTAATCACACTGGCATATGTGAGTGAATGATCAACAAAGACTTGATAAAATATCATGTGGTAGGATTTCACCATCGCATGGGTAAAATGATCACTACTTGTCATACCACTGAATTTATTGTGACTGAGTATTGCCAACAAATAGTTCATAAACTCTTCTAATTTCAGAGTTGAAAATGTTACTGTTCTTGTTGATGTATTTCACATTTACAATGGATGCAAACATGATACATGTATACAAATGCCATTGAAAAAACGATTGAATGTTACGTTTTTTCGTTCACTTGTACTAATGCAAAAAAGACAATATTAGTTCCACATTTTACTTCTTTTTCATAGTTCCAGAAGGCATTTATCTTTTCACAAGTGGAGTTCCAGATCAGAGTCAAGATATGTGTACATCCTACATTGAACAGGCCACCAGTGGGCGAGGGATCAAACTTCACTGCATTTTATTTAATGTTGATGACTATGATGCTAACGGTGCTATACCTGGTCGCTATGCCAACATCACACGGACAGGAGAATGCTTACGTAACATGGCCCATTGTAGTGGCGGCAGATTCCATTGGTTTAGAGAAACAGGTGAATACATATAATACACTTGTTTTAAGGTAACAGAAAATGCATGGTTTTATGCATTTATATTTTACTTATGCAGTCTGTAATATGATCACATATATTGATTACTTAATCCTTCACCAATAAAATTAGTTCATTATAGCATCAGTTAATCTTGGAAACCATGCAATCTTCTTCAAACAATTTTTTAGCCTTCAAAATTCAATTTTAGTAACTATAGAAACTTTTCAGGATATTACCTCTAACGAAATAAATCTTTTTATGTTAACAGGCATTATAGAGAGTGATGATATCCAGTACATTACAACAGAAATAGACAAAGCTATGAACTTCTCTAGAAAAGTACAAATCCTCATTGATTCTGTCAAAAAGAAGTACAGAAATAGATATGTAAGTTTTGTTTACATTATATTAGTTCAATGTTGTCAAAACTCCCTCAGCTATAAAAGCTAATCAGAATTAACTGAATTCATATTAAAATGTTTTCTGTTGTCCAAAGCTGTATAAAAGAAATACTTGTTAGTTTTATGGTGCATTTGATTTTCACACCTATTTGCCATACCTTGTCTGTAGAGGTTCAGCGTGGCTTCATTATTTTAAAGAGTGAATTGGTATAAAGCGTAAATAATAATAATTGTTATGTTATAAAATTTGGCCGATAGTTTTCTCGTTTAAATTGATTCACATTTTTCATGTCTGGGCCTTTTGTAGCAGACTATACAGGGATTTTCTCATTGTTGAAGGTCATATTGTATGTGATAATTGCTTATATCCACTTCATTTGATCTCTGGTGGATAGTTATTGCATACCACATCTCCTTATTTTTATATAGTCATTTCGATTTACTTTGAAAAAAAAAACTGTAAGGGGAGACAACTTTTAAACAATAACATGTAGACTAATATTGTTCTACATTTTAGAACCACCCATATTTAGATGAAATAAAGGCATTGCCAGCCCCTGAGTCATTCAAACTTAGAGCCATTATGTCTGGTGGATCTCCAAACTATTCACACACAGCAAGATCAGAAAAACAGGTAAAAATTGTATGATGATTTCTAATTTTTAATTTCTTATTATTGACTGAGAAAATTGTTAAATAAATTTTCATTGTAGAAGATATTTGTTGATTTAGTTGTAAATAACTTGTACAACAGAAGAGATAGTTTCTTACATTCTTTGGTTGTGAAGATCAAGTCATATCTTTCTATTACATAAGAAATGATAATTTTACAATATTTTGCTGCCTTTTCAATTGGAAAACATATTATTCCTTAAGATGATTGAAAACAGCTCTATCTTCGTTATAATTTCAAGTGAAAACCTGTTAAAAATTACTTTATTGACAGGAGACAGCAGAATCAGAAGCCAAACGTTCCCTACATCTTCGACGTCCTATGAGTGCTCCAAGGATCAGGGATCAGACCCGATCTGAAGGTAAGGATAACATTTATAACAATAAGAACATGCAATATAAAAACAAGCCACTAAATAAGGATGTACTGATTTCTAGAGAAGTACATGGTTCTCAAACGTCTGTATAGTGTGTGTGGATTGTTGTTTATCTTTTTTCTTTTCTATCTGTAACTTATGGTTATTTATTGTTCCATAGTATCATCTTACTTCTTTTATTGATTGGGGTCATTAATGAGGATGCTGAAGCTGCAAAAACAAATTTACAGGAGTGAAGTTGAAAGTCTGAATCCATTCATTCAAATTTCATTGAATATGTGATATAGAGCAGATTAAATGCAACTTTGGAGTAACTATCCACAATATATATAATAATTGTCTACAATAGTGCGATTTTCACTTAGATATGTATAATTAAAGTTTCAGTTTTTATAGAAAGACCAAAATCAGTAAGATGTATAATTAATATTTCAGCTTTTAGAGAAAGACCAAAATCAGCAACAAAAGATCCAATGAAACACGTCAAATCAAAAAAGATAATGACTGGAAGTTTCTTCCTGGATAATAAACAGCCTGGTGGTGATGGCACAGGTAAACCTTTAAGATATTTTTATTCAGATTGTTGTAAAATCTTATTATTTTCCTAACAAAAGTTTTCGTATTGATTTTCTTCGTTCAATTTCAGATGTATTTGTATTTAGCAATATGAAATCCATTAGTTTTGACACATTCACAGCAGATTTTATCTCGTCTGATTTAGGTATACACGGATTCATTATTGTATGTTGTTTTTTTTTTTGGATATCATGGGTTTAGGGAAACCTGTTCAAAGTAGTACAAATTAGCCTTTTGCATATATGCAGACTTTGGCAAAACCACAAAATCAAATATCCACGATTTTACAATTTTCCTTTAATCCACAAAAAATAAATGAATCCGCACAGTATCTCTTATGTACTTCGGTAAACAACTGAATACTTAATTTTGAAATTTTGAATTTCTATTGTATTTGTGAATTTTCTGTTTAAACATTTTAATGATTTGCATCTTATTAGTTTATGAAATGGGGAAATTTTTAAGGTATATTTAGATTAGAAAAAAAGGATCGCTGGAGATATTTTAAGGTTTATGAATGTTCAAAGAACCAGGATTCTGATGGTTTAGTGTCAATTTTGCTTAGCAGAATGATAAATAAAATAGGGTCATGTTTTGATGTCATGTAATATGAACAATGACATTAACCTGCCTAGATAAAATGTTCTATTTATATTTTATTTGTTCATAGGATCTGTATATAAGAAATATCCTGGCAATAAATCTGTAAGAAAGAATATCAACCACACAATTATACCAGATATAGAAGATGTTGTTACTACCAAGGAGGTTAGTGTCTTATAAAAAATAGTGTAGAAAGGGAGGGATACAGACCTATTCACTCATCAACTGCTGTGATAGTATAAGTTTCTACAAACATAGCGTTGTGAGCCCTAAGTCACTGTATACATTTTTGATAGTTATAATGATGAATAAAAAGATATGTTGGATATACGTTATTGAGACAGCAACCCAACAACTTAAGCAGAATACGGAACAAAATATTAATTGGTCATTAAACAGTCTTGAACAAATGACAATTATCTATATCATATCTCAAGCTCTGAAAGCCCAAAATCTTTACAAATTGCAATTAAATTTAACAAAGATCAACTTTAATCATTATCAGTTTGATCTTATTTGTGTGTAAAGTTTTTTGTATAATGCAGATCTTTACATCTAGCAGTTAGAGAGCAGTGCTATTTTTTTTGAAGATACACAAAAGTTCATTTAAAAATCATAATAACTTATACACATGTATTATATTTATCCATAACATTGTGCATTAGGGGCTAGGGTAACATTTTGATATGAAATATGTTTAGGTCTACTTGACTTATTTTAAAGGTTAACATCTATATATAAGTTGCTTTTATAGTCTTAGAATTTGGGAAACTTAAGTCCTTGAACAGGTGTTTTCTGTTAGTTGACTCATTATTGGAAATAATGACAGTGTTCATCATTTAGATGTTATCTTCATTAATTAGTATAACAATGTAATGTACAGTTCATAGGAATGAAATATTGATATGACATAGATATGAACTCGATTTTATATATTTCAGTGGATGAGATTGTACAGTTTATCAAGATTGAAATTGGACCTAAACAAGCTGATTTCTGGACCTGATTGTAAACATACAGAAGACAATGTCAAAGCTTTACATAAACAAGTTTCTGCCAAGTATGTTTGCATATCTGCTGACTATGAAAATTCTAATTTGGAACATTTTGATATTAAAAAGATTAATCAATTCACTTCTTGCACTCTCCAAGCTAATTATTTGAAAGTCAAATCCACTTTTATCTGGGTGTATTAAATCTAACTAGAAGCTCAGTGTAGATGGAATTTTTGACCTGTTTGATATATTGTGACCTTAAAATTGTTCACCAATGTAATTTTGTGAGCTATTTGATATTTAAGATTATAAAAATCTCAAAGTCTATCATTTTATTATTTCTTTTTTATAATATACACTAAGAGAACTGTCTGATATATTGCTTTTTACTTTTTATATTTCTTGTTGTTAGAATTTTAAATAAGAATATAACATAAATGATAATTTACTGATTCAGTATAGTAAACAAAAACTGGAATAAACTGTGTGTAATTCTAATATAAGATTTTGTTTGAAGATTTTTTTGAATTTTTTTTTTTTTATATTTAAAATTGGAAACATAGCTTAATTAAAGACTGTATCAACATAGTTAATGTATTTTAGTGACTTAAGTAGAATTAACACTTTTTATTCTGTTCATACGTTGTTTAGATACTGTGAAATATTCCCAAGTATTAATGTGAAAGGAACAATAAAACATCTACAGTTATTACCACATGAACTGAAGGAATATGAGTCACAAACAGAGAAAGTATTAAAGAGATATTTAAAGAGATTACAATGGCTACTAAGTGGTAGGTGAAAATTATATAAATATTATTCAAAACAGGATATAGGAATCATCTTTTCATTAAATTTTTTAACATTTTGAATAATTTTGGAAACTACATAGAATTAGGTGTAAACTAGTTCTGGTGAAGTAATTGGAAATTGCTTTTAAAAAATTGAGTGCTTCAAATATTCATATATGACCTGAAAATCTATAAATTTTAAAAAGTCTCATACACAAATTTATATATTTTCTGTCATCTGTAATTTACATATAGTTTACGAAAGGTAAATGAATTAACAATGTATAAGGATAAAAAAACATGTCCTATGGAGAATATCTACAGTACTTAATCAACTGGCTGACTTGTAATTGTGTGTTTATATGCTTTCAGGCAGCAGGAGAGTGTTCGGAAATATAGTTCATACAAAGTGTATGATTCTAGTAGATACATCAGGATCTATGGACCCATACATGACAGAACTCAAACAAGAACTGGCTTCACTTGTATGGGATCAACTCTACAGGCTTGGTGCTAGGTCAGTACACAACATGTATAGTTAAAAAAAAATTTTGGAGTTCATGCAATACCCTCAGTGTTCTAACCTTATTTGGATATATTGATATTTTACCATGGACTAATTTGGATATTTTTTTAAGTAGAAATGTACTAACTTCTTATAGCTATATTGATATTGGTCAGATGTATTCTAGTTTATACAAAAGCTATTTAAAAAAATGATAGTATTCAGCAATAAAATGTTCTCATTCAAAACACTTACTGAAGAAAAATATGGGTAAATTTTAATTGCTTTTAGTTGATTTTTGCAGCATTTAGTTTTTAATAGCTCTTATCTAGAACATGCATGTAACCAGTTACAATGATATCTGCATAAGATTGGAATATTTCTTTTCTAAAGGTTTATCTATTGCAATGGGTTCAATATGATAAATTTCAAACAGAAAGATACATTTATGATCAAATCACATACATACCTAATGCACGGAAATTTGTAATGGCAGCAACGAATTAAACTAAATCTATTTTGAAATTGTTTAAGAAGAAGACATTTTATATAACTCATAATTATAAAAACAGCTGATTTGATATCATCTGATCTTTATTTCGATTCAGATTCAACGTTGTGAGGTTTTCTGGAAATTGTGAGAATTGGTTTGACAGATTACAGCCAGCTACACAAGAAAACTGTCATGATGCTGTCAACTGGTCATCTAAGTTTAAAGCTTCTGGCAATACATGTACATTGGAAGCACTAAAGGTGTGATTTTTACTTTGAAAGTTATATGTGCAAGAAAGCTGTGTAACATGTACATCTGTATTTAAGTTTTAGGAATTACCAAGATAAAACAATCAACCCGCATTTGTTTTATAAGCCTTTTTTATAAAGCAAAAGCATATATAAAAGAAAATGTGCTTTGAAATGGAATTAAGCTTTCTTATCAATGATTTTTGGCAACAATGAAGAAAATATCAACAGTCTTCATTTCTTTAGAGGACCCAAACCACAATGGGCTATACTGAATTAACCCAAATCCTAAAACTACCACTTACCCTTCCCTAACCCTTACACTAGTACTAGCCTAAAAAAAACTGACCTAACCCCTACCCTAAACTGAATCCTGTCCCTAAAGTACAGGATCCCCTAAAGTCAATGAAACTCATTTCCTTTGTACTTCACATTTGTAAGGATGTCTGTTAGTTTACAAAATGATATCCAAGCATGAAATATTTTTATTGTGACAAAATTAGATAAATTTTTGAAATATTTTACCAAAGTAGTCAATCAATCTGTAAAAAATGGTTGACTTAGGTCAAAAGAGAAATTTAAATTTCACAGAGATTAGAAAAATTGCAGTAATGAAAATTTTATTGGTTTTATTTCACAGATGGCTTTTGATGATCCAGAGATAGAAGCTATTTACATGTTAACTGATGGTAAACCCGATACTAGTACATCACTTATACTTAGAGAGGTTGGAGAATGGAACAATGAAAGAAACATTCAGATCAACACAATATCATTTAACTGTTCCGATAGGTAAGTCTTACACACTAGTATGTCACTTATACATAGAGAGGTTGGAGAAGGGAACAATGAAAGAAACATTCAGATCAACACAATATCATTTAACTGTTCTGATAGGTAAGTGTGATACACAAGTGCTTCATGCATACTGAGAGAGGCTAGAGGATGGAGAAATAGTTTGAAATAACAATGTTAGTAAATGTGACACACTAGTACTCATGCATCTTAAAAAGAAGGTGAAGAATGGAAAAATAAGAGAAATTCAAATCAAAGAAAATACCAGTATTTTAAAAATCTTCAATGGAAGTAAACTCAAGCAGTCTCACAATTAAGTTACAATAGGCTACATAGCCTGTGTATAAAAATCTCAAAGCAAGAATAAGAATATCAAAATAGATATGAATAAAAAGATGAGGAGAATCTAACACATTAAAAAGACCATTTTTTATGAGACAACTTGAAATCTTGAGCACCTGAGATTTCCAGTCTCTGACATGACTTATTCAAGTTAGAAACTACTAGAAATTCCTGTTGGTACTTGAGATTTGAGATAATGCATATGTGTAACAAAAATAATATTTTACTTAACAGCTTCCCTTTTCTTATCACTGTCGCCTTTTTATAATCAGATGTTTATTTTTAAGTGATAGCTAAACTATTGGACATTTTTTTAACAGAAAAAGTCATTCTTATTTATTATAATTTATAGCACTGCCAACAATTTCCTGAAGTTATTAGCCACACAAACAGGAGGAAGATTCCATATGTGCCACAGTGATTTTGATGCTCAATTATTTGCACACAAACTGCTTACTGAAGGCTTTGGAGATACAGAGGTAAGGCACTGAGTATGTTCAATACATTACACACATATTAAATATATATGTATGTATGTATGTATAAAAATACATCAGATATCAAATGTTGCTGTATTGTACTCTACAGGAACACTACAATTGTGAACATCATTGACATATTACCATAGGATTTTGAGGAAAAGACCTAAATGCAAAACTTTACTTTGTAGGTCAAATTGACCCGAATTTTGCTGAATAGCATTATCCTACATAAGAACACGGTAGTGGTGAATTATTAATGAAAATATATAATATATATTTTTGAGAATTAAGTAAAAACATAAATTAGCTTAAGACACTTATAAGTCAAATATAAGTCATAGTGACCTTTTATATTATTGAGCAGCTATGTACTTAACAAGATGACTAGGGAAGTGCAATAGATATGAAAGTATAGGATTCTGAAACAATGGACATAAATGCAAAAACTAAAACTAAAGGCACTTAAAGCCAGGGCTTTTTAATTTGTTGGTTTACAGATTTTTCACATGAAAAAGTCGGGTCGGTCAGTCGGAAAAAAAAATCTTACAAGACATAAATATATAAAAAATAAATATATATTTCAGCTTACTAACAGTATTTTTGGTATGCTATTTTGTCATCATTTCTTAAACCTTAGTCCCAAATATTATTGCTGAGCTGTTTTAAACATACACAAGGCTTCCAAAACGGTCATATATGCCGGACATTTGTATAATGTCCGGTAAAAGTCCGGCTGGGCAAAGCATGAAACGGTCATCTACTTTTTAGTTTTCAAGGCTTTAAGAGACGGTCATTTTAACATAATTCGCGATCTTTTTGACCCAACGTTTTGCCTTTAACAGCCACACATTTCCGGTCATAAAAGTGACATGATCATTAAGTACTATCAAAACAACCCCTACTTCAATACCTTCTCATTTTAATCAAGGCTAATTAGTTGTCAAACAGCTGAAATTTACCTGTTCAGGTGACAGGTAAACTATTTTGAACCGGACATTGATCGGTCTATTCAAAGTTATTTTCTTACATTTCAGCGGTTTGCATCTAATTAATTTAGTCAAAAAGGTTTAAATTATCAGAAATACGTTTACAAATATGATTTGATGAAAAAATTAAAAAGGTGAAAATGAAAAAACGTCATAACCACGTTGTTTGAACCTAGAGACATGTCTCTGTTTGAACTAGTACACGTGTGCGCATGTGCGCAGGTGTGAAATTTAATTATGCATCCTAATTTCTTCAAAAAATGCTTAAATTGTCATTGATACCTTTATCTCACGTTTATTTCGAATATTTTCTTGAAGAAATAACGTAGAAAGAGCTACTTCCACTCATTCACGCTTGGCAAACGTACACGGAATTTACGTATCCGTCTCTGGTCCATGTTTTACCATTGTTAAGATAACATCCGGTATAAAAACGAAAGTCAAGTTTTTTACAAAGTTATTTTGCACAAATAAAGAGTCTAAGGCAGATATAAGTACGCTGATGTTGCACACTTCAAATGATGCACTGCCAATTTAACAGTTTACGTCAGAACTTCGAATTTGAATCAAAGAAAGTTTAATAACGTTTTTTTTAATGTCAATCATTGGGATGGCCAACTCGGCAACTGATTACCATAATTGCCTTTTGTTTATTTAGTCTTAAGGGATTAAAATCGGGATAATATATAAAATGTCCGGCTGGCTAAAAATAATTTTGGAAGCCCTGAACATACAATGTGTGCCATCTTCATATAATTTGAAAAAGGAGGGTATGTCCACGGACAAACATGAAATTAATCATCATTTCACAAACAAGAGAAAACAGCTCCAGGTTACTTTTTATCAACTTTCAGGAAACATGGTGAATAATGATCTTCAAACACGAAAACGTGAAATAAAAATTGCTAACACATCGTACGAAAATAAGATTTTACCATCTGTGTCAAAAACGAAGTAGACTCGTCCACCAGAAAGACGAGGATATCGATTCCATCATTTGTCATGCATTCCCGTTTTTGATATCCAAATGGACAAACCTTTTTTTTTTCAATCTATGAAATAAGAAAATTCCAAATTGTTTGTGAATATCTCTTACTCTTAACTTGGCGTCTTTCACGTTTGGACATGTCCATTTCATCTATAAGATGATAAATCTTACGGAATTATGACAAAAAAGGAAAACAAACTTATTGTAATGTGTTTTTAACACAGGTTTCATTCCGCAAAATAATTTTTCAAGGTCAGTTATGATTGTCTATTTTTAGATACGTAAACCTACAGATTATTTTTAGATTTTTAATTTTTTACACCACAATGTGTAATAATTTCTGCTAATGTTGAGTGCATTCAATTTCATAAAAAAGAATATTTTTATTTATATTTCAGGGATAATGTATTTGTTAGGGTCGGTGGGAATAAAAAAGCATGAAATGTCAATTTTATTTTTATTTGCAAATTGGAAAAATAGGGTCGGCGGATCTGTAAACCAACAAATTAAAAAACCCTGGCCTAAGTGTGTCATAATACCCAAGCATTCCAGAACAGTGTAGTACTATCAAAGATATTAAGAACATTACACAGTTTTCTAAAAACTGGACCTATAAGCTAAAAGTATTCAAACAGTAGGGATTTATAAATTTGCAGATAGGCAAGGGTAAATATATAAGCCTTGCTGTTGAACAAGGGCTGTGTCCCTGTTTTATCTGAATGAATTTTCTCCTAATTTAGTTATTTTTAAATTCCTTTTCTTATTTACCTATGAATTACAAAAGAATATATAATCTTGGTCCAACAATCAGACTTTAAGATTATATTCTATTATGATACACTTTTACTGGTTTTCCTCAATTTAAAACTTTTCAGAGTTATTTTTAGTATATTCTTATCGAATATTTTGAATGAAGTCAATGTTATATTTTTCAGTACCCTCATTTACCTGAATTTGAAGGTGATGATCTACGCAGACTTGGACAAGAAATAGCTCTTGCTAGAAAATACTTGGCTCAGGCAAGACAATACAGGTATATATAATTATTGTGTGTGGCTGATTTTTTATGGGTTTTTTCTCAAATTTAATTGTATATCGACATAGAAAAACTATCAAACAGGTGTAGTGATTAGTCAAAAAAGTTTTAAAAATCTTAAAGTATACAAAAAACTGAATTTAAGCTGAAACCGATTTAGAGGGATTTATTCATTATTGCAATACTATGCCATTTTTTGGTCCAAATATGAATAGTTAAAGTGTGTAAGTTATTGATAAGCAATATGTAATTGTATAAGCAGTTTTTTTCACCTTTGTTTCTGCTTTGAAATTCTTCATATTTTTCTCTCTCTTATAGATCTTTGTACCAATCAAAAGTATCAACAAGTGAAAAGCCTGCATCTAATAAAGGTGAGCACACACTAATATTTTATGTGTAAGACAAAATAGGAGGTATTGAATGCAAACTTTCTAATTTTATTACTTTTTTCTAGAGTCAAAGATTTCTACTTCACCTTGTTTAATATTGTCAGTCATGAATTGATAACTTTCATAATCATAATTTATTGATATAAAGGTTTTGTGTAAAGTTTTATTGAAATCTATTACATCATCTTGAAGATATAATATTTCTTATATAATTTATAACACTTCATTTGCAAAAAGTATATCAAAGATATAAAGATGCCAGTTTACAAAGAATTTGAAAATTCCTAGATGGCACATGGGTACAGTATCTGTTTAATGTTGAAAAACATACAAACCAAATTAAATTCCAGTATTAGATTGATTTTATTATGACAGCAAAATAAACCAGATAGATTTAAAGATGATTGTAAAACGTTGAAATTTATTTTTTTCACTCTATTTTCAGGAAATGCTCCTCCTTTCATAGTAGGGAAACCAAGAGCTTCAGCAAGATGAAAAATTGGAAGTTGACAGACATTTATAGTGCATTTTATTTTTGAATGAGATCTTTTTATTTCGAACATTTAGATGAAGAAAAGATCTTATCTTACAGTCTGTGATATATTTTATTAAAAGGCAATTTATATATTTTTTATTTTATAACATATTATCATGTTTTGGGTAACATGTTCATAATGGATGAAATTTTATTTATTGTATCTTGTTGTAATGAAAAAGCTTAGAAGTGATAATTGTCCATTCAAAATGGTATGAAATCTTTATAACAAGATACAATTTACATTTTGATTGGAAAAATAATTATCACTGCAATTATGTTTAATGTTCTGTTTTTGTGAATTATTACAAAAGCATTCAGTGTAAATGTTATGTTTATGTAGTATTTTTCATGTTTTGAAGTTGCATTACAATTAGGATGGATCCTTTTGGGCTTAACACAAAAGGAGATGGTTGAATCAAAATAAAATATAAATGTAAAATTCTAGGTTACAAGCTTTTTATGTAGAAAATTAAAAAAAAAATCTTGTTAGATAAATAATTGATAGAACACTTTACTAATTATACTCTTAAAATCTGAACAGAATTAGAGAATCTCTGAATGTGGTTGCTGCTTTTATTTAGATAGATTTTGATACTAAATGTTATATGAATAGAAACTTTTTTGTAAAAATTGTATACTGTATGTTGGGATTTTTATGCCTGCTTGTTTTTTCCTGATCTTCATATACCACATATCAATTAAATATAAGCTAATTATTTTCAAGATTCCAAAAGGAATTTTCTGAGGTGAAATATTTGCATTAAATTGTCAATCATGAATATATCAGAACTAGACAGGCATGAAATATCCCTATATACAGTATATCATTTGATTATGCATGCTTGTTGAAACTAGTCTGTGAATGTATTTTACAGTATTTGTTAAAATATACAGAGTAAATAATAGTCTATTAACTCTGTTTTGGTATTTTTGTCTGGCTTTTTCATCGCTATATGCGAGACATAGGTATAACAAGCAGGCGGTGATGGCGTAAACTATTAGTTTAAAGCTTTATATTTCAGAAGTTTGAAGACTTGGATGTTTCATACCTTGTGTGCAGATACTATGTGTTACGAAGTTTCCGTCTGTCTTATGTCCATTGTCCTTGACCTCATTTTCATGGTTCAATGACTGCTTGAAAAAAAATTACCTATTTTTTTTGTTTTGGATAACTATATTTGGTATATGGGTTCCTTGCAATGTTTACATGTCCATCAGGTAGGGTTCACCTGACCTTGACCTTATTCCATGGATCAGTGATCAAGGTTAAAGTTACGGGGTCAAGTCTGTATCTCAGATACTATAAGCAATAGGTCAACTATATTTGGTGTATGGAATGATTGTAAGGTGTATAACTCCATCTGGCAGGTGTCATCTGACCTTGACCTCAATTTCATGGTTCATTGGACAATGTTTATTTATTGTGGTTTGGTCTATTTCTCAGATACTATAAGCAATAGGGCCACTATATTTGGTGTATGGAATGATTGTCAGGTGTACATGTCTGTCTGGTAGGTTTTATCTGACCTCAACCTCATTTTCATGGTTCATTGGACAATTTTTAGTTTTTGTGGTTCGGTCTAGTTCTCAGATATTATAAGCAATAGGTCAATTATATTTAGTGTATTGAAACAATTATGTGGTGTACATGTCTGTCTGGCAGGGTTCATATGACCTTGACCTCATTTTCATGGTTCATTGGTCAATGATAAGTTGTCATAATTTTGTCAATTTATCCTTTACAATGTACTATAAGCAATAGGTCAATTATATTTGGTGTATGGAATGATTGTAAGGTGTTCATGTCTGTCTGGCAGGGTTCATATGACTTTGACCTCATTTTCATGGTTCATTGGTCATTGTTAAGATTTTGTGGTTTAATCAGTTTCTCGGGTACTATTAGCAATGGGACCACTATATTTGGTGTATGGAATGAATGTAAGTTGTACATGTCTGTCTAGCATGGTTCATCTGACTGTGACCTCATTTTCATAGAACATTGATAATGTTAAGTTTATGTGATACTTGTAGTAAAACTTCATATTACAGACTTTCAACATGAATTCAATGATAAGTAACAGGCGAGACATTTAAACGTGTGCACTCTTGTTTTAAATGAATCTAAAAAAAAAACAACACAATCATGACAACATGTAATATAAACAGACAAAACAAAATCATCATCTTGACTGGAAGACATGGACAAAACTGTAGGAACATGGATTACATTGATTGAGAACACATGCAAAAGAAAAATATAAAGATATTAGTAAACCTACAAAAGAATTTATCTTGACACAGATTTAGGAAGTACACATCACAACAACGCACCTTTCTGTTTTAAAGATGGCTAAATAACATTTGCTGATTTAATAATTACCAGAATAGAAAGTAGAATGTATTGTTGTCAGATCCCTGTAAGCGAAGCGTGGACACAGGATCTGTACTTATATCAGATTGTATATGTATCAAAAACAAACAGGGTAATGATTTAAAATTTGCAGCTTTGCTTTAGTCTTTTCTTAGAAACTCCACAAGATATACAAATATTAAAGTCAACACCACAACAAACTGCAAATCACCAACTGGAAACTTGTATGAGAACGAAAAAACACAAAGAGTCTTGACCTCATACAGGGGCCAAATAAACCTGGATTGAACTGAATACACAAATAGGGTTAAAATAGCAATTTCTCCAAACTTTTCATTGTTGGGATATGAATGGATGAGTGATCTACATTTAGTTTTCGCAGCCAATTGCATATCTGAAATAATATAGGCAAAAGGTCTACCATAATTGGTGTATGGAATGTTTGTTAGGTGAACATGTCCATCTGGCAGGGTTAATCTGACCTTGACTTCATATTCATTGTTTATTGGTTGATGTTAAGTTTTCTTTAAGTTGATTTGACATTTCACGTAAGTCCTTTCCATAAGATACTATAAGCAATATGGAAAAAAATGGTGGCAGGTACAGGTGGGATACAAATTGCTCTGATATTTTTATGTTTTATTCTACAATTCGAAACCACTAGACTATGAAGGAAATACAAATTAAACCAGAGACAATTTTTTTTTATGCCTGCACAACAATCTTTAGAGAGAGCAAATTCAACTATGCTTCTTGATAAGCTACGTCCAAGGCCAAATCACGACTGGGTAACCGCCCTGCATTTCATATATTTTACAGATAAAGAATTTTTGCTATGATATGATGTGTAAGTTTTTAGATTAGGCACCTATATTTAGTGTATGGAATGATTGTAAGGTGTACATGTCTGACTGGAAGGTTTCATCTGACCATGGTTCATTGGACAATGTTTAGTTTTTGTTATTTGTTTTTTTCTCAGATGCTAAAGCAGTAGGGCCATTATATTTGGTAAATTGAATGATTGTAAGGTGTATATGTCTGCCTGGCAGGTTTCATATCACAATGACCCCCTTTTCATGGTTCGTTGGTTAATGTTTTTTAAAAGTTTTCATGGTTTTGTCAGTTTATCAGATACTATATTTAGAATGATTGTATTGTGTACATGTCTGTTGAGCAGGTTCATATGACCTTGACCTCATTTTCATGGTTTATAGGTCAATGTTAAGATTTTGTGGTTTGGTTTGTTTCTTAAGTGCTGTAAGCATCAGAGCCACTGTATTTGGTGTATGGATTGGTTCATCTGAACATAACCTCATCTTCATGGATCATTGATAATGTTAATGTTAAGTGTATGTGATACTTTTAGTAAAACATTCATATTACAGACTTTCAACATAAATTCTATCATGATAGGTAAACCAGGGGAGACATTTTAGTGTGTGCAATCTTGTTTAAGCAGTTGCTGAACCATGAAAATGAGTTCAAGGACATTGGACATATGACAGAAGAAAAGTTTGTAGCATAACTCATCTACATCCAATGTATTTAGTATCAAGGTCTACTACCTTCTGAAATACAAAGCTTTAACAAATAGTTTAAGCTGTTACCACTGTCAGAATTGCATCCCTGAATTCTGCATCAAGTGTCACAAGTGAAACAAAAATCACTGAGAGAAGACCAAAGGGACTGAGCTTTATATTGTCTTTGAAACTGAGAGCCAAGAAAGGTCACATATCAAAGGCCTGTCATAACAGGCTTTATCAGAAAACTTTAAAAGTCACAGGAGCAGGACTCCAGGGGGCCTTATATACTAATTTTGGAGAGAAAAAAACCGAGGACTATACAAATTTGATATGGTACTTCATGCAGTTGAGAAATCAGATACATAATATGTAAACAAAATAAAAATGATGATCTAAGAAGATTTCTTTTGAAATGAACCTAATCAGGCCTTATATTGATATAGCTATGCAGTATGGGTTTTGGTCATGGTTGAATGCCGTAGGGTGACCTATAGATGCAAACTTTGACGTTAGTTGGTCTTTGGTGGAAAGTTGTCAAATTTTTAATCATACATCATCTTTTTTTTATACTAATCAGAAAACTGATGTAATGTCTGGTAAGTAACTCATGTCTTGCTTTGTGACATTCATCACATGTGAGATATAAGTTGTTAAACCAAATCATATACATATGTTTTCTTTCCTGCCATCCATCATAAGGAAATTCATTCCAAGTTTAACCGTAGCCAAATTAACATAGATGTTTAAGATAAAGCTTACATATGTTGAATGAAAAGGATCCATATAAGTTTGCTTAAAAGTCAGATGAGCTTCAAATGTAGCATATCAAAACTACAACTAAATACTTAATAGGCGTGGACTACAAAGAATTCATTAACTCAGTACTGTAATGATTTTATGAATACAAATAAAACTTGACATGATATGGTGTTTGAACACATCAGCATATTATCTATCTAATATATCAATCATTATTATGTTTTGTATTTAAGTTTCGTTAAGATGTAAATATCTTTATGAGTTCATCACAATATTTATTTGTCCGATGTTTGTGTTTGACACCCTCTATTTCTGTGATTAACATCTGTGGAGAGAATTTTCCTGCTTCTTTCAGTACATCTGTAAAGAGAACACAAAAACAACTAAAAATCAAATACATTAATACATCTTTGAAACATGGTCCCAAATTTTTTTTATCATGCTTTTAACATCTAATAGACATTTAAGCCAATCACGGAAACACTGGGATATCAAATGTAAGAGATGTTGGTCACAAATCATGAAAATAAATAACTCATACTTTGATAGAGATTCAATCGACTAACAGTCCATTCCTCAAATAGTGGAAAGTCAGTCGAATTAAGAGTGTGCATTCCCATTATCAATGTAGTACTGTAACCAACATATAAGAAAGTTTACTTTTGTTTATTTAAAAAAGCATGCCTTTTCTGAAACTAGATGTTGATTTTGCAATAATAAAACTCAAAATTTATGTACATTTTTGTTAATCATCTTCAAGATTTAGTAGTTCTTTTCACATTATTTCCACATGTAAAATATATGTGTTTTAAATATTATTGATATATGTCTGTCTATATATAAACATAACTGCAGTTGCTCAAGTGTAAAATGTAGGTTATAATGACCATACTGCAAAAAGGGAGTAAAAATAAAACCATAAGTTCCTAAGAAATGACCCTAAAGATAAACATTTATCAAAGATTTTCTTCATATATAAATGTAGCTATAGGTAAAGGCAACTCATGCTGTATTGCATTAGAAAAGGTATATAGCATAATATCACAAATTTTCTTACAATAAGGCTTCAACACAACTGGTTTTTTTTTTTTGGCTCTACTGAAAGGGTCAAATCATATGTTCAAAATTTGAACTTTAATGAAATTGTTATTTTCTGTACTACTAAGTAGACTTTGTCTGATTCCATATGAACAGAATTACTTCAGATACACTTTTGATTTCAATAAAGAGTCAGTGAATTCTGAGACACCTTTGATCTCAATAAAGAGTCAGTGAATTCTGAGACACCTTTGATCTCAATAAAGAGTCAGTGAATTCTGAGACACCTTTGATCTCAATAAGGAATCTTGTCCAATTATGAAAACTGTTGTTCAAATGGAAAGTATAAAAATCTGTTTGGTCCAATCACTAAAAATACAGTCTGTATAATTCTGATATAAAATTGTTCTACCTACCTAGTATTGAACTCTGTATTTTAGGTTCAGGGTCATCAAGATGCACCAGAAGACCTTTATAAATAGACTCAAGGTGCAGCCTATACAGATCTACCTTGTATTTCCCATCAAAACATTCCAAATATGCAAGGAATGTTTTAGATACAACAATTCTAATCTCATCACTGCTATCATCTAATCGCTTAAGTAACTCGGGGTAAAAGTTGTACAGATTGTCCTGGTCGAGGGAATCCCTCATCAGCTCTAACAGCCTTGTCATCACACGACAGGATACCAGTCGTGTATTCTTGTTGTCACTATCCATGGAGGTTTTAAGTTGTGTTATTAGATCTTCAATAACAGGTTGCATCTAAAAACACATAGGTAATATTTGATTTCAAATTTCATCTTGTCCTAAAATTGGTTGGATACAAACTTATATGCAAATATTGAAGTTTAATTTAACTTCAGCATGAAAATGACCAGAAGGTGATGACTAGTATTTAAGAATATCAAAGAAAAAAATAATTTGAATAAATGAACTGAAGCGTAAAATATACACCAGTGATGGTTTTTACTCATGAGACTGACAAATAGCTGGGGACATGCTAACACAGGCATTTGTAGATGTCATTGGATTTATAGGAATTACCTCAATTTTATCCATTCCCAACTAAATACGTCAATTTTTGGGAACAGATTTTATGTTTACTCAAAATAGGTTTTCTGACAATTATTAGTCAAATATATAATTTTAACAGATAATTTTATAAATGACAGATAAGAATCCTTTAACATTTTCACTGATAATTGAAAACAAAGATGAATTAAGAAAAAGTGTGAATAATATAGCATTTTAAACCCTGGTCTTTATCAACTTTTTTTTGGGGGGAAATAGAAAATTCATCATTTACGAGAAAAAAAATTGCAGATTTAACTCACTCTTTATCATTACAGTTTTAAGTAACCTTAAGTTACATACAAATGTATTTGGTATAAATTTCAAACTCTTGTTAACCCTATAACATTCTCTGACAATTATAACAGTAAGATTAGAAACACTAAAAAAAATTAAAAACCTTTTCTTTGTCCAAGACTCCACTTTGTAACAAGGCCCACATACAAGACACAGCACTAGTTCTGATAGCTGATGCTATTCTTCCTGCTTGCCATACCATATTAGGTATAACTATATCCTTAACCACGGTCACTGATATGTCTCCAAACTTTCCTTGGGAATCTAATGTCTCCTTCGCATTCATCAGGAGGTGGGATAGAAGGGTGAAGAACTTAACCCTCATCTCAGCATCCTTCTTCGGGTTGAGACAGGGTACTAATATAGCCATGACTTCATCTAACAATTCTCCAACAATTGGTCCTAAATTGAGAAAGACAGTTCTGCATAAATACTCCAATTTGTTTAAAATGTCCAAAATTGTGGACTTAACTTGTTACCGGTACTTCAAAAAAATACATGTATCAAAAGTATATTTACAAAGAAATCTAAATTTGACATAAATCATATAGTGTTTCCTCTATCACACAAAAAGGGCATGGTAACTTTATTGAAAAAGGGCATCTAGAGCACGTTAATATTTATAAAAAGGGCACCTACAGTGTATGGAAAATTAACAAAGGGGCACCTACAGTGTATGGAAAATTAACAAAGGGGCACCTACAGTATGCTGAAAACAAGAAAGGCAATAAATTGTCATATTGCATTGGTAGAGTATGGACTGCTAGTTGTTGATGGAATCAGAACTCAAGATAGCAAGTGTATTGTTTCAAAATAATATTGTATATGCATCTTTAAATAAAGATGAAAATCTACATTATTTCGGGTAACAGCAAGGGACCAAGGATATATGTATCTTACTAGCGATAGATCTTTGTCAGACTTTGAAGGTTAAAGGCATAAATTTACTAGGCAGTAATTACATGATTTGACTGATGTGGCACTTAAATATGAAGATTAGGATATAAGATCTGAAAATCTAGTTCAAAATTTCACTTCAATTAGTTTCAGGGGACAGTCCTGATCAACAAAAGTTGGGCCCCTTTTTTTTAAACCAGGATTCACAGTATAAATGAACTTGTAGAACTTTGTAAGACTATTACACTGCATAATCATTATCCTTATAAAAAGTTTAGATCGGTTTTTAGAATTCATTTCTATAAAGTTAGAACCAAAGATTTGTACAAATTCTTATTGAAACGATTCTAATAACTGTAAATTGTAAATTAATCGAGAATTGATCACGTCTACTTTCGATTTACAAATGAAATGTAAACGGGAAGTGACAAGTAGATAATAAATTCAGAATGAATCCGGATTCATCTACAGATTGGTTCGTTTTAAAAAAAAAAAGGCAGTAAATTATCATTTTTTGAATTTGATTTGCTTATTAAGAACTATATTTGTCTCTCTCATTTATTTTAAACTAAATTTATTTCGTATTTTACATTTTAGTGTCCCCAAATTCACAGGAATACTTTCATGCACGCCCAGTATATCGTAAACAGTACAGGAAGCACCTGTTTGACTCGTTAAAACTTTTCTGAACGTTTTGAATAAAGTTCTATCTTTTTAATCGAAATTGAATGTTTTATACCAAAGATCACGAAAATACGTACATTTGACGAAACTATGACAAACGAACTGCAAATTGTGATAGTTTTAAAGATATTAAAATTAAAAAGCGAACTATCTGGGGGAAAACATTTATGTTCAAATGACGAAACTACGACAAACGAACTGCAAATTGTGATGGTTGGCCTTGAGAAATATTGAAATTAAAAGGCTGACTGACTGATTTTACTGGGGAAAATTATTATGGTGGTCAGTTAAGAGGTTTATTAATAATTAACGGATTAGTGACCCATCCGATGGCGATAAGTGGATTAACAATAACTTTATAGCAGCTGTTGTAAATGTTAATTAGCTGAGGGTCATAAACTTATCAAAAACATGAAGACAGGAAGAAAGGGCATTTTTGAGACAATGGCATCATCCAAAAAAGTGAAAAAAGGGCATGGCGTCATTTATTAAGACAAAAAAAGGGCATGGCGTCATTTAAAAAGGGCATGGCGTCTATCCATGCTAAACATGCTTGGGGGAAACACTATCATACCAAACATATAAAACACAACTTCTCTTGAAGACTGTATGTTTGACAGATGTCTGTTGGTTATTTTTGTTGTTTTGTAGCTTTTTCTGTCTGATTGATGATTACCTCACATCTCCTCTTTATTCTTTTTCAATACCATAATATAAGAAGAAGTTGCACATGATGTTATGCAAGGTAAACTTCCACCTATTGTTTGCCATTGACCAAAATTTCAAAGTAAAGTCAAACAGGAAGTGACTGCCCCTCAGATTTGACAATTGCTTACAATTAGATATGGTTGATATTAACATGTGTTATCTAATTTCAATAATAATAATGAACTTGCAACAGGTTTGTTTATTTTTATATTTTAATTTAATAACTCAAGTTGATATTAAGCAATATCCAGTTCTCACTCGTTATAAAATATTTAAATTTTGTCTGACATTTTTGCATAGCCCCTGTCACTGCCGTCATATGTTTTGTCCAGGATTATCTGTATATTATATTTTCTTCAAAAGAAAATTTACTTATGTACAGGTAGGCCATAGGATTTTATCAAAGGCTACATAACCATCCTCTGGTGAAATTATGTTTTCAAAGTTTATCAATTGAAATAACAATTCTAAGAGTATCATTGATAATTTGCATATTGCTTGTTAATTGGCAAATCACAAAATTGATTTGTATGCATAAACTTGATAAAATAACGTATGTTTTCAAGGTTTAACTCATATTTCAAGTATTATATATTTTGTAGTCATGGGAACAAAAAAGCATGAAACTCCAATTTTTACTTTTTGTTTTAAAAAAAATAAAAATAAATCTCAACAAAGGTTCTGTAAACCAAGAAATTAAAAAACCAAGGCCTAATTCCTAATATGAGAATTTTGGGCATAACTAATAAATATCTAGAACTATCACTTGTCTCCATAGTAACAAAATATATAGTCTTTTGTAAGAACTGGTTGACAACACCATATACTGCATCATTAAACATCTGAATAGTGAATTCTACTTTATCAATGAAAAAAAATCAATATACCTGACTCAATCAGTAGAGTATCTAATACAAGTCTTTCTGGTGTATGTGTATTCCACATAATATAACTATCTTCAAATGAATTTATCAATGGCTTAGTATGTTTTCTGAATAATTCATCTTTTGTTGAAAAGCCTTCCACCTCTGACAACTTGCCAAGCAAATTATGAGCCTGTAAAAAAATGTACAAAAGTTGAGTTGTCTCCCTTTCTATTCGAAAGACCTAATTTTGAATAAAATAATATGATGTACAATGCATATTATAGTTTTCAAGATATTTACCTGATAAAAGTGAAATATATCTATTTGGAAGTTTCTGAGAAATTTACCCAATAAAAGTGAAATAAATCTATTTGAAAGTTTCCAAGATATTTGATAAATTAAATAAATCTATTTGGAAATTTACTATTATATACCTGTGTAACAGTAATAAAAAGATGACAAAGTTACCAAAAAGGTTGAGCTGTTAATGTTAGATGAAAAAAAATACTTCACAATTCTTATAGTAAGATACCAGTATATCATTTAAATTATCTGAAAAGTATAACATGTTTGCATGTTTGTCTATGAGAAACTGAAGAAATCCATGTGTTTTCCCCTTCTGTAGAAGAATCTGTGCAAGTTTGATTAACTTGATTTCCTCAATCCTCTAGTTATACATAAGATTGTGAATGAACTTATATATGTCTTACAAGAAGGATTAGTGGTGTATCTTTTAGTGTAGATTTTTCTCTACCATTCATGTAATACACAAATCTGCTTAATCATTATTAAATACCTCTTCAGCTGTGGATTCTGCCTGTTTTAAAGCTATAACAGTTATCAGTACGTTGAATATGATCTGGCCAACATCCCTCACATCTGTCTGTCCAACCTCCATCATTGTACTCATACATTTCAATAACTGTTGCTGTAGTGGAGTCTGCAAGTACAATGATCAATTCAGTTTCAGCTTATGGTAATAAAAGTCAGAAAATTTCTTTAAATTATATGATTTTAAAGTTTTGAGCGGGAGAAAAAAGGATATAATCAATTATCGGTGTTCCCACTGTCTGTATCACTCTGCTCAGCTCTTCATAAAATTGCATATCAAGGCTTTATGAAGTCAAATACGTTGACCTGGCCTTAATAACTTTGACCTGGACATATCACCGACTTCATAATGAATGAACCGGCGTTGATAAGTTTGACTCAAACTTATCATGTCACCTCTCGGTTTGCTGGTGAAACAAAAAAAATACTTTTCTATCATGCAAATCCGATAAGTTGATTATCAGGTTGTCTGCATATTGATATAGTAAAATATTACCTCCTCAACACAATATAAAGCCTTTTTGAACTGAGCTCACTCAACAAAAAAATTCAAATCGTCACTCACAGCTGATATTTTACAATATCAATATGCAGAACAACCTGATTATCATTACATATAAGTCGGGACTGTCAATTGTCTGTTGTTTTTATGTATTCAATTGAATATATTAAGTAAAATGTGACAGTTCTTTTCTAAAACAAGAATGTGTCCATAGTACACAGATGCCCCACTCGACTATCATTTTCTATGTTCAATGCATTGTGAAATTGGGGTCAAAACTCTAATTTGGCATTAAAATTAGAAAGATCATATCATAGGCAACATGTGTACTAAGTTTCAAGTTGATTAGACTTCAACTTCATCAAAAACTACCTCGACCAAAAAATTTGGAAAAGAAATATTATTTCAATACCTGAATAGTTAAGCATATGTCAGGATTTGCCACAGTACAACATATGTCTGATAGATATGGCTTCAGTTTACTTCTTTCTGTTCCTTTCATGATGTGTGCTAGAATCATAAGTGAGGTATATGACTGTGTAGATTTGATGTTCCCTTGTACAAGTTTCCACCAGACTTCTGGCTCCACAAAGTAACCTACAAGCTCTGCACTTCTCTGTACCTGCAAATAGAAATTTATCAGTTTAAATTAAGTCTTTAAACATGTTAAATGTTATATTATTTTACCAATTTTGTGTAATGTGTAAGGTTTCCTGTTGAGGTTATGTATCAATTTTAGTTGATGCTTGATGTTACTTTATACAAATATTGATTTTATGCATTTTTAAGTTATAAATTATGATTTAATATTAAACAACTAGTTTTTATAAATCTCAGTACTTCTTCAGTATTGTCAGATTATTGATACTTTACAAAAAAAAAAAAATCTATTATAAGAAGTAAAATATATATTTAAGTGCTGGTTATAGAAAAAAAAAAGAAAAAGCTTATTGTTCTGCACATAAATCAGGCCATTGGTTTTCTTTTTTGAGTTATTACACATTTTGTCATGGGGCCTATCATAGCTTACTATGCAATTTGAAGTTTGTGCAGTGGCCTAAATTTGCTTACATCTATGTCATATGGTATCTGGTGAATAGACTTTGTCTCATTGGCTATCATACCACATCTTCTTATTTTTATATTAAATGTAGAACTATTAGCTATAGCCATAAAACTTACATCTTTGACAACTTGTACTTCCTGGTCAGCACATGCTTTATTCATGCCAGATATCAATGGTGTCATGTGTTGTGTAATGTAATCCTCAGCATTTAGTAGTAGTACATAAAGCAGTGATGCAGATTTCAATCGGGTGGGTGCCACCCAGTCCACAATATCCCTCATTAAGCCATTAACTATCTTTGACAGATTTCTATTAACTAATACCCGACATCCAAGGTTGGGTCTCTCAACTGGAACACATGAACACTATATATGAATATGATTCACAAAACAAAATCGTTCCATGAAAACCTGTTCTACACCAATATTTTAATTTATGATGTTGAACTCATTAATAAAATGCAATACATGTACAAAATATCTTTAATAAGTTCATGATCTATCAGATATCTGACAAGGATTACATGTAAGCTTTCTTTTGTTTGAATTGTACAAACGAAATTTTTGCAAAAAATGATTAATTTCAACACAAGCATGTCTGATATCTGAAGCTTCTATTCAAGAATCATACAACATATTAAAAATTCAACTAGTGTTCTAGTGTTAAATAACAAACACATGGTGCATAATCTCATCTGTAGATTCATTTTAGGGCTATGTACCCCTTTGTTTTTTCAATACTATAAACATATGGTCTATTCATATTTTTTGAGATAGAAGTCCCTGGTCTCATGGTTTTTGTGAAAGAATGAGAACACTGTATGGAACTAGATAAGAAAATTAACAGCCTTTCTCATTGACTCTCAAATTTTGAAATTTGTAACTGAATCAATAGATAATTACTGAATGCAATGCTACCAATGATTTCTCATTATTCTTTTTTATATAGACAACTAAGACGAGCACAATTATCAACCCTATTTAAGTTCACCTTTTGATGTGTGATCAACTTAATTCACTGAGCACAAGACTTTTTGGTTATTAAAGGAGTTTAGCACGTTAGGTGAACAATAAACAGTAGCATAATAAACAAGTGAGAAATCTACATTCAAAATATTATAACAAAGATCCCTCAAATAGTCTGTGCCTTTTTTGTCTGGACTTGACACAAAATCCCATTTTCTATTTAATCCATAAAATAATAAATATCATTGCTGCTAATCATGTTTTCTTACAGTATATGTACAAAATCATTAATGTATTTGCTATGTTGATAATATGAGGCAGTTGCCACCTGGTGAGCTTCAGAAGGTTATTTATTGGCTTTTAAAAAGTGGATTTTTTTGTACAAATTTGCAGGACATCATATGCTCATTTTTTGGTGTAATCAATTACAAGAGGAGGGGAATAATATGCTCCTTTGTGATGTTTAACAAAAAATAAATAGCTTAAAAAAACAGAAAGAGGTTTTATTGACGATATGTTGTTGAAGGTTATTTAAGGCCATAGTATATAGACCCATCTCTACTCTTGTACCAATAATGCTCAACCAGGAGTATATCATTGCACTTTGAAATTTTGTAATACCTAGCCTTGGAAAAAGGGCTATACATTTGTAAACCTTAATTATATATAATATGTTATACTAACCATTTGGAGGATAATGACTTGGAGCTTCTTTTTCAAAATCAAGTTTGTCTTTGAAGTCACTTTCATTTTCTTTTTCATATTTTAAACCTGAAAGACATTAAAGCATGGGTACAGAATATAAATTATTATTTGTTAGAATTATCATGACAGTTACAAATTTTTATGTATTCAAAGGAATATCTATAACAAAATATAAACATTCTTAATTTATTAGAGAAACATGTTAACATTCAACTGTTTAAAAAATTATAATTACTGCCCATTCAATGAAGGTATATTTACATAAAAAAATTAATTGAATCGTTCTTTGCCTTTATCATGAACATTTATTGAAAGCTGTTTACTGGTACTCACCTACATCATACCACAATGAGTCTGCCACTTCCTGAATCTCAGGCTGACTATCTGATATACCGGTCAACAACAGTGGCATTAACTTATGATGAAATGAGTACCTATCTGGCAAATCTAATAACCAATGACCTGTTACCATAACAACAGCTTTTCTAACAGCAGGGGAATCATCAAATAATCTTTGGGCAAAATGAGACACAATTGTGTCCACTGCTTTACCATTACCATACTGAATAACATCACCTGTAAAATAGACGAGAATACAATAAACAACTGTGTACACATGGTGTATACATGTTCATACTGAACTAGTATACATATTTGTTTAGGGGCCAGCTGAAGGACGCCTCCGGGTGAGGGAGTTTCTCGCTGCATTGAAGACCCATTGGTGGCCTTCGGCTGTTGTCTGCTCTATGGTTGGGTTGTTGTCTCTTTGACACATTCCCCATTTCCATTCTCAATTTTATGCACTCTGAATTACACCTAGTCCAAATGGGCTTCTCTTTACTTATTCAAAGGGCATTGTAAGACTGCATTTGGATAAATGAGAACAATGTTTGGTCACCCTACAGGAAGGCTGAAAGTACATTTACTTGTACAAGCAACGAAAATGTGCAAGAGTAACATTTTTGTACATTGAGGGAAATGTCATGTACAAAAATCATTGGTGAATACTCAAGCTTCCCACCCTCAGATATTCAAAATTGAAAGTTGATTATGATAGAAGTCTACAAGCTAGTGGCCATTGATTTATTATTATTTGAGATGAACAGCACAAACAAGACAACTAGAGGTCATTCACTGAAGCTAAAGAAACAACAAAATGTCTAGATCTCAAGAAGTATGTTTCACCAACAGAGTTATGACATCTGGCCATGGGACAGCCTATAATTATAAGATGTGGTATGATTGCCAATGAGACAATTCTCCACCATAGACCAAAGAGGTAGAAGCTTTAAGTATACACCTATATATTTTTTTTTGTACCTGAAGAGGTTACAAAATGTATCTCAGCAAAAACTCTTTTTGACTTTGAAACAGAATATAAAATTTTAACCAAAGTCAGAAAGTTACAATCAATTACACTAACAATGCTAACAATGCAGTAGAGTGTATACTGGCAAAACAGTACATGTATTATCCAGTATTTGGATTTTACACCAATAAAATGATTTGATTTGATTTATTTGTAACAGCGTTCTGAAGATCCTAAGTAGGTTGGTAGGTACATACTGTCATACATATATTCACTGTGCACTTTCTCCTTTAAGAACAAATACATACCGATTGTTTGAATGACAAGTGTTCTAACTTTTGAATGTTGATGAGTTATGGACATCAACAGTGGTTTGATTAAAGATTCAGACTGCATATGAAAATATTCTGGTACTGATTTTGCTATGGCAGATGAACATCGACAGCTTTCCTTCTTTACTTCAGGGTATGCATCTATTAAAGTTCTTTGTAAGATCTTTATAAAGTCATCTAAGTACACATGAACATCTTTTCTAGAAAATTCTACAATTTCCGAGCAGAATTCCACTAACAACAATCTCAATTCTTCTGAAGGTTCTGTGATGTCTTGCTGGCCTAATCTTTGTACAAGAACTGGCATAATGTATGGTAAATTTCTCACTGGTTTTTCAATAACTTTGCAGTAATCTTTTACTGTACTTATTGCTAGGCTTCTGCATTTTTCAACTGGATCTGAAAAAGCTTTCAACAATGGTTTAATGATTTCGCTTAATATATGAGTCAATTCCGACTCTTGCAACGATGGTTTTCTATCCAAAGTGTCCTTCCTAATCCCTTCTAAAGCTTTCTTCCTGGTATTTCTGTTATCTTCTGTCAGACAATTGATATGCCTTGCAATTCCTTGCAGAGTGGCATTGGAATTTTGGTCCAGGCTCGCCATGTTGTTGATCGCAACGCCTCGATTTGGATTCCCTTTGATAAAGGTAAACAAGTCAGAGAAGTAACGAAAGGTCTTTCAAAAATGCTATAAAATGGAATCATCTTTTCATATTTACTTGGTCATCATTACAAATATCATCAATTTGAATTTATCTTATTATCCTCAAAATATTGTGATATATATTTTGAAATAGTTTGTTTCTATTTTAAGGATTATTTAATTGCTTTCTTTTAATTTGTGATCAGATTTAGTAGCTGTGTTTTAGAGTGGAAAAATTAACACGAGAAATGCGAAAGCTCGCACTGGTTCCGGTTTGCAACCAAAACAAGTCAAAACACAAAAACATGAAAAAATGCCATTTAGACCAGTAATATAACAGAAATAGTTAATTTTCAGTCAAACATATTAAAAGTTATAGTTTAAAAACAATATATAAGCTATGGCGACGAAAAGAATAGAAATTAACTTATTGCAACTTTTGCATTGGGGTCCAATAATAGCTTTATCAGTTATTTTCATGATATCAGCAGCCTCTGTCAGAAACACTTTGATGTGGTGGCCAATTTTTACATTAGGAGGAGTGATAAATTTGATGATATTTCTACTTTGGAATGTTTTGACGCTGTATAACTATCTTTTAGCAGCATTCAAAGGACCAGGATTTGTCCCTTTAGGATGGGAACCAGTAAGTTTAATTGAAATTATCATACTCTAGGCATGTTGAGAAACCTATAGCAGCAGCTTTGAAGTACATTTTTGTATGCTGCTCCTGAACAAAATGAATATTTTCTGTGAAACTTTCACACTATCTTACTCACATGATTTAGTATTGCACTTCCTATTTCATTTCTTCGTCTGAATGATTTTTGGGGTTTACTTTGACTGGTATATATATATGTGTTTATGTGGCATGGGCTGTGTGTTATGACTGGACATATATAAAAATCTGTTTAAAAGTATAAAATAAATACTGAAATTGCTAGATGTTAAATAACCTAAATGTAAATAGAGACATAGAAAAACAATGGAAACAAACACAAAAAATAAATCTGGTTTTGATATTTAATCTATTAATCGTAAGTTATAACAATGATATATGTATAAACACATTTTATAAGTTATATTGATGTCACCAATGTTATTTTTTAAACAAAATCATGCCCATTTTTTGTCACTTCTGGTCGTTCAATTCAAAGAAGCTGCCTGGTCTCCAGAAAGTGAACAAATTCCTGCATAAACAAATGGTTTATTAATTTGATTTGCATCTCTTTTATTCTGGCATCAAATATAAAAGATAAGTGATTAACAAAAGCTGTCAAATAGTTAATTATCATTATCATTGTTGACACCTCTTTGATTAATTCCAATTAAAGTCAATTGAATCAATTTCCAATTTAGAATATAAATTTTCAGTAATCAGTATGGATAATTGTATAGTCTTAACATTTATTAAGGGCTTATCTTTAATTTCTAATCTATATAAGTAAGTAAATAGTTTATTTACATGTCACATATTAATTGACATAAAAATAATCAACATTTTATAAATATATAAACTTCCAACAATTAATATCCAGCCATAAAAACAACTTTTGTGACACTTTAAAACTGTTAAAATTTTTTAGAATTTCAAATCTTTCACTTAAAAACATACAAGTATCAAAATTGGCCATTAAAAATTACTAATCAATATACATGATATATTCAAATTATTATTATTTATATATTTCTAAAATTGTCTTATATATATCTTTATTCAATACCATCATATTTAAGTGTAAACAATGACCTAAATAAGTTTAGAAAGACTGAACTTTGATTACAATATTATTAAATTTTAGAATATATTTCTACATGAAACCAGATTAAATATTTACAACACATGACATAATCTTCTTTAAAAAAAAACTTTGATTTGGGTAATTATACATTAATATTAAACTACTTCAGTGGTCATGTGGTAGCATATTCACCTCAAGTGTGTGCAGTCTTTGGTTCAAACCCCAGCCTGGTAAAACCAGACTTAAAGATTGGTATTTGCTGCTTCTACGCTAAGCACTCAGCATTATAATGAGTAAGAGCAAAGACTGGTAAGCTCTTAGTCCAAATAATGTGTCACGGTAGCATGGGTAGGGTGACATGTTCCTGTGGTTTTTACCTTGTGAACTAGCACGTTAAAAATCCGGCTCTAGAGTGTCGGTCTAGTACAAAGCAGGGAAAATATTCATCTTGCATTAACATTTTCTCATCCTGAATATGCATTTAATTTGCTGGTGGACATTAAACAGCCATCCATTATCATCATCATCATTTTACATTAAATGAAAAATCAGATTTATGATTTAAGAAAATAAGAGCGAAATGAGTCACTATTTGGGGCAAATTGACCAAAGGACCTTTATGTTTTGGCATGATATGGCCTTTTTTTCTATCAGTACGCTACAGTACACATAAATATCCACTTCTAAACTTTTGATCAGAATTTAATGCAATCTAATTAAAATTAAATCTCCGCACTTGCTCCTCGTTGTTTATATGTCGCGCGACATATGTTGTTTTTTTATCTGAAATTATTATTTGGGGTTTTCCTAAGCAAATCATAGACTTTGCCATTACTTTGTGTGTTGTCTTCCTCCGTCGTTGTTGTCACTAACTTTTACAAACATCTTCTCCTCTGAAACTACTGGCCCAGATTTAACCAAACTTGGCCACAATCATCATTGGGGTATCTAGTTTAAATATGTGCCCGATGACTTCGCCTGCCAACCAAGATGGCAGAGATGGCAAAAAATAGAACATAGGGTTAAAATACAAGTTTTGTCTATTATTTTGAAAACCGTTATAAACAGAGAAAATCTGAAGAGAGCAAAAATTTCAGAATGTTGAGGCAATGAGCTCTACCAATTGTCCATATACATCAAAACTGTCAGAAAACTTTAATTCTGCATTGTCGAAATCGTCAGTCAACTCAATATTAGAGTTATTGCCCTTTGATGACGATTTTTACCATTTTTTTGTGTTTTTGCCTTATATCTTAAAAATTATAATAGATAGTTAGAAACTTAAATTAGCAAATATGATCAGAAAGACAAGATCTACAATTAAGACAATATGGAGGAAATCGTCCGACAATTCCTTATTGTAGTTATTGCCCTTTAATGGTGATTTTTACCATTTGTTTTGCGTTTTGCCTTGTATGATAAAAATTATAATAGATAAATAGACACTTTAAATCACAAAAATAATCAGCAAGGCAAGATCTACTAACAAGTTAAATTTTGCCGATATAGTTAGTAGACTGTCACTCTTTATAGGAGTGATTGCCCTTAAATGAGGATTTTTTTTACACCCTTTTTTGTTTTGAGCAAAAACTAAAGAATATAGAGAGAAACTAAACAGACTAAATGATCAGCAATACAAGATCAACAAAGAAGAGATTTTTATCATTCTTGCCTACAATGTTGGAGAGTGTCCTTTGTTGAATATGCACATAGACCAAGGTGAGCGACACAGGCTCTTTAGAGCCTCTAGTTATTATATTAGTCACATCATTTCTATGTATCATCCTATTTTATTAGATTCCAGAATACTGCTTTATATTAAGTAAACATTTTTGATATATGAATGTGTAGTATATCAACTTAAATAACAATTAACCAATTTTCAGTAACTAATATTTGTAATTGATATGACTACACAAAGTACACATCTATTTTTTTATTATATTCAGATGCAGTTCAATGATATCTGAATGTTTGTGATATTTCATAAAACTCTGAAATACCACCCAATTACATAACCTTCATCTTAAGGAGGTACATAACACTACAGGGAGATAACTCTGTAAAAATCAGCTAGACGTTTTAATCACGTTCTATTGTTAAGGAAATATTAAGCTTCTCAATGATCAAAACAAGTGTTTGTGAAACTGCTATCTATCCAATGAAATTTTTCAGATAAAGTGTGTTGTTCAAGTTTTTTGAATTTTATACATTTTTGTCAAAGTAAATATTTTGTCAAAATTTTATGGAAATTAAACGAGCCAAATTAATTCTAGTCAAGGTGTTTGGTACCACTTTAAGTCAATTTTTGAAATGCATCTCAAGAAAGCAGTGTATTTCCACTTTTATATAGCAACATAGACATACTGTAATATAACACAGTCAAAGGGAGACAAGTCATGTTTTTTTTTGTTCACTATTAAAACGAGACAAAATTGATACAGAGAATATGTAATTGATGGTGTATTTTATTTGTTGTTTTCTTCTATTCAAAACTAAATTTTTAAGAAGGTATCATAGGTTATTCAAAAACCATGTCATAAAGCATTGAGTAATACTGTTTATATACATACATCAATTATGTAGTAGTGAAATTTATTACTGCCTGTGTGAAAAAAGTGTAATAAATTTTATTTCTCACTTGTTTGTTAGATAAACCTTGAAGTCAGTAATAGGAGTGACAATTGTTATATAGTTATCCAACAGTTATCATACATTAGTTAGTCTGTCTGATAATGTAATATACATGAATAACAAAAGATTACAATTGTCTAACCAGTATGACCAATTAAATTTATGTATATTTTTCAAAGCCTAATAATCAGCAACTTTTTTATTTTATTTTTTATATAAACAAAAAAAACATTTTATTTGCAGGAAGAAGAAGAAGTTAAACAATATTTACAATATTGCAATCTGTGTGAAGGATACAAAAGTCCCAGATCACATCACTGCAGGAAATGTGACAGGTAAAAACAAACACAGATAAAGGTCATGTAGGTCAAATTACAGTACATGTATTGGGTTTTGAAAGTCAAAAAACTTTTTAAACAAATTATGTCATAAAAGAATAATACAAACCAAAAAAAGAGTAATATAGAAATGAACAAATATTGGTCTTTTAAACTATTTATGAAACATTTCCATTTTTATTGAAACGTTCTACATTTACACTATGATAAAAAGAAGTCAAGGAACTGCTTGAATGTTAGCTGTGGAACCGTAGCTCTTATGGTCCTTATGATATTTTTTGACAATTTGCGAACCATAGTTCCACAGCTACTTGAATGTTAAGCTTAAAAATATCATGGAATGTTAAAGCAAATCAGTTAATATATTGCAAATACTGTTTTTAACACAAAATTTTTTTCTATAATAGAGACAGCAATTTTAGTATGATTTTGATGATGGTACTTTGTATGTCAACTTGAGTTTAATAAATATACTATATATCATGAGTATTACTCTATGTTTTTCAGGTGTGTAATTAAGATGGACCATCACTGTCCATGGATAAACACTTGCTGTGGACATTTCAACCATGCTAATTTTACATGGTTCTTGATTTTTGCACCAATTGGCTGTGTTCATGCTCTATTTATTTTAATTCCATCTACATATAGGGCAATTAATTGGGTAAGTGTATAAAGAAACATCTACATCATTTGATAGAAAGTTGACTCATTGGCAATCATACATCTTATTTTTATATTTAGGAAGAAAAGAAATTTTATATTAACATGAACTGTTGATAATACATATTTTGTTATTTTGCAAAAAATTGAATGGACTAGAAATAGTGATCCTCTGACATGAGATGATACAGAAGTTCCTATCACTAGCATACACTTGCAGTATGATTTTGAAACTTATGACCAAATACATAATACGTTGAAAATATTAAGAATGTGAATTCATTACATTTTCTTGAACAAATGCACCTGGCAGATTTATGTCACCTGTGAGTTAACCTCAGTTTAAGAGTTCATTGTGATTAAAAAAAAACAAATCCAGTATTTCAACAGTCAAAACATTATAGTTGTCAACTTTTTTTTTATTAACCATATTTTTAAGCACTTGCAATAGACAATTTATTATTTATAATTTGATTATATTAAAATCTAATCTGTTTATTTGCCATGCTCTGCTGAATTTGAAATAATAACATTGTTCAGTGTAATGATTTATGACCAAGTAAGCTTTAGAAGAACTTAAAATGGGGATATCCTCTCCTACACACACGCAGTAATAAGGCAGTTTATCATATATATTTGATTGGCTGCAAAACATTTTTTTTAATCCTAATTTTTCTTGTTATTTAAATGAAAAATGTTATGTTACTTTTATTACTTTGTGTTATATTTTCAGCAATATTATTTCTACTATACAAGAGAACCTGTTGTATATCTTGGACTATTTGGTTTTATTGGTACCATGTTTGCCATAGGTTTAGCAGTAGGTGTATTTCTAGCTGTAGGAATGCTGTATGTCATACAGATGAGAAGTATATTGAAGAATGAAACTGGTATAGAATCCTGGATCATAGAAAAAGTAGGTACAATACACATAACCAGGAGGTCTCAGTGTCCAAAACCTTTGCATCTCTAATAAATGACTACCTGTAAAGATATTTAAAATTTTACCTTTAGTCCAAAAAGTTTTTTAGAATGAAGCTATAAAAAGTGCATGTTAAATTGTGTTGAACCTTTTCCCTGACATTTGATATAAATGAAAGATTTTTAAAAATAAAATAGCTATAGAATGCTGGTTTTTCATTTTGCTAGAAAAACCTTTGTCAAATTAAGTTCACAACTGTAGCATGATTAAATTGAAAACTTATTGGGAATACATTGCAGTAAAAAATGAATTATAGACCATATGAATGAAGAAGGAAAAAAAGTAGCATAAACAATGGGGAATCACAAACAAATAAAAACTTTCTGGATCTGTTTTTGATCATTCAGAGCTCAATATTATAGAATATTTTGTGAACTCAACAACTTCAACAGCTAATGAAATTACACTGATTTACCATGATAGTGATTTATTTCTTTAATATAAAAAACAAAGATAAGATTGGAAAATAATTGCTTCTATTACAATGGGTCTGTTACAGCATTTGAAATTATAACAACATGCTTTTCTGAATTGCAAGTTGATGCAGTTTGCAATACAAATCGAAATCATTTAGGTAACCAATCAGAAAATTAGAATCTGAAACAATGTTGTAAAAATAAGATTATGTTTGCATACATTTTTATTGTCTCCATTTTCAAGATTTTGAATAACGAAGAATGATTTGCATTAATATAATGATTAATCTGCATTTTTATAACATTTTGATTGTATTTTCTTTTTGTGGTTTAAAATTGATGGGTAAATGTAGTCATCTCATTATCTCACTTAAATTAACATGGTCTCAAAATAATGAAATTCTGATTTTCTTATTACCAAAAACCAGAATGAAAATTGAAAAGAGGGCAATACATTAATACATTTGTTTCTGTATGATATATTCCTTTAAAAAGAAAAGTATGGTAACCAATGAAACAACTATCCACCAAAGACTAAAGAACAAGGATGTTAACAGTTATAGGTGTCTGTATGACCTTCAATAATGAATAAAACTATTACTGTATATTAAGCTATAAAGTCCCTGGATGACAAAATGTGCAAGCTTGTAAATTCAATATTTCAAAAGGAGTAAAAACTATCTGCACTGTAATCTTTGTGCCAGTGAATGATATTTTAGACAAAATATATTTTGCATTAGTTTTTATACGCCCGTTTACGGGACGTATTATGGTATACCTCTGTCCGTCCGTCTGTCCGTCTGTCCGTCCGTCGTCAACATGTCGGTCATTAACTCAAAAACGCTTTAACCAATTTGCATAAAACTTTGGTGAATTGTTTATATCTATTGACGTGAGCTCACTTTCGTTTTTTATAAATTTTTGATTTTACGTTTCCGAGTTATGGGGTTTTATTCATTAAAAAAAGGGGGATTTTTCAGTTTTCGGACAATATCTAAAGAATGCTTTCACCAACTTGCAAGAAATTGTGGTGAATTGTTTATTTCTATTGACATGAGCTCCCTTTCGATTTTTATATATTTTAGATTTTACATTTCCGAGTTACAGGGTTTTATTCATAAAAAAAGGGGAATTTTCCAGTTTTTGGACAAAAAAATCAAAAACGCTTTCAGCAGTTCTTATGAAACTTTAGTGAATTGTTTATATCTATTGATGTAAGCTCAGTTTAGAATTTTATAAATTTTTCATATATCATTTCTGAGTTATGGGGTTTTATTCATTAAAAAAGGGGGGATTTTCCAGTTTTCAGACAATAACTTCAGCAGTTCTTATGAAACTTTGGTGAATTGTTTATATCTATTGATGTAAGCTCCGTTTAGAATTTCATAAATTTTTCATGTATCATTTCTGAGTTATGGGGTTTTATTCATTAAAAAAGGGGGGATTTTCCAGTTTTCGGACAATAACTCAAAAATGCTGTCAGCAATTCTCATGAAACTTTGGTGAATTGTTTATATCTATTGATGTAAGCTCCCTTTACATTTTCATAAATTTCTAATATGACATTGAGAATTAATTGAACTTTATTTGTTTATAGTCTGACAACAGATTAACTAAGTATTGTGCAACAGCACAGTGTATTGCACAACAGCAAGAAATCTTAAATTGAATATAAATTCAATTCATATAACCAATTTCAAGTTCTTTGACTACATTTATTCAGAAACCTATAATATGTCAAACATTTAATTACAATCCAAATTCAGACCTGTATCAAGCTTGAATATTGTGTCCATTTTTGCCCCAACTGTTCAGGGTTGGACCTCTGCGGGCATATCCAGCTGCGCTCAGCGAAGCAGTTTATTACAATTAGATTTAAACCAGACCTGACTTTAGAATTGATAAAAAAAAAATAGCAAGTACAGAAAATAGATAAAGACATAATTATAATTGAATGCTGATCAGTAAAAATGGATATTTGCATTAATTATGAATAAGATGAAGGGTAAATTTCAGTGAGATGTAGTACTGGAATCGAAATTGCCCAGGCCATTTTTCACAGCTTTATATTGAAATGGAATTTAAAGGATTAAAAACCTATTTTGCAGTCATTGAGAATTTGTAAATTCTGTCTTTCACTCACAAGCTTTATATACAGTTTGAGGGGAATTATTAAATTCTGATAAACTTGAATAAACTCTAATATAATATAATCCAATAATGTTCAGCTACAAAAAAGATGGGGCAGCCAAAAACATAGATTCCTTTTGACAATTTTCTTGCAACTGGTAAATTATTTTAAATTTCAATTAGTAATAATGAAACAATTATTAGGACTGAAAATAAATAATGGTCAGTCGAAACAGTGTTAAGTGACTTTGACTAAGTTTAACTGTAGTTTCAATTTGCATTATACTATTAAAACTTCATACAAGCGAGACATCTCTGGGTCATCAGTTTATTAAAACATGTCTTTGTAAGTTTTGAATACAGTCAACCACTAAAAAGCACTGTGCGTGATGATGGAAGTAAAGATTTTATCATGCAATTAGAATATAAGTTGGTACATTGAATATATGGAGAAAATTATATGGCTTTTTCAATATCACATCCACCTGAAATGCAAATATATAATACAGAGACATATGCTTGATGGATTATATTGGTTGTGTATGAGATTGAAAAAGCCATACAGTATCATATACATTTTATTATTTATTTAATAAAGGTGTTTTTTTCTGCTGGAGTTAGATCAAGCCTGTACAACCCTGACTGATATTGATATCATCACAGATGCTTGATACAGAACGATTTCAATTGATTTTACTTAAAACTTACGTGTATTTACTTCTAAATATAAAATAAATGAAAATGTGTTTGATTATTTTAAATTTTAGGCATTAGATAGAGATAGAGATGATGATGAAGAATTTGTATACCCCTATAACTTAGGCTGGAAGGCTAATCTAGCTGAAGTATTTACATGGACAGGGTATCCTAAGTCTGATGGTGTTGTCTGGAATGTCAGGGAGGAATGTAATCAGTTTACTCTTACTGTAAGTACAACGTTGAAAGAGGTTGTCATATTACTTTATAACTACTAAGCAACTGGAAAGGACTGTCATACAGGTAATATTTTTAGCAGGTGATAAAACCAAATTCAAAGCATTTAGAAAAAGCCTGTAACAAGTCAAAGAGAATATGATTGTATAATTGATGAATGTTTAAAAAGATTTTTCAAAAAAATTTGCCATTATGTAGAGGCATTGAATTTTTTCAAGCCTAGGACTTAGTCATTATTACACTTTTAAACTGGCAGCAGCAATCACAGACATTTCATATCATTACTTAATTTTGATTGGCCAATGCATTCCAAGTTATATTTTATATCCCAATAAATTGCAACATCTCTTTGATTGCATGGTATCTCTGTAAAGATGTTAAAACAGTGGATAGAAAAACAAAAGAAAGGCTTAATTTAAATGGTATAGTTCCATGGTTATAGCATAAAATGTTCAGATAAGAATTGAATGCTTCTTTTTGTAATTTTATAGGGTTGTAAAAGCGTTGAATGTATGCATATTTTTAGTAGTGCTTCAGTGAATGCTTTTACACCCCAATGAAATTACAAAAAGAAGCAAGCAATACTTAAGTAGCAATCATTTTTTGTCCGGCCTTGACGGAGTCAAAAAGCGAGACATAGGTGCTGTTTCTGGCGGCGGAGGTGGCATCACAATGTATTAGTTTGTGATTAGGTCTAGTTTATGGTGAACCACTAGTGGTGTGTCAATGGTATTTGGTATGCAGTTGTAATATCATTGGCACATCTCATTTCCATGGAGATTATTCGGCCCTGCCCCCTCAGTCATGGTCTATTGACTTTGAAACTTTTGCATAGTTTACATGTGTTAGTTTGTGATTAGGTCTAGTTTTTGGTGAACCATTAGTGGTAGGCCAATGATAATTGGTATGCAGTTGTATAAGTATTAGCACATCTCATTTCCATGGTGAATATTTGGTCCTTACCCCTCAGTCATGGTCTATTGACTTTGAAACTTTTGCTTAGTTTACCTGTATTAGTTTGTTATTAGATCAGTTAAAGATGGACCACTTATGATAAGTCAATGATATTTGTTATGCGAATGTATTGGCATTTGCAAGTCACATTTCCATGGAGATTATATAGCCCCACCCCCTCATCATGGTTCATTGACTTTAAAACTTTTACATAGTTTACAAGTTAATGTTTGTTAAGGTTTGTTTAAAGGGAACGACTTATGATAAGTCAATGGTATTTGATAGCAGTTGTATTAGCATTGGCACATCTCATTTCCATGGAGATTGTTTAGCCATGCACCTTCAGTCATGGTTCATTGACTTTGAAGATTTGCATAACTTACATGTTAAAGTATTGCTAATTTGATTTCAACATTTGCATTATCAAAATAACAAATAGGCGAGACATATCTCTGTGTTTTTTATGCCCCCGCTGTAGGGGAGGGGGCATTTAGTTTTACCCTTGTCTGTCTGTACGTACGTACTTAAGTCCCAAAGTTGGTTTCCGTTCTTTGGTTTGACTCAACCAAATGTTATGAAACTTATACACAATGCTTATTACCACAAAACACAGATCAAGTTTGAATTTTGGTGGTGTCACTTTTACTGTTCTAGAGTTATGCCCCTTTACAAACGGAAAAATTGCTGTATTTATTCGTTTCTGTTCTCTAACTTAAGTTTGCATCAATCAAATGTTACGAAACTTATACACAATACTTATTACCACAAAACTCAGATCAAGTACAAATTTGGGAAGTGTCACTTTTACCGTTCTTCAGTTATGTCCCTTTATCACTTTATATGATATGCAAGCGGGGGCATCATTTGTGTCCCATGGACACATTCCCCATTTATTTACAATATTTTACAGATTGAGCAGATACAACAGAAAGCTCAAAAAAGGGAGAGGACCTTTGAATATAGTATAATGGAAGACTATTCAGGTGCCTGGTTTCCCATAACTAAAGGTTGTAGAGTGTGCATTAGGTTTCCGTGTACAGATGAACCTAGGATACCAGTCACAAAGGGAGATAAAGTATTAGTTACAAGGTGGAAAAGGTAATAAAACCATACAAAAAACTTAAACTCACTATATGTTTCTCTTAATATTTGCTGTTTATTAGATCTGTCACTGGGATTGCAAACAGATAAAAAATTAACATAACTTTCAATAATAAAATACAGAGTACATTTGTACATCAACAAACATATTCTTTCAAAGATTTGTCATTTAATAGCAACCTTTTAGACAATCTATGTCCCTATCAATAAATTGGTATTTCCTCTTCATTATAAAATGAGGAGATGTGGTATGATAGCCAAGAGACAACTATCCAACAGAGACCAAATGACGTAGATGTTAGCAACTATAGGTCAACTTACGGCCTTGTTTGGTTGTATGCATTTCATAATTGGCTACAGCCTCTTTAAAGATTTAATTAATTTGTTGTGGTAAACATTAAATATATACCATCAGTAGAAAAGCAGTACAATTTTATTTGCCAAAAGTCTTCAGCAGATATGCTAGTATATACCTTATTGTTTCAGGTAAAAATTTCTTATTCATAACTTAATCTCAAATTCATTTATGTGTAGACACTGGTTATATGGCACAAGATTAAAAAGAGAAGAAGAAATGAAAGAAGGTAAGATAACATATATGGATGCTTTAACAAATCTATAAATCTGTTGTGGGTGTCAATAATATCAAATATTGGTTTTTGTCTCCCCTTGACGGAGTCAAAAACCGAGACAAAGGTATGCTGTTTCTGGTGTTGGTGGCAGCGGTGACGGCGGCGTCAAAAATGTATTAGTTTGTGATTAGGTCTAGTTTATGGTGAACCACTAGTGGTAGATCAATGATATTTGGTATGCAGATGTATTAGCATTGGCACATCTCATTAGTATGGAGATTATTTGGCCCCACCCCCTCAGTCAAGGTCTATTGACTTTGAAACTTTGCTTAGTTTACATGTATTAGTTTGTGATTAGGTCAGTTTATGGGGAACCACTAGTGGTAGGTCAATGCTATTTGGTATGCAGTTGTATAAGCATTGGCATATCTCATTTCCATGGAGAATATCTCTGTTAAGAGTTTATTTTATTGGAACAGCATATATGATGGCTGTTATTCACCTATTTCTCTTGTCATTTCTTAAGATCTAATATAAAGTTGATAAGCAACAACAATTACATGATAAACTTTGCATGTAATTTAGTTTCTGCCTTTTAATTGAATATTTTGTATGAATTGCAGGTAGTACTAAGAAGCGATACAGAGGATGGTTTCCTAGACGATGTGCAGTAGAAGTAATATGTGATGACCAAAACCATGCAGGGGAGGATATTAATGAAAACAAGAAAGACAAATGATGAATTTGATGATTAGGAGCATTTAAATCATATAGCATTTTAACTATAGAAACTGTTAATGAATACTAGTCATTGAGAGGGGTTGGTCTATATTTCTCGAACTATACATCTTGAAGATGTTATTACAGGGATGGTAATTTCTCAACAAGATTTTGTGTTTACTGATCTCACTAATACATGCACTGTCAGTAATTGATGTTACTAATATTTGTAAAATTTACCTTATGGGTTTTTGGTGAATGTTCTATTAGGTGATTTTTAAAATGGATCAGTGTCCCTTAGAAATAATTTGATACTTTCATAATAATTAGTTGACGATACAAAAACCAACTTTATTCACAATAGATCAAAATCCAGATTTGTCTTCCAGCTGCTGACAGATATAGTATAAGTACATGGGTCTTCTTTTCTCTTCTGACTACAATCGCAAAATCAAGCATCCAAGATGGATAAAAAAAATTGTGTTTTGCAACCAAAGACAAATTAATCAAAATTGTTATTTTTAAACAGTAAGATGAAGCACAACAATAAAAGCATTGTTTCTTTGATATGTGGTTGTTTCTCAGTTTTTCAAGCACATCAGGCACATCTCATTTTAAAAATTTGTCAGCCACTGAATTAAATCATTGAACAAAAACAACAGTTTTGTTTTAGATTCATTCAAATAGACACAAAATATAGAAAGACAATAGCAATACTATAGAAGTACTGTACATTCAGATTTTTTTTGTAATGTTTTTATGATTGCGAGGGGACAGTTTTTGTATAAATGAAATCCATTTAAAATTTTGCTAGCATTATTTGTAGGTCACATTTCATGAAAAGGCAATACTTAACCCTTTTTGTTCACTGACCAACACTCACAATAGTAAATGCACATGAAACAGTAATTTGGTGTTTGAAAAAATAGAGCAAAGTTTTGTGTATTTAACTTTGTGTCTTTCATTAGTGAGTTCTGTTATGTATATTTTTTTGTTTATATAATTTCATCTCTATTATAAAAATCATATTGGGGTACATACTTTTTTATACAAGCTTTCTTCTTTTTTTTTATTATATGGATTTTTTTTAAAACTTTACATCAACTCTGATTCTACTTTTTTCTTTATAAATTTTTTTATCAGTAGATCATAAAAAATATTAGTCTTTGTACAGGCACTACTGACTTGTCTGTAATAGGCCCATAATTATGTACATTGTGTATTTCAATATTTATCTCAAATATTATGGGGTAAAACAGGGTTTTTTTTCTAGAACATTTTGTACATAAAAATAAATGAATTCTAATTTATATCAGGAAATTGTATTAGTAGCAGATGAATTGTTAGTAATTTTGATATTAGATTAGTCCTAAAGAAAGACAGTTTTTGAAATGAATTAAAAATAAAGGATCATGCAAAAGGGCATAGGAAGTGAAATATATTTTGAGAATTGATTATATTGGGAATAAATTAATGATATTTGATTTATATATAGAAAATCAGAGTTTAGATATAACCCAAGTTATGAGATGCACTGTATATTGATGTTTTTGTTTTTGATTGTTTACTTCTACTTTCCTTATTATCTTGCAGTCATATTTGACAAATAGGAAAGGATTCGTTTTATATAGACAATTTTCAAAATTGCCAGTCCTTTTCTTATGTAAAGGACAAAGGGCCAAAATACATGATATTTACAAATATATGTATTTATAACTGTATATATATATCTTTATTTTGTGACTTATTCATTTAGTTTGATTATATATGAGAAGCCCTAAAGATGACAAAAATATTGTCTGCATTACAGTAAACTTTTTACATATCAAATATATATATATAAACTTTTAGTAAATGCAAAGTGTAAATGTTGTATCTCCTTATTTAATTTGTTGTTGCCTGTAGCAAACCAAGAATTATTTTTTAAAATGTTGATAAAAATCTTTACTCAGATGTAAAAATCTTTCATTACCAATTTCGATTAACTTGACACCTGGATATGCTTGATTTAATTTGCCTTTGGATGTATGACAAACAATAAAAATCAAATACAGTCAAACAATACTGTTTTGCAGTCACTTATATTGTAACATTTTCCTTTTGATTTTTAAAAATAGTGCTAAATTTTTGCAAAGTCTTTGTTCTAACAGCATCTGTCAGTGAACAAAGTATGAATTCCTTTTGTTAGAGCTAAGATCAAATTACTGGTGTTCTTTGTTACAGTATTAACAAAAAAGTATCGAAGAAGACTTGTGGTGTTTGTATGTGTTTTTAAAATTTTGATTACTATACCTGTTTGATAAAGTTACTGGGTTTTAACTTTTTTTAGTGTGTTAAGTCTGTCTGTTTGTGTGTGATATAGCTGAGCTTACAAATAACATGTTTTGAAGTTATACTTCAAATATCTGTGTGACCGGATGCACTACAGAGCATTTTTTGATTGATCTAAAAGACCTAAGCGGTAAACAAAGAATTGTTTGTTTTTATTGTTAATTTTGATAGAGGAATGAATGTTTTTGTTGTTGCCGCTTAACTATAATGTGACAATTACTGTTAGATTTCATGTTGTAATGAAATACAGAATTTAATCTTTTTATTGTTTGAGAGAGTCCCCGGCCAGGTCAAACCAAGGACTTAAAAAATGGTATTTGCTGCTTCTTCACAAAGCAGGTGTCATTTATAAATAAGCGAAAAGAATGGTAGGCCCGGACTCGTACTAATGTGTCTGGGTAGGGTGACAAGTCTTCCTACAAACTGTTACCTTATTAACTAGCACATTAAACATCCAGTTCAGTGTAACAGTCTAGTAGTGAGCAGGGTTCATATTCATATTGCATTAACATGTTCTCATCTTGAATATGCATTTAATTTGCCACTGGACATAAAGAGCCATTCATCATCATCATCTGATGCTAAGTCCCAACATATATATGGTCATCTATTGGTAACAGTGTTAACTATTTGTATAAAGCCTAATATTTCAATAAATTAGATTTAGACAAGCCAAATTTTGTATGATGTGGTCTTAATTTCTCACTTGGATATATCATTTGTCCTTGACCTCATGATTGTGGTTCAGTGATTTATTAAAACTAGTGTTTTGTTTTTGTGATTTTTTATAACTAGTAGGTCAACAATATCATTACAGAATTACATAAAATTACAACAATCACCTGATTTTCCTGGATGTATGATTATATGTCATTATGCTTAGGACAGTTCCTTTAAGTGTTTGATAGTTTTCTTTATTTTGGTCTTTAGAAACATTGTAAGGTGTTTACGTCCATTTATCAGGGTTCATTTGACCTTGACCTCATTTTCATGGTTAATTGGTCAATGTAAAGTTTAATGATTGGATTAGTTTGTCAATTAGCATAAGTGATGTGTCAGCTATATTATGTTTATTGAGTTATCATTACCATGCACACATGTCTGTCTGACATGGGCTATCTGACCTTTAACTAATATTCATGGTTCCAATATCCCATTCAGTTTATTGATTTGGTCCATTTGTAAAGAAGTGAAAAATTCACTTTACACCATTTCTAAATGAAAATTTCACTTCTTTATACCATTTCTAAATGATGTCATGTAAGACCTAATAACTACAGAAGTGAAAATTTCACTTCTTTACACCATTTCTAAATGATGTCATGTAAGACCTAATAACTACAGGCATTTAAATAATTGCAATAGCCCTTTGTAAGTTAACTGTTACATTATTAAAATGACCTCTTAAGAGAGATTTGCAATATTTAAGCAAATATATTTTTTATTAGCTCACCTGGGGTCCGTCGTCCGTCATCCGTCGTCGTCGTTAGCTTTTTACAAAAATCTTCTCCTCTGAAACCACTGGGCCAAATTTAACCAAACTTGGCCACAATCATCATTAGGGTATCTAGTTAAAAAAATATGTCCGATGACCCCGCCAACCAACCAAGATGGCCGCCATGGCTAAAAATAGAACATAGGGGTAAAATGTATATCTCTGAAACCAAAGCATTTAGAGTAAATCTGACATAGGGTAAAACTGATTATCAGGTCAAGATCTATCTGCCCTGAAATTTTCATACAAATCTTACAACCTGTTGTTGGGTTGCTGCCCCTGAATTGGTAATTTTAAGGAAATTTTGCAGTTTTTGGTTATTATCTTGAATATTATTATAGATAGAGATAAACTGTAAACAGCAATAATGTTCAGCAAAGTAAGATCTACAAATAAGTTGTCATGACCAAAATTGTCAGTCGACCCCTTTAGGAGCTATTGCCCTTAATAGTCAATTTTTAACAATTTTTTGTAAATTTTTGTAATCTTTTACAAAAATCTTCTTCTCTGAAACTACTGAGACAAATTTAACCATACTTGGCCATAATCATTATTAGGGTATCTAGTTTGAAAAATGTGTCTTATGACCCCGCCTTCCAACCATCATGGCCGACTTGGTTAAAAATAGAACATAGGGGTAAAATGCAGTTTTTGGTTTATATCTCTGAAACTAAAGCATTTAGAGTAAATCTGACAGGTGGCAAAAATGTTCATCAGATTTAGATTTATCTGCCCTGAAAATTTTTAGACGAATCCGACAACCCGTTGTTGGGTTGCTGCCCCTGAGTTAGTAATTTTACAACAATTTTGCAGTTTTTTGTTATTATCTTAGATATCATTATAATATCTAATATCTAATACTATTAATTATGATTTTAACCTTATTTTACATGATTTCCAAAGCATCAGTAAATACAGGTGAGCGACACAGGCTCTTGAGAGCCTCTAGTTAAGTTATCTTCAGGAAAAAATTCTTTTAAATCTGACCACTCAATAAATTTTAGTTCTGACATCACATGATTTATATACATGTATTGTACAATTGGAATTCTGAAATAGTCTGTACATCTGACTGGGCATGTAAAATAGTCTGTACATTTGACTGCGCATTAACATAGTCTGTACACCTAACTGGGCATGTAAAACAGCCTTAGGCTACATCGTTTCCTATTACGGAGAAATAAGAGCATAAGAAGATACTCATTCCTGCATATTAGAATAAATTCTTAAGAATTTTAAGGACTTATAATTTATTCCTCATTTATATATACTTAACATATGGATCATCTGTATATTTTAATGTCATTCTATCTTTATAATAAAAGTGCACCAAATAAAGTTAGTTGAAATATATTTCTTTTTAGTATGTTCACCTGTATTGAAAAAAACCAGTTGCACCATGAAAAATATGTTATGGTTCACTGATTTTCTTTATATTGTATGTTTACTAAACTTTGAATGAAAGCTTGAAATTTCTCGACATGGTATCTTTAATTAATTATGTGCCTTATCTATGATAGTAGAGGGGTATCATATTTTTTTGTCTGTGTGTCCATCTTCCACTAGTCTGTCTGGTAGTTTTGAGGTAGGTTAAAGTATTGGTTAATGATAGATTATAGTCACATCACTTTCAACTTGAAAATTAGTATACATGTTCATTATGAAGAGAACTGTATTATATTTATGCTAAAGTGTTTTGAACCAAATTTCACAGTTCAAAGAACATGGAAATATGATAGATTTAGTTTGTGGTCACATCAACTTCATGTTCTTTATTATGTAAACTGTTTAATACGGTTCACTTAATATGGAAATATATATATTGAGAGTGAGGCATGGTGTCCTATGGGGACATATTCTTCTTGTATATTAATTCCAAAAGAATGGCTTGTATTGAAGAACCCTGTATTTTTGAGCCACGAGGAAATACTTTACCAAACTTTGCCTGATAAATACTCCTTGTAGCAAGGAAGAACCCTATCAAAATTTGGGATCAACAGGTCAAAAGTCAAGATTGCAACAGTTAGTGAATGACTAAATCCATTTATACAACATTTACCAAACTTGATTTGATAATGAGATCCCAATGACCTCTTATGATTTGTACGTAATTAGGTCAAAAGTTGATGTAAAAGCAGTAAGTTTTTGTAAACTGGATGACCAGTTTATTATTTTAAACTGTTAAAACTGTAGACAAATGATAAGTGTGTTGAAGGTTTTTGAATGGTGTATGATGTTTTTTCATTGAGTTGTATACAACTGTTGACCTGTCTGTTTTGTCTCACCTGCAATGAATGCAAATTTTAGAAGCTAAAAGAGCTGGATGATGTTTTTTTTTCTGGCAAATGTTCTTTGTCCTTGACCTCTTTTCCTTATTCTGTGATCAGCATAAATTTCATGATAAGGTCGGTTACTCAGATGCTCAAAGCAATTGGTCGACTGTAGTTGATATATATACTGTTTGTTAGCTGTACATGTCTGTCTGATTGGATATATCTGACCTCGTTTTCATGGTTCATTGATCACCATGAAGTTTTTCTGATTAGTATAAAAATTACAAAATCTGGTTTCCTTGCCAATGAAACAGCTACCCACCTGAGACCACACAGTAGGTCAGTTTTTCAGAAGATAAACTTTATTAGCTGGATATAATGATTGTAAGGTGTACATATTCTTCTGACAGAGTTCACCATTACCTTGGCCCTATTTTCATGGTTCATTGCTGCTCAATATTACGTTTTCATGAATCATGATTAGGTCTGTTAGATAATATGAATAAGAGGTCAACTATAATCTATGGATATAATGATTAGATAGAATAAGTTGTTGCTGTCAGCCTGACTGTTCCTTTGAGCTTGACATAATTTTCATTGTTCATATATATAAGGGAAATGATTATCTAGATGTTGGAGAACTTTATAAAGAACCGTTCAAGTCTGATAAAACTTAAATTCGAACGAGAGAACATAGATTGATAGAAACATAACTGCAGAAAGAAGTTTTTCCTTAAGTTGTTCGAGGTTTCTAAATTGCAATCGTACTACATTTCCTCACTTTCTAACCTGATTTAATGAATTATTTTCTAGCATTCTCTATCATATCGAAAATGTCTTAATTCAAAACTACATAGTTCTAAAATACAACCTTTATGTGTAGTTCTGAACATATTTGTCTTTTGGTAGAATCCAGCTTTTGCTTAATCCAAACGTTATTACATTTCTCGTGTTCCATTTGGTAGTCTATAGTCAATTTCGTGTCCTTTGGCATACGGTGAATAGTTCTCAATTCGGCAATCCAAGTCCAGTTGCCTGATTTTTATATCATAAAATAAACATGGTTGGTTTTGGCAGTCTGTATCATTTGAAACTGTGTTTCTTTAGTACGGCCTTTTAAGTTACTTTCATACATTTTGTCTTTTGTAAGAATCCAGCATCTTTGAGTCTATAAATTACCCTTTCTATAAGTTCCTCGTATGGTTGTTTTTGTTCAATTTATTGCCATGTGGCATATGGTGGACAGTTATCGTATTGGCAATCCTATTAATTTTTTTTTTGTCAAAACTTCATGATTGTTTTTTCAGCAGTCTCTATAACTCCAAAAAAGCCTAAATTGAAACTACGGTCATCTTTAGTACACTCTCTTTAAGTGATTTTATAATTATTCACATTTTGTTAAAATCCAATGAATTTGAATCTTTAGCATTCTTTATCACTTCAGCAACCTCAATCACCCATTTAAATGCATTAACTTGAAACTAACCATATCCTTAGTTCAACCTCTGTGTAATTGTGTTTATATCGGTACTTTGTTAGAATCCAGCTTTTTCGTGTTTATAACTTTCCTTTCCTCAAGTTCTCATTGTGGAAGCCTATGTTCAGTTTCTTGCCGTTAGGTATACAAGTGGTGAATAGTAGTTTGATTGGCAATCATTTTACATTTGATACTTTTTTTATTATTAAAATTACATGATTCGCCATCACTTCGAAAGTGCCTTAATTCAAAATTACAGATATCTTTAGTACAAACTCTTATTAATGCAATTGTGTATATTTATATATATTTGTCTTTAGTTCGAATCCGGCTTCTTTGTGTCTATTTTTTACCTTTCTTTAAGCTCTCCTTGAGGTAATTTTTGTTCGATTTCTTGTTTTGTGATATATAGTGGACAGTTGTCTTATTGTCAATCAATTTCTTTATTTTGGCATCACAAAAGTACATGATTGTTTTTTTTTCAGCATCTCTATCGCTTCTAAAATGCTAAATTTCAAAAATACGGTTATCTTAAGAAAGACTATATGTGTAGTTGTGTATATAGAATCCAGCATTTGTGAGTCTTACCTTTCTTGAAGTTCTCTGTGTGATAAGCTGTTTCCAATTTCTTGTACTGTATATGGTGGACATTGTCTAATTGGCAATTTTTTTATGTTATCATAGTTACATGGTTATGCAGATTTCGGTATCACCTTGATACTGCCTTCATAACTTCACAACTGTCCATTTATATATACTACAGGACGAGAAACTGGGCATATAATAAGGCTACCGTACGGAAAAAAGACTCATACTGCAAGGAATACTTTAAGGTGTGTCTTGTAACAGAATTAGGAATAAATGAGCACCCGGGTAATCCCACATACAAAAACATCATTTGACAAGGATGAGATTTTGGCTAAATCATAAGTCCTTCAAGGCTTCTTTGAACATTTCATTGAACAGCAAATCTGAGAACTTACCTTGTTTGTATTGGATACCTAAGCTTCACAAAATTCCGTACAAACAACGGTACATTGCCGGCTCATTTGCATGTTCTACAAAGGAATTGCCCATTAGATGACAAAAATTCTGTCCGCAGTGAAAGAGGGTCTTCAGAAATACTATGAAACTGTTTACTCGCGTAGTGGTATAAACCATATGTAGATTCTAAAAAACTTCTTGATAATTTTAAATCCCGATCTTTCTCTGAAATTAATTCTTCCAAAACTTTTGATTCTTCAACCCTGTAACCAACCAATGTGAAATTGAAAAATCGTCTACAAGAAATAATCCACAATGCTTTTCAATATAAAAATGGTAGCTTACGCTATAAATTTATTGTTTTGGGATACCATACGTCATATTTTGTTAATAGTGAACATAAAGGTAAAACATGCTACACAGAGGAACAAGTAGTCAGTATGCTGGAGTTTCTTATTGACAACATATTTGTTTAATTTGGATGTAGACTTTTTCTACTATTGCCGGCATTCCTATGGGAACGAACTGTGCGCCTCTCCTTGCTGACCTCTTCTTATTTTCATATGAGTCGGAGTTCTTTCAGACACATGTCAAAAACAAGAAGATCAAAGAAGCCAGACCTTTAAATTTCACATTCAGATATATTGATGATGTTCTTTCCATTAACAATCCAACCTTTTCTGATTTTATTCAATTAATATATCCTCCAGAACTAGAAATTAAAGAAACAACAGACACGGCTTCCTCTGCCTCATTTTTAGACTTATACCTCGAATTGACATAAGCGGTCATCTCAGTACCAAAATCTATGACAAACGAGACTATTTTAATTTTGAAATAATAAATTTCCCCAACCTTAGCAGCAATTTACCAACTTCACCTGCATATGGGATGTACATTTCCCAACTCATTCAGTATTCAAGAGCTTGCATCTGCTACTCAGACTTTTATAAAAGCGTCACTAGTGTCTGAGTGGAAAGTTGTTGAGCCAAGGTTATGTCAAAGAACGTCTCGTCCTTTTTTCTAAAAATGTTCATTGGAAGATACCAAAACCTTGTTGATAATTATTCCGTATCAACTTCACAAATAAAACATGATGACCCTGAAGTATAGATTATAGGTACTGACGTTGTTTATCATCTTAATTACGTGTTATAGTGTTCTTTTTATTTTGCTTGTACATTTTTAACCTTTATTGATTTTTTTAGTCTATTTTTGGTAATATACTTTTGACGTGGCTCGGTACTTATGCATCCCGACATTGTGTTATTGTGCTATGGTCAATTTTGTATTCTTGTCTTTAATTTTTGCTTATGTACTTTGTCTATAGAGTGTCTATATGCCATTTTGTTTTCCTTGTTGAAATATTTATTTGTTTTTATATAGTGATTAAGATTATATTACAATGTTGACTGCTGTACCCCAATTTTTGACATTTTTACCTATTATGTCTGTTTGTTTTGCTCACACATTGTTGTCAATATAATGGAATTCTATGCGACTGCCATACAAGTGAGAGGTTTAGCTAGCTATAAAACTAGGTTTAATCCACCATTTTCTACATAAGGAAATGCCTGTACCAAGTCAGGAATATGACAGTTGTTAGTGTGTTTGAGCTTTTAATTTTGCCATTTTATAAAGGACTATCCGTTTTTGAATTTTCCTTGGAGTTCGGTATTTTTGTTATTCTACTTTTTAAAAGACAAATAGTACAACGTACAACAAACAGCCTAAGTTAGATCAACAAAGTTGAACGAAAAAAAGCTTTCATGCCCCTGTTGTGAATAAGGGGTAAAATGCTTACTGGCACTAACTCCCCTCCCCAAAAACTGTTGGCGTTTATGTAAGAAATCAATGCAGCAACTGGTGAAAATACTGATTAAAGATTCCGGGTGTAAGTACTCTGTTGGCTTGGTATGCAGTGCTTAAAGTTGGTGACAACAATACTGATAGGTCAGATAATACCAACAGAAATGCAACGAGGGGTGAACCTTCCAAGTTTTCAAAAGTTAACAGAGGGGAAAAGTGTGAATATGAATAAAAAAAAAATGTACATGATACGTATAGTATCTAATTTGTGGAAAGACTTATTTCCACATGAACACATTTTTTTATCCTGGAGTCTGGATTACTGTTACAGTATAAACAGACTATGAAATAAGAACGAAAATGATGATTTACGTAAAATATTTTCACTTGAGCCACAAATTGCGGTTTTAACGAAAGATGCATTATTAAGGCACTTCTATTAACTTAGGATTCAATAGACTGAGATATTGAGCAATATTATACTGATCAACAGTCTGTCATTGTCCCCCAAGAAAGTGGGCACTAGTTGGTTTTAGCTAAAAGTAATTATATCTTTTTCGGTCATAAAGTTCGCCAAGACTTACTATTTATTCATCCCTATATAGCTTTCATCTTTTTTTTATTTGAGACTTCCTGATGAAGGTCAACCAAGAAAAGCATATCGGACGCACCAAATTAATGAAGTGTTTTGTTTTCCTTCAATTTTTGTCAGTAATAACAAAACTCATTATATAAACGACATTTTCTTTACATGTTAGAAACAGATTATAAACGACGTGAATACTACAGATCATGATCAAGAGATAAAAAGTACACGGATGCTTGAAGATTGATACCAGGATTTTAATGGTTGTCCTAAACATGGAAATTGTAGTATTGACAAACAAGGTGAAAAGGGGAAAATAAAACTACAAAAAAGGAAGCAAAAATAACTTCGATAGAGTTATTTCATAGATTGGAAGATATATTGATAAAGTCTGTGATGTAATAAACAAAACGAATATAAGTGGATATTAGTAGAAATTATTCAAGTTAGATTGTATTATCGAGTTAATTTAGAATCTTGATAAAGAACAAGCAGGCTAACAATTTAATAATCGTGTAGAATGCCAGTCATATTTCATTCCCTACTGTCTTTATTGGCGAAGCTAACACAATTATTTCTGGGTTTATATTTTATATAAAGACTAATCGCCTCAGAGACTATAGAAAATCATATTTTAAAACAATAATTTGTGTGGTGTACACAATCCAGACCCGAGATGTAGCTTGATTGACGGGAAGACGGTAAGGGTCAGTGATATAATTGGTAAAAGACAAAATTTTCTTCAGATACATTAAATAAAGGATTGTTAATAAGACGGACAGAATAAGATTACTTTCTTATTAAATTTAATCTTCATTCTGTTTCAGTTTGATTTAATGCACTATAAATTAATGGAATACTGTAACATATATCACTTTAACATTTGAATAGATGCCTTTTTGTCTTTTTCGAAATTTGTAAGACAAAAAGGGCGTTTGAAAGAAAATGACACGCTGAAGGTTTTATTTCACACTTCTGCGAGGTCAGAAAACTTATTAGACTTAAATAAGAATAATTGATTTGAATCGAGAAATATTGAAAATGAATTCTAGAATTTTCACTATGTATTTTCAATTTTAGTTTATGTGTATTTCTGTTGCAATAGGAAAAATAATTTATCATGATCACAATTTCGCATTCAAACAAAAAAAGAATCAAGAGACTGAATATGTTCCTGATGTAAATGTGCAAAGAAACATAACTTGGTGGATGTTGAACAACGTTTTAAGATTTAATTATGCATCTGTAAACAAAACACGATTTTCCTGAGTATTTTGGAAAAGAATATCCATTTAAATACACCTTTTATGTATCTTAATATAATAACTCTATAGCGAAAATTCTTACCATAATTAATCATTAATGAGAAACAGATTGTGTTTTTCTCAACTTTTTATTTTCACTTAAATTGGTTACTTATGCTCCACTCCAGATGTGAACTATTTTTATTTTTCAGGGGGTGTTTGTGGTGTGGGTATATATAATTGGTATTATTGGTATGATTCAGTAAGTCACAAAGATCCCTTTTTTTATTCTAATTTCCTGATACCAAAAACACAAAATACAAAGTTGAACTTATAGAGTAGTTTGTATTTTTTCCGTTTGTTTTTGTAAAGCTCTCCATGTCTTTCTACATCTAAACACTTTCTATCTTTTTTGAAACCAATGTTCACAGTGAAAGTCACATAGAAGAAAAGTTCGAATTATACGGCTATACTTTGATTTTCAACCATTTCGTATATACCACTTATAAACTGCAAGTTTTTGGGAGCTACGCAGTCCGTGCTCGCCAATAATTTTTCACATAATGATCTGATAAATTTACAATCGATAAAATTTGCACACAAAGCAAGGGCCCACGAGGGGCATTGCTACATTTATACAATTATAATTGTTAAAACAAGTTACATGTCTCGAGAAAAATACACGGACAAAAAATATCCTGATAAATTAAAAAAAAAAAAAAGTGCATTGAAAGTCTTTATGACAAGACGGTTACACCAATGACAACATACTGAATTGTTGCATACTATTCTGGAGTTTTTGATCCGAATAACACTGATCATTAAGCAATGAAAAATCAATCAATCAATCCTACTAGCTACAGATATTGCCAAAACGTATCTGTGAAATGAAAGTCAGTGGTCATGTATAATAAATTCATTTTATTGTACATTACAAGGTAGTTTCGCATACAAGTATTACATTTCGAATATAATTAATAAAATAATAAAAAGATAAGTAATACGCCTATTTCTATGATTAAAAACAAAAATAAAGTACTTGCAAAGCGTTTTGGGTCCGTACCGGCAGACAAGACAGCCAACAACGTGGAAGTGATGTATGACGTAAATACTACATGGAAGTTCTTACAAATTAAATTATGAGTTCTTCAATGTACAAGGCCGTTCGCTCCACAGTGAGTCAGATAGTAAACAATCAAGTCACTACCACATCTCAGCTTAAGGCTTTCTATGAACATTTGAAGGTCCTTACTGTGCATTTGCTACTTAAACTACATACAAAATCGGTCAACCGTCGTTTCATCACAGTTTCTAGAAAGTGTTTTACATCTAATTTTCTATACTTTAACTAGTTCCCCTACTACAACAAAAGAACGTCTTGTTATAAACCTTTCTAATAAAGCATATGAAAATAATGGAGTTAATTATTTCTGGAGTGTCAAAATCTCTTTAGATGTTATGGATTTATAAATTACGTGCTTTTGATGGTCCGTTCAATTCGGTTGACAGTTTTGACATGTTGAATATGTGCACTACGCTTCCGCAAAATCTCATCAAACAAAAGTTCTTAAATGTTCCTTTGAAAATTCTGATTGCAGATTTGTTTGCTGCAACTCATATAAAGCCTTCTTCTGCAATGAAAAAGGTAAATATTTTAGAAATACTAGCCGAAACTGTAATGAGATGATAAAAGCTGTTAATTTTCTCCGTGAAAACAATTATACATGTTTCTAATTATATTGAGGAAAATTTATATGAGGGAACTAACTTTAAATAAATCTAATATAAACAGCAATAATTGTCCTTGTTTTATAAGAATATTTCAGTTTTACAGGGGAAACTTATTATACAAAATTAAGATAATTTTGCGTTCCCTATTGCTATTTTTCCCTTTTCTGGACAGTGAAGTTCCTTATGGTTGTATATTTCCCCAACTCGTTCGCTATGTATGCGTCTGTAGTGATGTTTTAGATTTCAATGAACGAAATCTATTTATAACTGGTAAATTGTTCAGTCAGGGATTTCGTTATCGCAAATTACTTTTACTAAATTCTTTCATAAATGCAATGATGGTTTGGAAGTTTGACTGTATCTTATAATTCTTATTCAAAACTTCACGTGATTTCACATCCTTATTTGAATGATTTCTTTAAAGCCCGTAAATTTAGATAGGATCCATGTAAACTCAATGTTTTATATGTAAAAATCATTCTCTTATTGTTGATGCATGCATAAAGTGACATTTCCCGTACCACACTGAACGGAGTGTGATATGAATAAGTGATACGAAACTGAATGCTTTAATTTGGTTGGCCTATCCTGTTATGTGTTACGAAATTGCAACATTTTCATTGGCTAATCGTAAGGTCAATTATGACTTTCAAAAGTCATCCCCCCCTTGACAACTTAGATTTCCGATTTCTTCAATAATATACAAAACACTCACATGTTTCACCTGAAAATATTCTTTTTTTATAAAGTTGATTCCATTTTGCAGCGTTCAAAAAGTTGAAACGTCTGATTTTTGCCTGGGTTCCTGACACAATATTCTCAACATATTGTTTAAACGGACTTATATTTGAAGTGAAGCTTGCGAAATCGAAAATATTTCAACAGGACAAAAATAATTTAATAATTTTAACCATAATAGAAATAGGTTTAACAACTCATGATAATTGATTATCGCTTGATATTTATTCTCGTTATTTAATTTTGATAATAACAAGAAATTCGCGATGACACTTGTATATGTTTGGGTGACCTGAATACATCAATATGAAAATGTTTTATGATTTGAAGTTTTTTAACGTTATGTCTTTGTCCATATATCTAAAACTGAAAAGAAATATACATAGACATATTCCTTTTCTACATAAATAAGTTCCCGTGATTCCACTTATATTAAAAGTACCAGTTGCCATTATCTGAAATAAATATTTCCCCGTTAATTCCATCTCACAGTTGTTTCTACATTTTGTGGTCTGGCAATTACATTATTGTCCACTATATTTCTCCCGTACATCAATTTGGCTTAAGGCAACAAATAGTTAATGTGAATAATAAAATAAAGTCCGACTGAACACCACACAACAACTAGGTTATCAATAATTTAAACAAATTTACCCATCAGAGATTTTAGAACTAATTAAGGTGTCTAATTCATTTAGAGCTAGAAAACCCATAAATTACGCCTGAAAATGAGACAATTCCAATTACTTTACTATGAGTTTAATAAATTACAGGGATAATTTTAGACCTTTGGACGGCCAATTAACCAATTCCTTTTGCAAAATGTGACAAATTTCTCTTCCAGTGCACCAAATTATAGTGAATATTCAGTTAAAGCAGAAAGCTAAATGAGGAATAGTGTTTTACTATTGAATTAATGCCGGTCGCTTCGTGTTGTAATTCGATTACAGCGAGTTTTGGCGAAGGAAAAGATGGACGGAATAGCCACTGGGACCTATCACGTGTCCCAATTAGCGCCGTTTATGACATTAACCAGTCTTAATTTAAATATCTAACAACTAACTTCGATTCCACTCTCAAAAATGATCTAGCATGATTTATTTAATTCTATAACAAAAATAATTAAAATTGATATATACTTTCTATGTATACTTATTCTTTTCTGTAATCAACAAGTATGTGCATTCAAAGTCTTACAGTCTTTGAAAATTATAAGATATATCTATGGGCGTGAAAACTAAGAGACAATTATATTCCACAAATAACTTTCTTAAACCATTTTTGTTTCAAAAACAGTCAGTTAATCTTTTTGGAATAAATGTTTTATTTTTTCTAAAGGTATGTTTTTTTTTTAGATAACTGTAACTTAGCGTTCTTTAACAAAACAATTCTATGAATATATCATAAAGATACAGAAATCAAATTTACAATTTTATTGTTAGTTGGTGATATGATAAGCTTTGTTTAATAACGTCTTAAAACAGAGAATATAGAACAAATCCTTTAGCATTTATTTCAGTCCAGGGTCATTCTTCAAAAATCGTTTAATCTTGACTAAAGTTTTCAGTATAAGGGCTTCATTTGTGCCTTTGAGGTTCTAACACTAGTTTGTAATAACTAGTTTAAAATACTTTTAGGTCGATAAAAATTGCGATTAGTAAAATTTACCAGAATTTAAGTTTAGAAACAAATTTATTCCTTTTGGTACCGAATGTCATTTTTAAGAGGAAGTGATAAGACAGAGAAGACGTTAACCGTTATGTTCAATAAAGTAATAAAAAAAAGATTTACAAAAGTTATACAGTGTGCGTATATTTTTTTACTTCTAAAATTTTATACGTATGAGATCATCCCCTAAAAACAATCAAAATATAAAAAAAAAAGACTTTAGAATCACCAAATGACCACTGTCCTTCAAAGGACTAAGATATTGTTAATTTCTTCTCGGCATGATACACTTGACACTGGACGTTAAGCAACACGATCTATTATATAGTAAGGTCAAACGTTCTTGATGTGTTTTTTTAATATTTGCTTATGGTCTTTAAGAATTGAAATTTCTTCTTTCTTCTAAATATGTGATTGAAAGGAGCTAGCAAATTGCACTAAGACGCATATAACATACGTAACATTTGCACATCATTGACAACATAAAGGCGGAAAGGAGTAAGCTGATGAAACTGAATGTTAAAGGCCACTGGAAAACAAAGGCTTAAATTTTTGGTTGCTTAGAAATTCTCACTAAAATCTTTCAATATACAAAGTCTTTACTCTCTTTATTCTAAACATATTCGATAATAAGAACAATTGCGTCAAATTGTAAAATTAGGGGTTATAGCTCTAGTGCAAGATAATCTAGGTAGAACTTATAGTTAAAATTGATGCGGAAAATGCCTGTACCAAGTCAGGAATATGGCAGTTGTTTTTCACTTATTTCGTTGATTGATAGCTTTTGATTTTGTCAGTTTTTATGGACTTCCCCTACTAGTATTTGAATTTGCCTTGGAGTTCGGTATTTTTGTTATACTTTTCTATGCATCTGTAAAGCGATACCAAAGATAATTTTCATCTGTGCTTGAGGTCGCTACAGACCACTAATCTAATCACTTCCACAACTCGCTTTATGTTCTTCAACTTCGCTCGAAAGACAACTCACAATCAAATAACTGAATGGTTGTTTTAAAATTCTTTATTTTCAGGAACCATTTTCAGACATTTTCGATAAAGCTTTATTTAAACCTTACTTTATCTAATCGCGCAAGCATGGTTGTACAGGACACGTACAACAGATATATTTATGACCACTGAGTACAGCGATATCATCTATTCACAGGCGGTTGGGACATGGACCCCCTATTTTACTCTTCCTTTTTCTTTATGTTCATTAAAAAAAAACAATATTCTTAACTACTGGCAAGAACTGATAGGTGACTTAGATCTGAAGAAGTTACATAAATCTTATACCCCTAACCAATCAGGCATCTTTGAGTGCCTGGAGATGTCTGAATGTCAATTAAGTTATTGTGTAGAGCTTTTTGTTTAATTTCTCATCATCCGTCCTTATCCAATTCCACTGCGATTCGTGCCATTTATTTTGTTAAGATTTTGACTCCTGTTATTCACATTTTACTGTAAATAATTTTCACTTAAAAATATCTCTAAACAAGAGGCTCTCAAGAGCCTGAATCGCTCACCTGTATTTCAGAGGAGAAGATTTTCAAATGTAAGCAAACTTGATGAACAAATTGTGTAAAATTGTCTTTAAAGGGCAATAACTCCTTAAGGGGTCAATTGACAATTATGGTCATATTAACTTTTTTGTAGATCTTACTTTGCTGAACATTATTGCTGCTTACAGTTTATATATATCTATAATAATATTCAAAATAATAACAAAAAACTGCAAAATTTTGTTACAACTACCAATTCGGTGGCAGCAACCCAACAATGGGTTGTTCGATTCGTCTGAAAATTTCAGGGCCGATAGATCTTGACCAATTAAACAATTTTATCCTGTCACATTTGCTCTAAAAGATTTAGTTTTTGAGATATAAGCCAAAAACTGCATTTGACCCTTATGTTCTATTTTTAGCCATGGCGGCCATGTTTGTCGATGGATACAAACTTCGGATACAATTTATAAACAAGATACCCTAAGGAACATTTAGTTAAAGTTTGAAGGTAATTGGCCCAGTAGTTTCAGAGGAGAAGATTTTTAAATGTTAGCAAACTTGACGAACAAATAATGTAAAATTGTCTTTAAAGGGCAATAACTCCTTAAGGGGTCAATTGACAATTATGATCATATTAACTTTTTTGTAGATCTTACTTTGCTGAACATTATTGCTGCTTACAGTTTATATATATCTATAAATAATATTCAAAATAATAACAAAAAACTGCAAAATTTTGTTAAACTACCAATTCGATGGCAGCAACCCAACAATGGGTTGATCGATTCGTCTGAAAATTTCAGAGCTGATAGATCTTGACCAATTGAACAATTTTACCACATGTCAGATTTGCTCTAAAAGATTTAGTTTTTGAGATATAAGCCAAAAACTGCATTTGACCCCCTATGTTCTATTTTTAGCCATGGCGGCCATGTTTGTCGATGGATCAAAACTTCGGATACAATTTATAAACTAGATACCCTAAGAAACATTTAGTTAAAGTTTGAAGGTATTTGGCCCAGTAGTTTCAGAGGAGAAGATTTTTGAAATAGTTTACGACGACAGACGACGACAGACGACGACGACGACAGACGACGGACGGGCCCCGGTGAGCTAAAAACACGTGTATGAAGGTCAACCTGATCTTCAAATTGTGTCAAATCAGCAGAAAATAATAATAAAGCAATTCTACCACTAAACAAACATTAATGTCTCATTGGCAATTATACCACATCTACTTATTTTTATAATAGTTTAAAAATTTAGTTATACAACGTAACCTCCGACTACTAACCAAAATTTGTCGTTATTAGAGGTTTTCTGATCTTGCAGATATTTTTGCATTTTGCCTATTTTTTTCAAATTTCAATGGTCTTTGACTGAAATGTTATTTCAAATACTAGACAAATTATGACCGCATTTGAAATGCATAGTAAACAATCTCAAATAATGTATACTGGATACTGTTTTGTTAATTATTAATTTTTTACCAAACGGGTCACTTAGTTTTCCGTGTTGTGTTTTGTATACTATTATTTGTCTTTTGGTCGTTTTTCATTTTATGCCATGGCGTTGTCAGTTTGTTTTTGACTTGTGTGTTTGAATGTCCCTTTTGGCATCTTTCGCCTCTCTTTTAATAACTCCTTGTCTTTAACGAACTAATTAAAAAAAAGGGCTATCATAGTTAACATCTGAATTGCTAATGCAGTACTTATAAAAGTTATAAATGAATAGGAGTTTCCATTACATTTCACACAATAATTTTTTTTTCACATAAAATTGCCTTGCATAAATGAACACATAATAAAAAATGAATATTAGCTAACCCTTTAATTAAAGATGCATGGAACTCTTGCACTAAGATGAAGAAATTAGAAAAATAATAAATTGAGATGACGGGATTTGTTTGAAAATTAGCCGATTACAATATTAAACATATTAAAAAGTGTTAAGCGCAACAAAAAACAATTTGAAATTTGAAATCTCATAAAGACAATCATAAAAAATATTGAGCTGACGTATCTGTTGTAATAAAGACGAAACCTAACAAAATAAGCAAGTGAAGTATTCATCAGAAACATAAATTGTATTTACACATTCTATCAACAATCATTAGACGAATTAGGGGAAATACTCCAACGATGGGATTACTGATAAATGTTGCTATCCAATCTATTGATAATAATCAAATGCTAAATGATTTCTCTCAATCAATGCCTTCAAGCAGAAAAATCCCTCTTCATTCTATTAGTCAGAACCAAAATTGTGCCTAACGATACGAAGTGTAGCAAAGTACCTAATAAGCTAAGGAATCCCTATAGAACCAGTAACTAAACATACAGCTTGTGTTTGTCCGCTCAACTCTATTAATGCCTCTTTAGAGATGATAAATTTTCTAATTCACAGAACCAACATAATGTCTTTAGTTGGTGAGTGAACATATTAGATTAGGGATGTTAAGCGGGGCTAAATTAGAAAATACCATTTTAGTTATGAACCTACTTGAAATTGCAAATTGATCAAATACGAAGCGTACCAAGCTAATATTACATTTACTCCCATTGAGATAACATTTAAAATACAATTTATTTCTCGTCTGGGATAGAATTTGCTTCTGTTTTGTATTTGTCGGAGCATTACTGTTAAGTTTTAAAACCCAAACAAGTCAACTTTTATAAGCTAATTGCATTTAACATTTGATGTTTGTACTTAAATGATAAGTTATCAAATACAATTTCTGAATGCTAGTCTATACAACTATTGAGATTAGCCAATTTTTCAAGAAACACAGATATCTTAGATGAGTATTTTAAACGAAAAAAAACCAAATAAATATATATGAAGAAATATTGAAATGTTTAACTTCACGTGGAATTTTATGCGACTGTCATACAAGTAAGAGGTTTAACTAGCTAAAAAACCGGGTTGAATCCACCATTTTCTACATAAGGAAATGCCTGTACCAAGTAAGGAATATGACAGTTGTTTTCCATTCGTTTGATGTGTTTGAGCTTTTAATTTTGCCATTTGATAAGGGACTTTCCGTTATGAATTTTCCTTGGATTTCGGTATTTTTTTTTATTTTGTTATTTAAAACCGGTACACAGAACCTGAATCTGTTCAATAAAAATAACTCAGAAAAAAAAATATCTTCGCAGGTTTGTCATTCTTTTTTGAACTGGCCAAAATGTTTACGTGATCTGTAAAGCTTTCATAGAACATTTGGCAAATTTTGGCACTGGTCCTGACTACGACATTAGTTTGTATTTTTGACCATAATGATTTCAATTGTTTCCCATATTTAACTTTGGCGCAGGACGTTTTTGCATTTTATTTTACATGTAACACGAAAGGACATTTGCGTTCCAAACAAGATGGACATTTGTGCTTTTAACCTTGATACACGTTTACCAAATTGCCCTGATATATGCGCCTTTTACCTATAAATGTTAACCTGTAATCTTCAATGAGTTATAATCATTACGCTTATGAAAGAGTCAGTCATTGGGACTCTCTAAGGAATGCAAAGAGTGTATATGTTAAGTAGGGAAATGGTTACATAAATTTTTCGGGCAATAATTTCTTGCAGACTAAGACGTTGAATATTCTTTTGCTGATGATGTATGATGGCTGAAGCTCAGTAAGAACGTAGATGTTTCTAAATTGCAATTTATCTGACAGAAAATTACATAACCATTGACTCTCGATTTCCCGGAACAGCTATCCGCCAACTACATCATAATTAGACACATTGATGAACTGAATGAACTGGCACCTCAGGTCAGAGAGAACAGTTATTTTGTAGTGCATTATGTAAATTAAAAAATATCACAACTTGTACAGTGTACATAGTGTATTACGTTTTGGACAAGTCATATCAAATCATATTCAATTCATACAAAAGTCTACCAGCTCTAACTCAAACTAGGGATAACATTATGTCAAGGGATCTTTAAATCAGCCCAACAGCAAAGACATACTAATTTTTTTTTACCTTTATCAAATCTTTTTAAGGGTAATCTCATTCCCCCGTACTAACTATTTTATGCTTTAATATGAAGAAATAAATTTGGAAGGTGTATGAAAGTAATTGGCGAGTAATATGCTGTCCACACTAAAAACTAAATCAAAGGACGATAACTGTGATCCAAGACCAGAATTGAAAGAGAGACAATTTAATTGAGATGTGGGATAAATACCAGTTAGGACAGATCACGCGTGCAAATTTGTTCATTCTTTGGGCTACACGAATCTAGCCAAAATCTGTGATGACTTTTAAATGTTTTAAGAAATTATTAGCTGGATATAAAGTTAAAAACTTTTAATAATATGAATTTAGCTAGTTGGTCCCAAGTCCCAAACACCAAACCGCAAATGTTATGCTGAAAAAGCGCAAATGTCTATTTTTAAATGCGCAAATGTCCTTAAAATTGAAGCGCAAATGCCCATTTAAAAAGCACAAATGTCCTATCAAAAAGAGCAACGCCGTCCCTCAATACTTTGGATAACATTCATTCAATAATATTTAATTAAATAATGAAAAATGAAAAGGCCTTATTTAACTTATTTTACCACTGCAGAGCACCTAATTGCCACAATGAAAATATGGTTTATCAAAATTATATTTTTGGTTTCTTTTTGTATAGCATTATATAAGAACAATAATTACCGATGTTTAATACTCGTAATTTTTTTTTGGGAATATTACTACCCGAGGGAATTAAAAGACCTACAAACGAAGCGAGACCGGGAGTGTTACCATGGTAAGAGTCTCATGATATGCATGCATCATCTGTCATGCAAACCAGTGTTTCTGTATTGGTATGATATCTCTTTGATATTGATATTCTTATGTAAAAATGTTTCTTTCTATGGTTATATTCGCTATTCACATATTTTTTTTTAGTTGGTATTCACGATCTTTTAGATGTTATCATTTTCTCTCTAACGTTTGATTCTTTGAAACTTGTAATATTAAAATACGAGAAATAAATATTCTTAATGCCAAATATGGCTCAAGAAATCAATTATCTTGAAATTTTGCATTATACCTGGCTGGACCCACAATAGTCCACAAGGGACACCATCTCTTTCCAAATTGTGAACAGCTTTTTTATCAGCAATTAAAATAAGAGTTACTGCGAAACTACTTACTCTTGGGGTGGTGTGCATAATATGTGGATAATAAAAAACTCCAAAAGGACATACAATATAAGTCCCTCTCCTCGTGCAATAGTATAACATATTTGACTTCTCTTCCTTTAACACAAGTATATTCCTCATTCTCAACTTAAAACAGATTGAAAGAGTTAGTCCAACTTTGTTAACTTTGTTACACAAACAATATAGTATTTTACGAAGGGACAAATCACACTTTGTAAAAAAAAATATGATTCAAACAAAAAGAAATTGACATCATCAAGGTGATTTTTTTCTATGGACAACATATTTGTAACCTTTGGAGGACATGTTTATCCTTCTCTCCCTTGGTCATGTTGGTATTAACATAAAAAAGACGATGAAAATCTTAAAGATACTGAATACATAAACTACATAAACTTCACTAAAATTTGTAGAAAGAACGAAATACAGCTGGGTCGTCAAGTTGAAGATGTTCGACTAAAAATGTTCTAAAGTTCTTACCATCATTCTTTCTACTTTTAAAAATAATATGATGAGGTATATTCAACCAGCGGTGTCAATCAGCTGTGGATTCTTAAAAATTATTAAGATCTACTGCAAAATCTGCAATCACAATGTTTATAATTTTGCAGTAATATAAAAAACTGTATTTTTCTACGCTTTAAAGTACTATTCCCCATGCTCAATTGAAATATTAATACATCGTCTCATTAAATAGTCTTTTTTTCTGATTTTTGTTTTCAAAACCAATTAAATTACCCCGGGATAATATCATCAAATGCTGTCGACAACATATCTTTTGATTTTGGTGGATTGGTATTTTAACGGACAATCGGTTTTTAAATGGGACCTAATAGTTCATCCCTTCTAGTTGAATTGTTGTTGGACACAGTATAAAGCAGAATCCATACAAAATCTTCTCAAAGAAAAAAAGAAAAAAAAATATCTTGCAAAGTTCTTTTATATTATTGTCAGATATATTGATGATGTCCTGTCACTTTATAACCTACATTTCAGTGAGTGCTTACATCTCATATATTAAATTTAAGTTGATATTAAAGATACTTCCGAAACAAGAAAGCCTCCTTCAGATCTTGATCTTTACCTTGATATTGACACAGATGATACATTTCAAACTGGAATCTATCACAAACGTGACGATTTCAACTTTCTAATCGTTATCTTCCCATTTCCAACAGTAACATACGCTCTGGTCAATCGTTTGCCGTTTACATGGACTCATGGTAATTAAATGTTATCGTGTGTATCACTGGCTGTCGACAACAAAGACTTCACGCAATTACAGTATGTCAGGGGCCTCTCAATGGGGATATACATAATTAATATTTCTACACATGTCCATTCATAAAATAAAAGATTTTGCTTGAAAGTTTATAGGAATTTGTTTTGAATATATTTATACACTCACAACAAGAAAGTTTATAGGAATTTGTTTTGAATATATTTATACACTCACAACAAAAAGTTTCTTTTGACAGAATGAGTATATTCAGAGGTGATATCTCCAAGTAATCGAGTGAAAAAAAAAGTTCTATGGCGCCTTAAAAAAATAAGAAAACATATATTTACGAGTTGATGTAAAGTAACCTACGATCAACCTTTATACTAAGATTATTTTGTTGGTAATAAGAACCCTGGACCTTCATAAAAAATGATTTTAGTCCTCTGGGCTGCATAATTTTTTGCACGGAACAAATTTGAATTCCCATCGAAGACTCCAACGATCAGATTTTCGTGAACATTTAAATATCATTCTAACAAAAAATAACTCGTGAAAATATCAAGAAGCATAAGAATCCGGTTTTGTGTACAAAATTTACATTGATTGGTGCTTTTGTGGAAACATTGATATTTTTTTTAGATTTTGTTATACCTGAACACGTATAACAAAAGTTACGGGATCTATATTCTTTTACTACAAATTAAGCAGGTAATTTCAATGAATTCGGTCTTACTTCTTTTTTTGAGGACGCATATTTGAGACAATTCTGCATAAACGTTTATTTGCAATTTTATTCATGCTGATTTGAAAAGTCTCTTGCATAGCCACCCCTCTCTTATTCTTATCAGGAATGGTCGCCCCTTACAAGTATATTGTCTTGGGGAGGGATAAATCCTACTTTGTAAAGAATCACTCTGATTCAAACAAAATATTCTCTGAAACTGACATTATCAAGATGCTTGATTTCTTGATTGACAACATATTTGTTACGTTTGGAGGACGTGTTTTTCAACAGACTGTCGGAATTCCAATGGGAACCAATTGTGCCCCTTTTCTTGCCGACTTGTTTCTTTATTATTATTAGGCTGACTTCATACAGGAACTTCTTAGGAAGAAAGATAAGAAGTTAGCAATATCCTTTAACTTTACGTTCCGCTATATAGATGATGTTCTCTCACTAAATAATACAAAATTTGGTGACTATGTTGAACGAATCTATCCCATCGAACTAGAGATAAAGGATACTACAGATACAATTAAGTCTGCCTCATATCTTGACTTACATCTAGAAATTGACAATTAGGGTCGGTTGAAAACAAAACTTTACGACAAAAGAGATGATTTCAGCTTCCCAATTGTGAACTTTCCATTTCTATGTAGCAACATTCCAGCAGCGCCTGCATACGGAGTATATATCTCCCAATTGATACGATATTCCCGGGCTTGTATTTCCTATCATGATTTCCTTCATAGGGGATTGCTGCTCACAAGGAAGCTATTAAATCAAGAGTTTCAAATGGTGAAGTTGAAATCATCCCTTCGTAAATTTTACGGACGCCATCACGAGTTGGTTGACCGTTATGGAATAACCGTTTCACAGATGATATCGGATATGTTCCTTATGTCGTAACTACATTACCCTTCCCTTTTCACGAATGTGACCTACCGAATTAGACTACTTATCGGATTTGTAATAACATAAGCAACACGGCGGGTTCCACATGTGGAGCAGGATCCGCTTACCCTTCCGGAGCACCTGAGATCACCCCCAGTTTTTGGTGGGGTTCGTGTTGCTTAGTCTTTAGTTTTCTATGTTGTGTCATCTGTACTATTATTTGTCTGTTTGTCTTTTTATTTTTGGCCATGGCGTTGTCAGTTTGTTTTCGATCTATGAGTTTGACAGTCCCTCTGGTATCTTTCGTTCCTCTTTTACAATTTGAAATTGTACTCACTTCTTTTTCGGTTTCTGTGTTTCAATATATATCCATGAATTTAATGATATGTACACTATACATCTGTTTTGGAATAATAAATCATTTATCATTTGCACAAGACTAAACTGGTCCACTATAACACGAGATAATGTACAGGTTATTATGTCAACATAGCAGTAACAGTGTAATAATAACCTTAAAACTGGGTGCACTCGCTTAATTGTTCTAATATAAAAGGTATTATGAACATATTTAATTCATGAATAGATACTGAAACACAAATTAAAAAAAATATTAAGTATAATTCTAAATTAAATCGCTGTGATCCGTCCATTCGTTTTTCAAATCAACATAACAGCTGCATTTAACAGGGCGGGCACATTTCCTTATACGGACATGTATTATTTAGCATACTTATGCCCCGTCAATGCATGTATTAGTGTTTCTTTACAAATAAAGCTTTTTTTTTATTTTGGCGATGGACCAATCCACTGGACGATTTGCAATGCATGATGGACTACTTGTCTATAACTGACACACTACTTAATTTTTCACTTATTGAAAGAAAAGAATTTTTCTTACTTTTTTCTCTCGATTACTTGGTGATATCACCTCTAAATATACTCATTCTTTCAAAAGAAACTTTTTGCTGTGAGTATATAAATATATTTAAAACAAATTCCTATAAACTTTCATGCAAAAAAAAAAGTTTTATGGATGGACATGTGTAAAATTAGTTACTTTAATAGTAATTATGTATATCCCCATTGAGAGGCCCCTGACATACTGCAATTGCGCGAAATCTTTGTTATCGACAGCCAGTGACCGACAAGATATCATTTAAATATCAGGTGTCCATGTCCACACTGTTATGAAATTCATTCTATGTCAATTGTTATGTTACGTTCGTGCATGTTCACATTATACAGACATCATTAGCAGAGGTGAACTCCTTACAATAAAAACCATTCTAACAGAGTTATGAGGATGAACCTCTGAAATTGACACTATACATAATTTTACGGTCATCATCACGAATAAGTTGACCGATACAATATGTCTGTGTCTCAACTGACTAGCGACATGTTTTCGCAGTCTTAAAGTTTTAAATACCAGAATAGTCATCTAATCTGTAATTTTATCTACTAGTATTCTCTCCTATTCCCGATTGTGACAGTTTGACTGAGTCGCGTGTGATGCATACATAGCAGGAAAAGCTTACCATGTTGACGCACCCGGACTCGCTTATATTGGAGTTATGAACTACTGTTGCCTATATTGAAGCAAAAAGTTGCAGACGGACTGGTTGCATCAGATGGACCCTTTAACAAGAGAAGCCAGTTACGATACGATCTGATTTATAAATTGCGACCTGCAAACATATTTTCTGTTGTCGGTGCAAACTTTTGACTACGATATTTGGTAAGGATCTCGGTTATAGCATTATGGATAGGTGAATATATGAATGAAGATGGTGCTTCACCTTGCGTTCTCTTTTCAGCTGTGACCACAGACTATTTCGTATTGGTGTAGCTGTAGAATATTTCTTGACGGGTGATATAATAGATATAAGAAGATGTGGTATGAGTGCCAATGAGACAACTCTCCATCCAAGTCACAATTTGTAAAAGTAAACCATTATAGGTCAAAGAACGGCCTTCAACCCGGAGCCTTGGCTCACACCGAACAGCAAGCTATAAAGGGCCCCAAAAATGACTAGTGTAAAACCATTCAAACAGGAAAACCAACGGTCTATTCTATATAAAAAACGAGAAACGAGAAACACTTATGAACCACATCAACAAACGACAACCACTGAACATCAGGTTCACTTTGGCTGGTTGTCCTCCTTGTCGTCTACCTTTTTCGATGAAACCATGTTTCTCTTACTCTTTCATATTTCGCCATAGATTTTAAACAAGTTGGATTATTGGTTGATGCGAGGGAACAAATGCGTTGTCGTCTTCACAAGTAGTAAATTATCGAGATAACAAATATCCTGTTTTCGAATTTACAGCGCCGGCCCATTTCCTCGAACAATATTGTCCTTATATTCACCCATTATGAGTCTGCCCCTATGGATAGAAAAGTTTAAAATATCAACCCCTGGAAAGGGATGGTCTATTTTAAAACGGTAAACTACTGTCGCCCTAATTCAAATCCCTTCAAAAACTATATTTTCTGTGGTATGCATCGACGATTGTTCTGGTAATATCAATACCGATATAGGTATTTTCTTTTCCTATTCTAGATTGTGGTTTACTTCATGAGGTGAACATTCTTGTACGAATAGCAAAAGACGGTTATATTGAGGGTCTTTTTCCGCATGGCTTGTTGTTAAAATGGTAGCCGCATTCTTTTGTCATAACGATCGTTGCTTTCATTCACCATAAAGTGAGTTATCGTCGGCACACTGATTCTGTTACCACATTGGTGCTATTGTGGTTAAAAAAAAACGTAAAAAACCCGGTCGAAATTGATATAATAGCAGAAGTATGGATAATGGGAGTGTCATTCCCTCTGATATTTCCTCTGCATTCAGGAGATGTTAAGCCTGTCGACGCAACCGGTTTTGATGACTTTAAATGTTTTTTTATTACCTTGATCTGTCTCTTCTTAATTAATTCACGAGATTTGAACATCGGTAAACTTTATCTACTTATGTTGACTCAGTGATTGTTGAGTTGATAATTCATTACACAAATTCGTGCTGTGCTTGCCTGTACACATACGCCAGTTTTTTGATCGACTAATAATACCTTATGATTCCCCAAACAGTTGAAGCATAGATATCTTCTATGTAAATTCCGTTTTTGATGTACTTTTTGCGCACTTTTTAATTCTTTAGGGAGATGATGATTATTGCAGTAAACCAACCACTAGTTGTAAGGCGTTTATCTATTTGAGTTATCTATGATCCTGTATTTTGTTTACCTATTCTTGCATGAAAATGTATTCACTGTAACTGGGAACTTTCAAAATATAACTGTGAAACCTCTCATGTTTGTCTCACGAAGAATTCTTGTTTTAGTTGTATATTATAAGAAGCAACCTTTTTTTTTTTAAACTTTAGTTAACTGGGAGATGTACATTTCATACATATACAACTGAAGTACGTCGTACAATTTAGATCTCAACCAACCATCACTGTCGGGTGACAAAAAAAAAAACTACAAAAAAAAAACAACAAAACAGCGGCCTGATTTATGACGAATAAAAGGAAAATACAATATTTGCAAGATAGCAACCAATGACAACCACTAAATTACAGGCTCCTGACTTGGGACTGGCACATACAGAATGTGGAGGGTTTGACATGTTTGTGTGCGCCCAACTCTGACCCAGAATCTGGGACAATATTGTAACAGCAAAACAAAAGAACAAAGTGTAAAATAAGTTTGAAGTTGCTAGGCTCATCAGATCGGCGCGAATCACAATAAACAACTAACATAAAAACAAAAGACACAAAGTACCGATCTAAAAGTGCTTGCTGTTACTCAGAGTTTGGTTTGGTTTTTTTTTTTTTTAATTTCATTTACACCGTTAGGAGCCAAAGGAACATCACCGTCCAAAAAAGGAAAATTAACAATAGGGAACGCAAATTGTCGCTTTTGTCATTTTCTCAAAAAATTTTGTTCGAATCAGTTTTCAGGTACAATATATGATTTCCCCTTCCTAAAACAAGATTTTTTTTTATCGAAGTTGACCATTCTTTCTTATGAAACAAGATAAAACGATTGTTTAGTTTACTGATGCTCTTATTTTATAAATAGAGTAAAAAGACAAATCAAGGTAACAAACAAACACATAGGAAATCGCATGAGCGTTCAAAAGGGCAGGACCGGGTGCGTCGACAGGGTAAATCACCTCATCATAGATACCAGGATTAAAATTTTGTACGCGTTTCGTCTACAAAAGACTCATCAGTGACGTTTGAATAAATAATATCAAAAAGAGCAAATAAAGTACGAAGTTGAAGAGCTTAGAGTACCCAAATCTCCGAAAGGTTTTGCAAAATATATCTAAGCGTCTCCTGCTATGCATGTTTCACGCGTAATGCGAATACACACTCAGACAAACTGTTACAATCTGGAAAAGAACACAATCGGTAAAACTACAGATTAGACGACTATTCTGGTATCTAAAGATCTAAGACAGAGAAAACATGTCGTTATTCTCGGTGGTGATAAGATTGTTGGAACAGGTTTTTGTTGTTGTCAGGAGCATACCTCTTTTAATGAATTCCGTATACCATGAACACGAGCGTAACGTATCAATTTAAATATGTAAACGCCATACGATGAACCAGGAATAGTTGTGACAAGTATTGAGACGAGTAAGAATTAGAGAGGAAAAAAAACGATCGAGGAAAGAATAAATCGGCTAGAATAAGAGAAAATGTGTCATCTAAATATCCAGAGGCAATTTCAAATATGTCTATAAAGTGATGTTTAGTTGGATCCTTATGACGTTATGCCATGAAAACAAAAAACATATGACAAGCAAACAAAAGATCTAAGCCATCTAAAGGACAATAAAAAACGCATACTTTATTACTTATTTTTACTTTAATATCCAATACATAATATGATCAATTATATAAGTAAAAATTAATTAGTCAATAGAAATAAATAACTAAATTATCCTTTTAAATGACTTTTCCCATCGACTAATTCAAAATAACCCTGTTTCCATTACATAAAAGTTAAATATACAAGTTATAGTCAGTAAACGTCTTCATTAAAGCAGTTGGCTTATATGCAACTGTTGGTAATCATTGATAAACCCAATTTTTATCATTTTCTATCACAGCAAAATCAAGGTTTTTTTTAATCAAATAACGTCTTTCCAGTACCCCTGACCATTAAAAGCTTGCACCAGATGTTGCCGATAGTATATCAATAGTTTCCCAACTCAATGGTTCTCATGTATCGGTGTACTACACAGTGATTCGGAATGTTCCCTGGCTCTTCTTCGTAGTTCTGCTACACTAGATGTTCTTTGGTCTGGCTGTAGCATTGGTGTTGTACATTCTGGCTTCTTAGTGTAGCATCCACAAAATGGTAAACAAGCCGCTATAATACATTGAAAAAGAACATTAATTCACAAATCACATAAGTACATAATTTGCATCTCCCCCCTCAAATACTACTAATGAATGTTACATTTGTTTACTGAAAGTTTTATAACGCAAGTCATTTTGTTTTGGTAAAATGTTTTTTATCAAAATCAAATAAATACAGTTTGGTACAATAATTAATAGTTAATTATAAAATACAGCTTAAATTGTGTAACATAAAGACAATCTAAATCGTAACCAGTCTTCACACATTGGAACATATCAAAATCTGGATATGATACAGATGCCCATGAGACAATATCAGGGATGATACTGGAGAAAATTTACCGACAATAATAATGGGTGCCACAAAACTCTCTGCTAAAAATTATTACAAGGTCCTCAAAGATAAGAAAACCCTTGCGCCTTAACCAAGTCAAGAAACACCCTGCCCTGCTTATATCATGAACATTTTTAAAAGCTAAAGTTTGAATAAAGAAGCACCATATAAGAAGAAAAAGAGGACTTAGATAGAATAATCAAAATCGTCTACCGGCAACTTTGTCTGAGGGAGTGCCAACTGTACAGTTTAAGTGCATCTTTATAATTTATGAATTGAGAGTTGAATATAAAATGTGTGCATAAAATCATGTCAGTATCGAAACACAGGCTACGGGAAGATGGTACCCTCGTTTATCCAACAACGTCGATGACAACTCGTTTGTGGTTAAAAACGCATGATAACGAATATTGTGCGCACTACACGCGTTCTGTAAACTTTAATAGAATACCAGGAAATCCCGAATCGCTAGGACAATATAAAACTAATTTTACTAAACTATAAAGGAACCAACAGAACTACGATAAGTAAACTATCATGTCATTAATTTAGAGTGTTTAGTTGTTCCGAAAGCCAGAACTGGTGTTATCCATAGTTCCGAAAGAATAGTCATTTTCTGAATTATTGTGAAAATGGTATCTAATTTCAAGCAAAATTCTCTAAAATAAAAAAAAAGTTAATCTTTGAACTTTTCTGCTTTGTGAACTGTCTTACCTTTAAAAGCCGGATGAGTCATGGTTGGTAGAAAATGTCGTGGTGTAAAGTAATTTTCAAAGTAGTTTTTGTACTGATTTCTGAAAGATATGAATTATTTACATAAATATTCAGCAAATCGTCATCTTTTTTCTAATCTTATCATTTAATTAAGAAAGTTATGTCATCGATTTTCAAAATTAACGAAACCAATTAACAATATAATCTTGTAAGACGACAACTTCATAAAAAATATTCAATGGCAAAGTAAATATAAACTTAATTCTATAGTTCGTGTTCAATTGACATATGAAGTGTTGATGAAGGGATTAGAATAATTCGTCTTTCAATTTAATGAAATAGCTATCTTTGCAAACAATTTATAGATTGGTGCGTCTAGAGACGACAAGAAATTACTAATTCTTTTTATAGAGCAAAAGTCAAACAATAAGATGAAATAGTTATTTGGTTATAACAACCAATAATATTTAACTACGCTGTCCTACTGAGTGTAGAGCAATGGAGCATACCCAACAGTCTGCTAAGACTTAGCTATAAACCTAATTGGTATGACAAGTGGAAAAATGGAAAATGAAAAAAGAAGGTTTAAAATTTGAAAAAATGTATCTTTCGAAATTCACTTTACTATAAGGAAATTTTGTTTTGTTAAACTTGATATATGTATAAACCTATAAATCTAAAGACGAATATACTTTTATAATTTTCATTTAATGACATTGATAAATTTCCTATTTTGATCCCTGTTTATATATTTTATTTCATGTGTTTTCGGTAAATGTAAGATACTAATTGTTTTTGTGTGTATTAAGTGTACATGTGTTGTTGCATGTAAAACTATTATTTCTTTTATAGAGATTTAAGGTTAAAGAAACTTACCCTTCCATAAGTGGCATCATTGGTGGTCTGGTGCTGGCATTATTATTAAGAGCTATTAACGTCTGCATGAAAGATGTTTGCAGGAATGGTTGTTGTTTCTGCAGAAATATATTGTCTTGTGATTGGTTTGCCATGTTCATCAGGAGAGATGACGAAGGACACATATGCTGAGGTGTTGACAGAAAATTAAGTCCCGTTCGCAAAGAAGTTGACTGAGTTGGAGAGGTCGGGGGTTTGATATCATTGTCTTTAGATGTGCTTGTGGATGACTGATCGTTACATATTGATGATGTCTCCTCTGTTATATTGTCATTTCTTGAATTTTCTTGTTCTTGTTGTGATATGTCATTTGATTTATTTTCTTCTTGGAAGTGTTCATTTTCCAATTCATTTGGTTTTTCTGCACTATTCGAATTTTTTTCTGCCGTTTCAACTGATCCCGGTTCCTCATTCAAAAAATCATCGTCATGATCGTCATCAGACTGACACATGTCAACGCAAATTTCAGAGCTTGTTACCTTTTCAAGGTCAATGTCACTTTGATCGTCTGCCAAAGGGTTTATTGTTGTGTCATGTGATTCCTCATTTCCAACATCTATCATCTCAGATTTGTTATGCTTAGGCTGACCAGTAAATCTTTCACTTTTGCGCCATTTAGCTCTCCGGTTTTGGAACCAAACCTTTATTAAAAAAATATTTATCGTTGAACTTTATGGATTTTATTTTGTTGAGTGTTGAGAAAAAAAATATAAAAAAATCAAACAAACGAAAACAAACAAATAAACAAACAAACAAAAAACAATTTCATACAAAATATCTCGAGCATTTACGTCATTTCACAGAGTTAATAAATGACGCTAGATAAATTGCGGATAAACCACCAAAAAATATACAAAAAAAAAACTCCTTTACGTCACGATATTCATTAATTGCATACATGTTCTCGTAAATACTTTTTTCAAAAGAAGTTTTTGTCGAAATAAAGAAAATATGTTACACATTTTGTTGGTTGATAAAACATAAATGTTTAAAAGTAAGGCAAGTTGAAAATGACTAACAGACGGCGATATCAAATAGATATGAGCTCTGCAGTATTGGTAATATAAAGAAAAACAGGAACATTATTATTATTATTATTATTATTATTATTATTATTATTATTATTATATATTACCTGAACTCTTGCCTCTGTTAAATTTATTCTCATTGCTAAATCCTCTCGTGTAAAAACGTCTGGATAATGAGTCTGTGCAAATGCTTTTTCCAACTCTTCAAGCTAAGAGGAATAAAAGGATGAAAACAGATGAAAAAGATGAATACTGGATGCAAACTTTCAAACCATTTTGGTCAGATCGCTGGAGACTAAATATATTCAATATATGACATTGGCAATATCATCACACAATTTGATTAAGTTCTTCGTAAGGTCAAGTTACAATTTAACAAAACGTTAAATCTAACAAAACGTTCATAGAATCATCATTTTTCCAAAAACTATTAATTAAAATTAAGAAGTGCTGCTTGATAAATTCAATGTAACTGATATTAAATAATCTTTTGATACCAAATTCGTTGTTGGTGTATTGTTCTGGGGTCTTAGTGTTCTTAGTTAAAAACGTCAAAGTTTTATTTACATTTTTTATACATTTACAAACAACAACTGTTTCAAAATTCTATCACAGAACTTCCCTTTCGTGACAAACATACACAAGAAATTGACAAGAATAGGTGTACATTTGTCATCATGTCCCGCTCACACTATCTAAATTCTATGTTCATTGAATGGTCATAAAAAAGACGTCATATAAATATCTGCTCTCAGTTTAAAAAAAAATACTTGTTGAATAGTTATATCGTTCATATCAGAAACCGTTTGTTGTACAATAATTTATTATAGTACATTGTACCCATTAATGAAAACAAGATCCTGAAGATATATACCTGTGCTTAGTATAAAAAAAGAATACCTGTTGAAGAGTAAAAGTTGTACGATTTCTTCTTTGTTTACGTCTTGCAAAACTGTCATCCTGGAACTCTGTATGTAAACCATATCCTGAATCTAAAATTTAAAAACAAATGACTTAATTTAAAAAAAAAATGACTTTTGTAATTTTTTGTTTGTTTTTGTTATTTATTTGCATTATTTGAGATTTTTCGGAATTCTTGATGCAATTACTCACGTAACAAATTTTGAAATAAAAGGGGAAAAAATGACAATTCAAACAGCACACTGTTACTAAAGCTATTGAACTTTCTTTCGTAAGAAAATTGAGAGAATAACATGGGTATATATTTACTCAAAATCTACAAAATTAATACTCTTATTTCTAAATTTCAACAATCCATTTAAAAAAATATAAAACAAAATTATCCACTTCGTTTAAAAACAAAATAATTCCCACACGTTTTCGGCAAATCAACCAACTCACAAATCTTAGAAACAAGAGAGGACACGAAGAACAATGATGAGTGAGTCGACAGTGATAACCTGATGTTCAGTGGTTGTCGTTTGTTGATGTGGTTCATAAGTGTTTCTCGTTTCTCGTTTTTTATATAGATTAGACCGTTGGTTTTCCTGTTTGAATCGTTTTACACTTGTCATTTTGGGGCCCTTTATAGCTTGCTGTTCGGTGTGTGCCAAGGCTCCGTGTTGAAGGTCATATTTTGACCTATAATGGTTTACTTTTACAAATTGTGACTTGGATGGAGAGTTGTCTCATTGGCACTCATACCACATCTTCTTATATCTATTTACTATCGTTGAGCCTTCATCACAAAGCAATAAGAACATCTTATCAATGTTCGCAAATCGTTATTAATTGTAAAGATTTCTATAAAGATCTGACTATCCTTCCGCAGCATCTGAGATCACTCCTTTTTTGGTGGGGTTCGTGTTGCTTAATCTTTAAGTTTCTATGTGGTGTTTTGAAAACTGTTTCTTATGATCGTTTTTCGTTCATTGCCATGACGTTGTCGGTTTGTCAACGATTTACGAGTTTAGGTATCCTTTTGGTATCCTCTGCCTCTCTTTTATAAAATATTTGACTTTTCATTGTTAAGGTGTTTTTTTTCTATTTATGGTCACCAGCTCAACCTACACACTATACATACGTAAACGAAAACGTAGAAGAATTACTTGAAATTTATATGTTCAGTTAGAGACATATTAAACTTAGGTTTCTGGTATAGTAAAAGTAACATGTCAGAGTGAACGAGAATTTTTAATTAAATGAAAAAGTCCCGTTAATTAGATTACATTACAAAGACGTTAAAGGAAATATTCATTTTCACTTCTTGATATTTGAAATCTAAGAGAAAACCTAGAACCGTTCAAAGCCGATATGCACTGTTTTATTTTTATCAAAGCATCTGTAAACTTCGTGATTCTGACAGGTAAGAAATTCCTGTTGAGTTAATTAGCTGAAAGCAGGTGCTTTCTGGTTTCCGGCTTTTGTATGACATTTTCACAGTCATCATTACATTAATTGTGTCTTACAAGGTTTAAATTTTCAAAGGTAATTTAATTGAACCGATGGGAGTTATAAGATTTCTTACAACAAGGATACCTTAATAGTGTGTGTAAATATGATTAAAGTCCTATCACATTTCTCCATTTGCACACGCTTGCGTGCCAGAAGGAATTAGTTTGATCTATTTGTCACAGCCTACGGATTGTAGCGTGAGAGATGCTTTAACGATTGGTCTTTGATTGAATAAAACAACGTGCTAAACGTCGTGTTTAGACCAGGATTCATTTAATAGATAAATTATATTAGGATAGCCAAGAAATATTAGCTTCTATCGAAATTAACACAAGCCACAATATGTTCTAGACACTTTTTTCCGACAAAGAGTAGAATTAAAAGCTCTATCAGAAACGAAGCCGGATAAAATACTATAAAATATCAATATAGTGAATTCATTAGTGATAAAAAGCAACATAATTTTATTGCCTACAGAAACGAAATGTCGCAGGAATTTGTTAATCATTTCGATAATAACAATAGTTCAAAGCATTAAAAGAAAAACATAAGACAATGAACTTAGCCAATAAATTAAACCGCCCGATTTGGTTTCAACCGGCACACAGGTTTTCAAGAACTTCTGAACTCAATAAGAAATATAAAGACTAAAGATTGGAGACTTATTTAAACATGTCAAACTATCATATGCAACATTATTTGAAAATCTTATTATCATAATCGATCTATAAAACAAAATCTTAAAGAAGTTTGTGCATATTAAAATCTTCATATGACCACGTCTTGTGAGTTTGCTTCTATTAATTGTTCTTTCTTTGTATCCGAGTCAACAAAATAAAATAGAAGCCAAGACATAACACATTATATATTTATTTTTGTCGTATATAATTTACAATCTACTTGATAAACTGGGTTATTCGCATCTAATTTTAATATCGATACATTTTACACTCATTAAAACTATCAAGAATACATAGAAGATATTATTGACAGAATTATGTACTCTTATTGACTTTGTTTGTTTATTGCCCATGAATGAAATACCTCTGACTGATTCGAACTCTTTATTTTGCAATAAACAACGAGTAATCGTCAAACACTGAAATATTCTTGACAGATGAAATGTTTACATAATTTTTGTCAGCCTGCGACTTTTGTCGCAGAAAGCTCGACATAGGGATAGTGATCCGGCGGCGGCGGCGGCGGCGTTAGCTAACTTCTTTTAAAAAAAGCTTTATATTTTCCAAGGTGGAAGACCTGGATGTTTCATACTTTGTATATAGATGCCTTATGTTATGAAGTTTCCGTCTGTCATATGTCCATCGTCCTTGACCTCATTTTCATGGTTTAGTGACTACTTGAAAAAAAAGTTAAGATTTTTTGGAATGTTAATTTCTCTCTTATTATGAGTAATAGGATAACTATATTTGATATGTGCGTACCTTGCAAGGTCCTCATGCCCGTCAGACAGTTTTCATCCGACCTCGACCTCATATCATGGATCAGTGAACAATGTTAAGTTTTCGTGATCAAGTCCATATATCAGATACTATAAGCAAAAGGTCTTCTATATTTGGTGTATGGAATGATTGTAAGTTGTACATGTCCAACTGGCAGGTGTCATCTGACCTTGACTTCATTTTCATGGTTCAGTGGTTAAAGTTAAGTTTTTGTGTTTTGGTCTTTTTTTCTAATACTATATGCGATAGGTCAACTATATTTGGTGTATGGAAATATTTTACAATGTACATGTCAGTCTGGCAGATTTTATTTGACCTTGACCTCATTTTCACGGTTCATTGCTCAGTGTTTAGTTTTTGTGTTTTTGTCTGTTTTTCTTAAACTATAACGAATAGGTCAACTATATTTGTTGTATGGAATGATTGTAAGGTGTATATGTCTGTCTGGCAGATAACATCTGACCTTGACCTCATTTTCATGGTTCATTGGTCAATGTTAAGTTTTCATGGTTAAGTTTGTTTCTTAGATACTATAAGCAATAGGTCAACTATATTTAATGCATAGATTGATTGTAAGGTGTACATGTCTGTCTGGCATGGTTCTTTTCACCTTGGCCTTATTTTCATGGTTCATTGGTCAATGTTTAATTTTCCTGTTTAAGTCTGTTTCTTAGAAACTATAAGCAATAGGTCAACTATATTTGGTGTATTGAATGATTGTAAGGTGTACATGTATTTCCGGTTTGGTTTATCTGACCTTGACCTCATTTTCTTGGATCATGTTAAGTTTATGTGATACTTTTAGTAAAGCTTTATATCTAGGACTATCAACATAAAATCAATGGTCAGAAAAGAAGGCGAGACATTTCAGTGTGTGCACTCTTGTTATATTAAACATTGTGTTAGAAAGATTTTTGGTTCAATTTACCGAGAAAATCGGATTATATTAAAGGTGTTCAAAGTATTTATTTTAATTCAAGATATTGTTGTCCATATATTTTTGAAGGTGTTATAGTTGAAGAACTGTAAAACACCATATTTTAAGTAAACATAATTGAAAAAATGGAAAAAAAAGGTTTCACTTTCTTTTTTTTAGAAACTTGCATGACAAGCGGTAGTGAAATTCATCTCCGATATCAAAGAGCAATAGATGTGAGACTCCAGCCTATTCGATTGCTATAGTTTGCTACCTTTCCGTCTGGGTAGGGCATAAATACTTTACGAAAATAAATTTGTTATAATTTCCATAACACAACCCGTTCGAGGATAATTCTAATCTTGATGCAATTCATTATTTATGATACTAAGCTTAGTCTTTCCATGAATTTTGCAAAGTATAAGATTTTAGTGCCAATTCGGGACAGAATCGTTATCTTTCCCTTTCTTTCTAATGATATTTGCTATAATTATTCTGCCAAGAGTATATATTTTTTTAACTTTTTCTGTCAAAGGCAGATAATATAAATCACGAAGCAGAAATATAGTTTTTAGATATTACATGTTTTTGTACCTTAATTCATAGAAACTTTGAACAGTCAGTTTTTTCCCGCTATTTGAAAAAAAAATATCTCGAAAAGGAGCTCCATAACCTATCAATATGTTTAGCTTATTTTGTTCCTTAACTAATACTCTTCTGACTTATAGTATCAATTTTAAATTCTAGATTTTTTTAATTTCACCTAAGTACATCCATAATAAATATAAGATATCTCTATTACATGATATATGTCATTCTGTAAAGGAAACACTACAATAACCATAAGATAAAATATCAAAACTATAGAAGGAGAAATTAATCGAATATTGTAATTATATTCAATCATATTATATTCAATAAAGTTATCATATACTCGTATAGAGGAAATAATAAAGGAAATATCAACAGACAGTGTTCTTTGACTGGTCATGAAAATATAAGTTGACATGACCATAAAATTATAAACCAGTGGAATGTTCATATTTGTATTCTTAAACTGAAGGTCTGTAAGAAAATCATATGCGCACATTCATTTCGCACTCTAAATTCATTTTGTAAGTAATAAATATGCATTCATGACATTATTTTGTTACGTTTTGTACTCCGGTTTGCTTCAAGCGGTGACGAGGTTAAAAATGTACGTTCACTTCAATCCAAGTCTATTCTGTCGTAAATACACCTGATAGTTAAACGATTAGGACTTTTTAAAACAATTGTTTTTCTTATATAATGATATAAAACAAGAATGTGTCCATAGTACACGGATGCCCCACTCGCACTATCATTTTATATGTTCAGTGGATCGTGAAATTGGGATCAAAACTATAATTTGGCATTAAAATTAGGAAGATCATATCATAGGGAACATGTGTACTAAGTTTCAAGTTGATTGGACTTCAACTTCATCAAAAAATACCTTGAACAAAAACTTTAACCTGAAGCGGGACAGACGGACGGACGGACGAACGAACGGACGCACAGACCGAAAAACATAATGCCCGTCTACTATCACAGTTGGGGCATAAAAACCTAATAGTATTCAGTATTTACCTGGTGTTCAACATTCACAGAGGCAGATTTTAGATTAACAATCGAATTTTCTAAATATAGGGATGAGGCACTGCCAATTCTGCTAATGGACTGAAAATTTTTACAGAACTGAGAACATGATTTTCAAAAAAAAGTTGGGCTAAGAAAATCTGCAAAAGTACACACAACTCTGTTCTATAGAATTCATGTGTAGAAACTATATAACAAAGGTTTGTTGAAACTTAAAATTAGGGTAATTAATAATGTTTTAAGGTATTTCTCATAAGTATAGTAAAGAAAGTTGATAGACGTAGAGGCTTGATATAAAGATGTTTGAATAAGAAGACTCCTGGCACACTTCACGGTGTCCATATATAAAATAAAATCACAAAAATGGTTTTCGTTTGAGAGGTGTATGATTTTTTTTACAAGTCAGGCGTCTATAGAGGTAAGTTATATATTTAATTCCTGAATAGCTGAAAATTTACAGAATATGATAAAGTTATGAGAAATTTCATGCGCGTATGCAAATAGTAGAATATAATTTAGGAAAGAAGTTTAAATGAATATTTTTGTGTAAAGACCGCCGAAAGATTGTAATACAGAAGAAGTAAATGTATTTGGTAGGTATCTTAGCTATTTGCAGGATATTACTCGACTAGCAATGATTGATTGATTGATTGTTGGATGCTTAACGCTCAGTGGCAAATGTTTCGTGCATGGACGAGACTAGCTATGAAAAAAAGTATCGTAACAAGTAACCCAAGCGCTCCTTGTGCTCGAGTATAAAAGACAGATAGACAAAGGAGGTGCAAATTATAGCATGTCAATTGTGTTAATCCTTTCGATGTCATAAATACCATCAAATAAAAGAGATATTAGATAAAAGTTAAGTATATTCCGTAGTTTAATTTAGTTGTTTTTAATTTAAGAAAAGTGATATCCTATGAATTGCATTTTATATGGTTTGAAATAAACATGATGGCTTTATGTGTGAACTCTAAGGATGGTAACAACATTTTATCATTTTTATGAACCTGAATTCATATCATATATGATTAAAATGGCTATAAATACCAATGTTGAAGGATGTTGACTTGATTATATTAGCAAAAAATGAATAAGGAAATCTTCAACCAAGATTTTATCATAACTGAAGATGTTTTGTTCTTCAGATACCAATTACATTGTGATTCATTTATTATATCTCCCGCAAAAAACAATTTTAAGGGGTCTATAGGTCCTATATGTCTGTCCGTCAGTCTGTCTTTCTATTTGACTATATATCTGGCAATTTGTCTGACTGTCCATGTGCCTTGTATGCGCAACTTCTCATAACGGCTTGACGGATATTGATGAAACTTGACACAGTTGTCGAGCACTACCTGGGGACGTGTATAAGAATCCCGGCCCAACATGTTAAAGGATATAATTGTATTTACTTACTTCAATATACATATACTAATAGTATTGCTAGGCAGGGATCTGGTTTCTTGGAGTTCGTTTGGGTTATGCATGTCCTTCGATGCATAATTTTAGAAGAAAATGTAAAATTCATTAACCAGATTTTTGCTTTGAACAGCAATGTTTAGCGCTGAATAATATATTGATTTAAAAGTGGGATGACTTTTTTAAAAATGTTTTTAAAGTTTCAGCATTATGGCTCTTTGGTATTCATTAACATTTCACGAATTTATGTTTTTGACTTCGTTAATGAAACATATTCGGTGGATATTGGTCAGACCTATTTTGCAATAGTTTTATTTAATCTAATAGGCTGTTGCTTGTTGGTAAATATTTTCTGTATACCGGTATTCTTGACGAAACAAAATATTTCAGTAGGTGGGGTCTGCAAAGTTAGTCGATCAGCATGAAAGGCGGGAAATTTAGATACCACCAGGGAAAAAAAGCAGGTTGGATAGGGATAGAAATTCCGCCTTGCAACAAACCACATATGGACCCTTCAATGAGCTGCTGCTAATATTCTTTAACCTGCAAGGAACATGAAACTCTCTCTTCAAGAGGCATCGGAGTTATCGTCCCCAGTGGCTGTGTATTTATACATCCCGCACAGCAAAACGGACGCCCATCTTTAGCATAGGTTTTACTGCCGGTTAGGAGAACCTCCAGGTGGTCATATTTCTATACCCCTGTTGACCTGTGATATTAAATCTATATCATTGATGTAATATTTACCCCCATATGTTTGATAACATGTGTATTACTCCTAGATGGCGTTTTAACTATTTCCATTGTTTGGTTGTTGTCTTATTGACAGAATCTCCTTATGTTTTAATGAACTATGCTCCACATATACATTTTTACAAAATGTATACGATAACCATTTTAGACGACACTATAAAGCCGGAGACATTATATCCAGACAACAAGTATCAAGAATTATGAAAAGACGTATTCTACAGATAATAAATTTATTCTTATTCAAATAAATATATTTTTTAATCCTGGGGCCATGTCAACAAAGTTGTCTTAGAACTAGGACGTGTCTTAGGATGGTCGTAGGATACGTCTTAGTCCTATGTCAGGTTAATGAAAGTCTCCTAATATAACATATGTCCTACATTTTGTCCTAAAGTTAAGACAAATATATAGGTGTCTTAGGATAGTCCTAAAAGTTACTATGTCCTAAGTCGAAATAAAAACAACAAATATGGCCGCTTTGTATGTTTATGTAAGACGACGTGCAAATAACATTCGCCGAAACAGGGCGTTTAGGGACAGAGACAATCAATTAGTTTATTTGGACGATGTTGATATTGTTTGCAAAAAATAGGCTTTCTAGACCAATGATTCTAAAACTTTGTAGAAAGTTTCAAAATGAACTCGCTATGCCAAATAAAAGATCCCATCAAATAAAATAAATCTATTTCAATCAAAATTTGATGAATTGATGATCACCTCCAGTGGCAAACATTACATGCATATCACGACCGGAGAAAATGTAAATGTGATCAAAATATGAACCCTGCTTTGTATAAGACTGACATAGTGAGCCGGATTTTGAACATGATAGGTCTTAAGATAATAATTAAAGTTTGAAGAATGTATCTTTGCGCAGATGCTATCCCATGTCTTCTTTTTAATATTTATCGTCGCCACATTTGATAGTTTGCTGAAAAAAATTCCCCTGTGCTTATTAACGTCGCCTAGCAGAATTTGTGAATTTCGGTTTAAAAAAAAATTGGAATTCTGTTCTTACTTATGCTATTTCAATACATGTAATGAAATCGAGTGGGCCAAAGGACAAAACTAGTTTAAAGAGCTTAAATTGCAACACGATAATAGTCTATAATAAAGTTTTGTGACAATTTAGTTTGGTTGTTGTATGAAAATGTATTCATGATTTCTAATAGTATATAATAATGCATTTTTTAGTATTACATTAAAACTTTATTTTGCTTTATTTTTTCTTCTTCGTAAAAGATGCGACATCCCCCTTTACATATATACTGAAATACATTAAAATATATTTCATTTAATTCTCTACATATTTTTAATAATTATATAAATATGTTAGGATAGTCTTAAAGGATTATCCTAGGACAATCGTAGCTAGGGCTGTCCTAAGACAGCTTTGTTTTTCATCCTAAGACATGTCTCAGACACGTCCTAAATCCATCGTAAATAAGGTCCTAAGACATATCTTAGAACATATCCTTGGATACTTTCATTTACATGGCCCATGTTTTCTAAACAAATCATAGCAAACTGTTATATAATGATTTCATATGAATAGGATATTTGTTTCGTACAGATGACTTTATACGTACTTTCCATAGAAATGTACTTTTAAAACTTCTCGACTTTCCCTTACTCTATTTCACCATGTGAACAAACAAAGGGCAGTTTTTGCATTTTTCTAGTTTTGACGATGTACTGAGAGTATTCAATTCAAGCGATAGTTGTATATAAGCAAAGATGAAATAAAATAAAGTTAATATATCAGTATAAAGTAAAACGAATAAATAAAATCCTGTTAAGATAGGTGAATATTCAAATCAAACATTTATGCATAACTGTAAAATTACTGTCGTTTCTAGTTTTGACGATGTACTGAGAGTATTCAATTCAAGCGATAGTTGTATATAAGCAAAGATAAAATAAAATAAAGTTAATATATCAGTATAAAGTAAAACGAATAAATAAAATCCTGTAAAGATAGGTGAATATTCAAATCAAACATTTATGCATAACTGTAAAATGACTGTCGTTTTGTCTTTTCTTTTAGGCTTTGTCTGTCTTTTTCGATTTGTTGTGTTTCTATACTTTTCGCTTAGTATATCCTCAAACTTCTTATTAAATATCATGTTATATGAAACCGTACCTTATGAAACACTCCAGTTATTTATGCAGTTAGTACGTATAGAAAACTCGAATTTCTGAAATTGATGTTCTCAGATATTGCTTATACGATACAAAATTTAAGTAAAACCTACCCGAAAAGAAAACAATGATAATGGAAAAATTAAAAGGATAAACAGATAAACTGCATCCGAACAACCATTACCCGTGAAAGAGATGAAATTTCGGTTTTGTTGTAACCTTTTCTGTGGTACAACAATGTCATCATTGAAAAGTGCCTTTGAAATATTTTAATTTGATATATTTCATATCATTTATTTTACAACCGCTACCTCTATTAAAGTCTTTAGAAAAAATCTGCAAAGCGCCACAACTAACTAACTGAAAAAGCATGGGCAATGTTGAAGAATTGAAGCTACCATTAAAAAAGTCGCTATAAAGAAGAATACATGTAGGGTCCTAATATAAATAACACACCTTTAATTTTGAAGAATGAAAATAAACATTTTAAATAAAAAAAAAAAACAATTAAGGAAATGTGTTAAGAATGAATACTTACAAGGATTGTGATGGTGTTGGTATGGTGTTAGATCCATACCATATTGACGGGCAGCTGGGTGGAAGCTTGGTGGACAGTGAAAGCAAAACATCTTTACAACAAATTCAAATCTTACAACCTGAAAAATATTTTTTTTAACAAATTAGATAACCGATATTGAGATAAAAGTGTCATGCATGATTGATGTTTGTAAAAATTCTGTAATTTTGAATGATTTTCGTAATGCGCAAACAAAAGACTTCTTTTGGAATTGGTTAAAACATTACTTCCACTAATAAAGAGATAAAAAATCTTATAATTTATATATACATAAAAAATACATCAAATAAAAAATTAATAATTACCTAGCTTGTATAGAAACAAATCTCTGTATTATGTTTAAACACAAAGAAAAATCACATTTATTTTCTAAGAAATAAAAAATTTGCCTTACCTTAAATGGCGAACACTAAGAATGATCTCTTCTCTGTAGATAATATAATTTACTCACTATCTCCAAGCATCAGTGAGCCTTACTTCACTAAGTGTTTTATCATAATTTGTAATATTGCTGATTCCGATTTGCAAACATCTTCAGTAATTCAGTTTATGGCATGTAATCTTCAATTAGACAGTCAAAGACAGGCTTTAAGCCATGCCCACCATATGATTAGGAGGATAATCATTGGTGACATATCAAATGTGCTTGACAAAGTGGGCTTACCGGAGAAAGAATGGCAACACGAACGTACTGTCTTACACGTGTTCATCGATTATTAATTGAATTAGGAAATAACTGATGCTGAATAGAACAAAAATAATACTTTGTTTTTGTTTTAGTTGTCAATAACTGTGGTATTATATTACCATCCCGTAAATCACTGAAGATTAGGTAATTATATTATATTTTAGTTTAACATTCAATTCCTTAATGGAATATCAAGCACTACAATTAGATTAGAAGAAAAGGAACAAACCAAATGACATCATAGTCGTATTGAAAATTGAGTCGGAAATTAGAGAAAATTTTACCGGTTTCTTCTCTGAAATACAGGTATAATGTCCGTTTTCTTAGGAAAAGCATAAATATAATGAATATATCGTATATCTCTTGCAGAAGACTGTATTATTAAATTGTGTAGACAAACAGTTATTTCATAATAATAATACACAAAATAGAAACAAAATAATCTCCGTCGAACTAGCTTCCTCTCAAAAATAGTTTTTAAACGAAATATATTTCAAAGTGAATCCCAGTAAAGTAAATTATATATATAGTCAAGAACGGTCGGGATCATAATTGGCAAGAAACCATAGTTGTACATTTTTTACAGTTATGATGGAAGAATTGTTGATTTTTTGGGTTAAATTTTATAATTTATAATTGATTTCACATTGCTGAATTTGTTGAATTTCACATACAGGCTTTTATTTCATTCAGTGTTATGAAGTGGTAATTTTTTGACCTACAGAAAAGGAATGATAATTGTCTAATATACAAATAAAATGAACAGTAAAAGAAGAAATTAAAATGGGTCATTTAATATCAACGTTATTCTTTGTTTTCTTAATGTAATAATGAAATTTCATATAATATTTTATTTCATAATATTATTAACAATTTACAAAAACAATTTTACGCATTCAAAATAATAAGAATGGCCATGTGCTTTCTTCTCATAAACCCAACCTGTGGTCAATAACGTAGCTCTCATCGGCTTATATCCTTTATCTTAAAATCAGAATCGGCATTATCGCTATTATCGTTCAACATTTTGCGAAGAAAATGAATTGTTTTCTAATAAACAAATAGTATTTACAACACAATAACCATTAAAAAATGATATCAATAATAAATAAATAGATAAAAATAAATAAAAATAAAATAAAATAAAATAAATCGATTATAGAAAAATTGTTAACTACTGCTTTATTTCATTTATTATGTGTAAAGCTGTCCTGCAATAGGAAAACTGTCCTAAAATATTAAAAAAAATTGTGCCTGTTCAAAAGAAAAAATCTTAAGAGGAGGAATAGTAGAAAAATACGATTTCTTTCTTTATTGAGATAAGATTGTATCAGTTATACATCAAAAACTTTTGGAACGATACAGCTAAGTTGTGTAACTATTTTACGTTCCAAAAGTTTTAGGTGCATAGCTGATAATTACAATCGTATTTTATAATGGCATTAGCTCCAATTATTCTATATACTAAAGGAAAAAGATAAATGTAAAGAAATACAAAATAGCATTCTATTAGTGAATACACTTTGAATCTCTGACATTATATGCTTTAAAGGAGAAATTGGTAACAATACAATGAGACAGCAACCTAACAATGAAATATAACCAGAAATGATACGCATAAGCTGACCAAGTTTTTCGACAATAGACATGATCCTATTTACAATATGATAAGCTCTATATCGGCCCAAGTCTAGGCAGGTTGTGAGTCAATTTAACAGGCACTAATAGAGATCTGCATTACATTTGCGCGCATTTGGGGATTAAAATATTTTACGTTTGTGCGCAGCTTTTGATTACATTTGCGCGCATTCATTTTACAATAACACTGGTAAAATAAAGATAATACATAATAAATATGACTAAAGTTAATATGAATTTTGAACATGTTCTATTTGTAAATTAAAATTATATATTTTTCATATTGAATTCTAAAAAAATATACAGTGATCATGAGAAATCCCGTAATAGCTGAAAGACATACATGTAAGTTAATTGCAAATATTACAGAGTAAATAGCATTCTGTTTCATAATTTTACCGAATAGCGATTTAACAAATAATTTAATAAAATTGAGAATGGAAATGGGGAACGTAAGTGTTAAGTAATTTTGTTGCGTCAGGGCACACACCTGTAGTTTCGTTTGTCAGAAACAAATCTGGGGGAAATCATTTGTGCACGATGGATTTACTATTCGTATCGACAGAACACTTCAGTCCGAGATATTTCATGGCGATGCACTGTAAATAATTGCAAAGGTATTTTATCAGATTTCCTATTTCCTCAACGTCTTTTGACATCACTTTACCGTCAGCAGAATCCATGCGTACTACAAACGGCCCGGAATCATTCCATGCTCACTACAATGAGCAATTTTATTCAGCACATCCATGTATTTTTGTGCACGTTACGACATGTAAAATCAGTACTTTGAATCTTTAGAGTTACTATGTTTTTTTACATTTTTATCTGTTTATATTTCCTGGACTAAGTGCGTGTGCACAATAAAACGGAATTATCCTGCTCGAAAATAATAGTAAAATAAATAAATAAGTCATGATAATCTACCTGTATTTACCTGAGTTTACCTGTAAAAGAATGCGCGAAAATGTAATCAAAAGCTGCGCGCAAACGTAATGATTTTTGCGCGCAAATGTAATGGTAATGCGCGCAAATGTAATGGTAATGCTCGCAAATGTAATGGTATTGCACGCAAACGTAATGCACCGAGAGATCTACCATCAACAAAGTAAAGAGACAACCACTAACGAGACTCCTGATTTTAGACAGGCACTTTAACATATGCAGGGGTTGAATTGTACTTTTAAGTACTCGTTGTCCCTCTTTTTATATAGATCAATGGAATAAAAAGAGGTTCACAGCAGAACGATCAATATAAATCAGTCTAGGTATATCAGAAGACAAACATACAGGTACAAATAAAACAATATAATTCCAAATTGAAGTTGCTCGAAGTTACTGAAAACAAGCGCAAAAGTACTTCATTTTCATCTAGTGATACAAAAAAATCATGCCTTCTTACACGATAATTTAAGCCACTGTATTTTCGATTTCACATAACAACATCATGGACCGTGCAGAAAACATATAAAATTCTGCAATGCCAAAGGAAAATATGTGTAAAGAATCAGTCGAGTCTCAAACTGTAAATAAACCAGCACAATTTAACATTAAATCAATAATAAATCTAATACGGGAGTTCTGCAAAGTGTGTCGATCGGTATGAATGGGGGCGAGAAATTTTGACTGTGATTGACAAAATAGTATGTTAGATATGAACACAAAAAAATACATGAAACAGTCACCTACGTACCCCTGAAAAAGTTGTTGCAAGGGTTTCTAAACATGCAGAGTGCCTGGCACTCTCCCTATACGAGACAATCGGATTTAACGTCCCAATTCTAAAGGACGGGGCTGCGTATCTATACATCCCACATTGCAAAACTGACGTCTTCTTTAGCATTGCTTTTATACAAACGGATAGAAGAATCCGCAAGATCATATTTCCATACCCCAGTTAGCCATTGTGGTCTCTTATAATTGATAGGTTTGGCATATTTGAAAACCATATGATTAAAACGCACATACATAAACCCATGACTACCATAAGTCAGTCCTTACTGTAAGAAACTGCCAACGTTCTTTATTACTTTGTAATTTGTTATTTATTTGGTGTTATGTTATCTATTTTACCGTTATGTTGTAGTAAGTTCATGTTCTTTTTTGCACGTTTTCTAATCTAATGAGCGAAATAACATTACGGGAAGTGTTGAGATAAGAAAAACCATAGTTTAACCCTGCCACACATGCATTTGCTTGTCTACAGTCAGGATCTCGTCAGTAGTTTCCGTATGTCATATCGTAATGATTTCATTATTTGGAAAATTATGTGTCGATGGCTGATCTTTCATTTTTCTGTTTAGTTTATTCACAATTTTTATTAACTTGTATAGAGCTTGAAATATTATCTATTATCACTTATCTTTTATTGAATATAATCGAGATTGGAAACGGGAATGTGTCAAAGAGACAACAACCCGACCAAAGAGCAGAAAACAGCCCATGGACACCAATGGGTCTTCAACATAGCGAGAAAATCCAGCACCCGGAGGCAGGCTTAAGCTTGCCCCTAAACAATTATGTATACAAGTTCAAGGATGTATATTGCGTACTAGATATCTATTGGTTATGTTGTAGTTGGGATGCTGTCTCGGTGACGTTTACCCAACATCTCCTTTTATTCATATTTCTGTCTATATAGATAAATATTTATTAGCTCTTAAACAGCAACAGAAAAAAAGATTGGGTCATTCGTATGGTCATATTTAAGGAAAAATCAGAATTTTACATCTTTGAAATGCAGATCATCATTTCGACAACCATTTTAAAGCTATAAAGATCAAGATAATTCCTGCATACAAGTAATATGTTGCTGAAAAGCCATATTTACAGCTGACAAGAAGTGTTATACGATAGCATGTAAAGTATTGAGCTTTGAGAAAAAAAAACATCCATACTCAGTGGGTATATGAAAATTTTCAAGGTATCGTCAAACAGGAAGTGTCTGTCAGATAGATAAGATAACCGCCAACACAGCACATAATAACATTATAAAGCACCCTTCAAATAACCAAATCAATCATCAATACAGAAGATGAGTAATTTGTAACAAAAAATAAGGACGAACATACTGCGAACAGACGGACGGACACTTAAGGTCATTACAGTATATACAACCCAGGAGGAGTATAATACAAATCTAAATCTAATATTTATTTCTTTGATGCTGTCATTATAAACATGATGTCTGCAAAATATTTACAATATAGATTTATAGACTGAAGGAAAATTACAAGAAAAGCTAGACAAACGAGATATCCTCGATATGAAAGAAGTGGCGAAACCGGGTAAAACAATACCCTCTAACTATTTCTAAGAGGACATAAAATCTATACTAACAAAATGGGTAGTAATTATACAGTAAATACCAAGTTTGAGTGTCTAAAGAACTCTTAGTAACATAGGTTGATAAAAGCCAATAAATAATGAAATCCTATTTTTCTATGATTCCTCCTCTCAAGTTGATTAGTAAGTATACTTGACTACCTAATAAATTCAGATTGTTTTTGAGGTGTAAACTTCCTTTGATGGCTTATAATGAAGCATGGCCAACCGTTGATCCGGGTAATTATCATCTTAATAATAATATAAACTAGAATTCTCCTGTCTAAACGTAATCTGCTTAGGGAGTTGAGGGCCTCTTATGTCATTTACAAATAAGGTTTCATCTTTTTAGAGGATTACTACTTCATATTGCTTTTCCAAATCTTATTAAACTTTCGTCCAATGTAACAATAGAGAGGACAGCATTCTAAATCTATTTAGCATCATCTGATTCATTATAATTATACTTATTAATGATAATATCAAAAGACATTTATAAGATGTACGAAAACGGATTAAGGAATGAAATTTGTATAAAATTCAATTTCACTGCTTCAAAGATCCTTTAGAAAAATACTTTAAACTTGATCAAATAAAGGCATAAAATTAATGAAGCACAATAAGATTTATAGACTCAGGCTTTTGGAGAGAAATGATGTTATTTATTAAAATTCGAATCGTTGAACAATGAAAAGCTTGAATCTCGACATTAAAAATAAAAAACTGTTATACATATTTATAGAATAGTAAAGAAATAAAATGCGAAATATGCATATTGACAATGATGGCTATATAAACAGATAACTTTGAAAGTTCTACAAAGGCCGCTTCGAACATATTGTGTAACAATAGCAAGATCTTTAGATGTAAAAACGGGATTAGAAAAAAGTCACCTTTAACATTTCCAAAATGGAGTCACTTGAAGATTTTATTAGAATAGAAGAATTCAAAGTGAAACTTATTTGCGTGTAAAGTTTTTGTAACAATTTCCCCCCATTCAAATATATATTGAGATAGGATCACACTTGTTCTGCAATCAGTACTAATGCACCGAATAAATGTACTACAATGAGACAGCAACCCAACGCTATAAAACATCAAGATCGCCGCTGAAGATGGCAATTGTTCAACTACAGTCGTTAACAATGGACAAGTGTATGTATCACCTGTTTCCATGTAATAAGTTTTTTAAGTTTAGAAATGATAGAATTACCAAATGATACTGTACCGGAAACTTTCACGTCTTCAAAACAAACTAAAATGTTGAACTTGATCTCATAGAAAAAGAAAGAATTAAGTGTTGTTTCCTTACCATAGTGTATAAACCATTTATAGTACACTTAATAAACAATGCAATGAGAAATAAAATAATATTAACCATTTTTTATATTACATTACTTTGCCTTTGTGAAACTCTTCGACATTCATCAAAAATAAAACTTCATTTACATGAATAAAATCTCTTGTAAAAGGCATAATTCTATCCTTAAATCACATTTTGTCGTAAAATATGAAATATGAGGCATGACAGAGAGTCAGAAATATGCAGTTTTATCACATTGTTAAACTTAAAAGCCATTATAAAAACACAAATATATAAACTGCTACCTGTTAATCTTGTTTTATTTCTAAGACACGGTAAGCCAGTTTACTTGCGAAAACATCGGGAATAAAGAGCAATTTGTTTTGTTATGGAACAAATAAAATTGAATTAGGAAAGAATTCAGACTAATATGCAAACGAATGACTGATCATTGGACACAATTAGTTTGACGTTAGAAACAACTTCTATTATAGCTAGACTAGGGGAATTTCTGCACTTTGTCACAAATATTAAATTATAAAGCGAAATGGGATAAATAATTTATCCTACATCTTTGTTTCATATTTATAATGTTATAATGGCGTTCTATAATGTTATTATATCGTTTATAATTTTATCAGATTAATGTCGATTTATTGATCAACAAAAAGAAAAATGTATATTAACCAGCATTAAATGTAAAAATATACATATGAAGGATATATGTATATTCGTATACGGCCATGGCTTGGTCACATTAAATAGATTAAAATTCTATTGTTACTTAATTATTCCATTTTCTATTACAAATGTATTTCTTTATTTAAATCGAAAGTAAGATATAACATACACGTTTCATATTAAGAAAATCTTGTTTTATGAATTCAAAATAGTTGGGGCTATATTCAACAAGAAGCTACACACATGCAGAGAAAAAAAAATAATGTGTGTCGGTGGTTTCGGGTTTTAACGCGTTAATGTGACAGCAAGTCACCGACGCGAGAGGGTAAACACAGAGTCTACAACAAGAGATAGATGTCTATACAATTTGTTAAGCTCGAACTTGTTCCGAGTCTAATAAATGTGTGAATTAATCAATAATCGTTAACGATCCGTCTAGAGCACCAAATAAAAACATTAAATAACAACATTAAGATATGACACAAGACAACCACCGGCACGTGAATATATGGCGGAATTTATGTCCAACCTCTTACTAATATTGATTAGTGGACTAACACACAATTACAAATTGGAAAAGGAAATGAACTTAGCTTTATAACAATTGTACTATAGAAAACAAAAAAAACACAAGTACCAGTACAAACAATAAACAATATTATACCGTATCAAAGAATGCTCGTAGTTACTGGAAGCAAGTCCAAAGTACTTAACCTAGTGATATGGAATCATGCCGTCCTACACTATATAATATCGGCTGCTGTACTTCATTTAAGATTTCATACAGCATGTATATTCTTATTTTCGTTTGCTCGTTTCATTTAAAATTGAACACTAAATCAAATAGTAACACAATTTTGTAAAGAATGCATATTTTTTTTCAATTCATGTTTTATAGTGTGTCCTTTTATGTCGTATTGTTACACCACTGTCTCAGGTTAGGGTGAAGGTTGGCGCCAGATAAATCGTTCAAACCCGCTGCATTTGTTATCACCTTCAGGAACCTGATGTTCAGTGGTTGTCGTTTGTTGATGTTTGGTTCATAAGTGTTTCTCGTTTCATATATAGATTAGACCGTTGGTTTTCCTGTTTGAATGGTTTTACACTAGTCATTTTGGGGGCCCTTTATAGCTTGCTGTTCGTGTTGAAGGCCGTACTTTGACCTACAATGGTTTACTTTTACATATTATGACTTGGATTGAGGTGTCTCATTGGCACTCATACCACATCTTCTTATATCTATGTAACACTAACGTCCAACAGTAAGCTAACGTTCATTTTGTAGATTCTAGTGTCACATGAAATTGGTGAAAGCTAATATGCTCTATTCGGAAAGAGAGTACAAAAGAACGGCTCATACTTTAACAAAGTTTTATGTCAATTATTTCAGAACACAGTCAAAGTTGTGATAGTGCTAAAGATACGATTAAACAAAATCTGTTTTTTTTTTTGGTATTTCATATATTCAATTTACGTTGGTTTGTGTTATCTCAAAATATAAAAAAAACATAAATTCGCTTTTTACCGCGAAACAATCCAAAATGTACAACCAGAAAAATTAGTACAAGATTACACAGTCTAACAGAAAATAAAACAGTTCAATATTGACAAAATGTATTTCTTTAACAACAATAATTACTTCAACATCTAAAAAAACTTCAACACAGAGTTTCCTAGCTCGAACAAGATATCAAGAGGACAAAAATGAAAAATCGAAATTAATTGATTAATTGATTGTTGTTCGCTTGGCGTACAGTGGCAAATATTTCATTTATATTCAGAACAAGAAAAACTGAACAATTAATGCAATAGACAAGTTCTGTAAAGTTTGTCGACCGGAGTGAAGGGCGGGAATTTTGACTAGAAAAAAAAGTTATCAAAGAACATGCGAGTCTCTCTCTCTCTGCGCAAGGCATCGCATTTATTTCCAAATTTCGACCGGACGTGGCTGCGTATTTATACATCCCGCACAGGCAGTCGAACACTCTTCTTCATCAAGGATGTAACTGCCAGACTGAAGAAGTCCAAGTGATAGCCATGTTTATATACCCTTTTGGTGGATTTAAAATGGAGGTTAGTTTAATTATTCCCAAGATTATATACTTAGAAATAAATTGGTATTCGAACAGTGGAAAGGGATACATTTATAAACTATTTAAGAATATTCAAAACAAATCGGTGTTTTAAAAAACGTCATGTTTACATTAAGTTCAATCAAAAGAAAGATAAGTCCTTTTAAAGCATTTTGGTATTTACTTAACAAAGCAGGCAAACCGACTTCAACAAAAAGATTTTTTTATTTGAATCAATTTCAATCGATCAAACAATTAAGACCTTCAGTATCACGGGGTATAACCACCGTATAGTTCATTCCGGACGTTACATGCGTTCTGAAGCGATAAACAAAAACAAGCTGAGGGAGGTCAATATATCATATTGAAAATATTACAGAGAAATGTACACATTTTATATACAAAAATGAATCGTACACGTTGTAGTATTATAAGTCGTCGATGTAGATTATGAAATTCCTATTTTAACTCGAGCTAAAATGACTGTTTTAAAATCAGCCTATGTTATACAAACCATGAGCACAAATCCGTTGGTTGATAGCATTTGATGTTGTCAGTTTTTATGAACTTCCTCCTTTTTTTAATTTACCTTGGAGTTCGGTATTTTTGGCATACCTTTTTTCTCGTACCGATCTTTTGAGTTAAGCCAATTGCAATTTATTTTTTCAGTTTGTTCTTGTGGTATGATTGCCAATGAGACAACTATCCACCAAAATTCAAATGAAGCGAATGTAAGCAATTATAGGCAACCTTGGGGCCCTCAACAATGAGAAAAACCTATATCGTATAGTCTGCTATAAAAGGCTCTGACATGAAAAAATTTATGTGAATGCAATTGAGAATGCATGCACCACCCCCATGCGAATCCACACTCTAAATCATGCCGAAACTGGAGAGATACTGGCTACTGGGTGGATAATATCCTCCAGAACAAATTATCCACCAGCAGCTCTACCGATCCAGTGGTAATAAAATAAACGTAAGGTACAAATTCCAGTGTGCCTGACAACTATTTCTAGAAGGACTAACACGCTAGAGATTATGACGCAAGTTCCGTTAAATCTGAATTTTGATAAGATTGGTACCAAAGATCTGCTCCCTTTGTAGATGGTATCCAGGGCACTAAACTGTTCACCAGCAGTTCTACCGACCAAACGGTACTGAAGAAACATATCATGCCGATGTCAGCGCGACGAAAAAAGATCGATCAAATTATACTCTTCTGTACTATAAACAAACAATTTATATGCTTTAATAAAGTCTTATATTATTTATAAACCTGTTTCATGACGTCACCAGTATAAATTCTTAACCTTATTACACGTTATATATACTGTACTTAATTGATTTAAAGAAAATTAATCCAAAAAGTAAAAACCGAACCCCTCTCCGAATTAAAAAAATTCTCTAAAAGGGCTTTTTTTGGCAAAGTTGTGTCTCCTTATGTTTATAAATTACAAACTTGGCCAAAGTTAACAGGTTACTTACTTATCCTCTTCATCCCCAGTGGGACATAAGGCCACATGTGGTTTCTGTAACTGTAATAGTTTTTACAGGATGGGGGAGTTAACCCCATGCCCAACACTCCAACCTGGAGGGCCAGGGAATTTGTAGTCAAGGTTTCCATCCTCTAGAAGGGCTGCTGTCTTGAGCTCATGAATCCATTCTATCCAGGTTTGTTTTCGAAGTTTACCATCTCCTAGATGAGTTGCCTTACTGGGCTACGACTCTCATCTAACCGACTATTTACCCATAGCTGGGACAAGGTTGATGAGTGCTAGGGCATGTCCACACACCGGTGGGCCTACACACTGCATCTCTAGGGCCCTTGCTGCTCCGAGATCTCCTGCAGTTTAGCCTGAAGTACTAGACCCCAGTTTACGTGCACTGTCGCGGGGAGGCACTGCAGGAGTCTTGGTAGTGTAGAGGCTATGTACTGGCAGGAAAGACTTACACACTCGGCTTTCTTTTCACACAGCAAGTATGCTAGCCAGCGGTAGTTAACAAATCATAGAATTGCAACCACACTTGACGCATATCACTACCCTGTGGTATTAACCACTAGCACACAAGTTAACAGGTTAAGATATATTAATGACCTTCAATTTATATTTTTTTTTATAACTTGCTATGCTGTATTGGTTTTGCTCATTGTTGAATGCCTAACGTGTCCTTGTTTGTTTGCCATTTTCGTTTAACGGCCATTTTTCTTTTCGAAAAAAAATTATTGCAACGATGTATTCATTTTGTTTTGACCTGTAAATGTATATGCGTAAAATAGACGGAATTAGCCTTCCAACTTCTTTTTGAATTAAAAGCACTTTTAGCTTGCCTAAATACCAGACCCAACGGTGGATGTTAGATACGAATTTGATACAATTACTTATAACTGAATTAAGATATGTATTTATTGAATTTGCGTTGGAAACTAAATTAATCAATCTAGTTTTGTTTCATATAGAGTTTTAATAATCCATATTGCCATAACATAGCCCTCAGAAGTCAAATGACATTTCACGGCCCGTTTCCCGTTAATTCTCAATAGATCTCCCTCTATCAGATTACTAAAGGATGCCGTATTAATAGGCTTTAGATTTTCTATACAAATTAACGAGGCATAATGTAATTTGCTGTCTTTACATTTAATAAATTAATATACAGAACGTTTGCTACCCTAAGCCGACATGGGAATACCAACGTTACATGAAAGCATCTGCAAAGTCTTATAGATATCATGCTCCCAAATCATAAATTCATTAAAATAATGTAGTCAGGGTATTAGATTAGGGACTGAAGATACATTTACAAACACAGAAGTCAGACATAATTTGTTCCTTTCATTAGGCTACTATAATAAGCATAAGTCAAGCATGTTTACTAAGTCTTTTAGGCGGAAGGAAGATAATAGTCTCTACACAATAAGAACAGGACCGATAAATGGAGTAGTTCTTTAGACTGGTCCCCTGGGAACTGGTAACTACTTCAATTTACCTGAAGCAATATGTCACGATGAAGTATAATTTACATTAATTGATGACTGTTTTGTTAATAATTTTTATAATTAAGAAATGATAACGCCATTTTTATACTATCGCATATCAAGCATTGTTTAAACCACAAAGGAAGTCTTATCCGTTTTCCGATCACGACATGCATTATAGACAGTGGTCGGGTATTATCAGTCTGTTTTCAATATGTGTTAGCTTTTGAAATTGTTTTATCTAACAGCTAAACAATACAAACAAGATTTCATATCTTGTTCCTGATATTTTCTTCTTTGACTTGGTTTAGATTTTATTTTATTACAAAATGATGCAGCCCTCGGAACAGGGTTCCACTAAATGACGAACTATAGGGCCTGGTGCAATAGCCTACTGACATTTAAAAGAGCTCAAGAGTTTTTATTACCATTAAAATTTAAAGTGTAAGATAAGAATTTGTGTTGCATTACAAATACTTTTCTTATAGGTTTGCTTGTCGGTATACTCTCAAACATCAGATACAGTTTTCAAGAAATTATTTCATGAAACCTCAATAATGCAAGGACCACGTAACATAGTCTCATCTATAAAATATAAAAACCTCGACTATAAATCATTGACTTTGAATAAAGTAAAAAGAAAAGGTTTTCACTTAAAATGAAATATGTAAGAATTTTGAAAATACAATTATATGCCTTTAAATATGGCAATAATTAATTAACCTTTGTTTCCTTTTGCAATACGAATCTACAGACATGTTCATTTACTTCAGAAATAAAAACAGATATGAAACATTTCGATCTTATAAAGTTTAGATAAAAAATGATTTAGGTGTTTTGTTTGCGCCAAAATAATTATTACTTCCGCCACAGGAGCGGATCCAGAAATTTTTCATGGGGGTGTCACCAAAACGAACTTTCAGAATATTTCATTTTTTTTTTCATTGAGGTAGTAACAAAACAAATGGTAACACATGGTTTACTGAATCAATTATTGTCTTGGACCGCCTCGGTGGTTGTGCGGTAGTGTGCTCGCCTCGAGTGCGGAAAGGCGTGATTTCGAACCCTCGCGGTTCAAACCAAAGACTTGAAAATAAGTATGTGTTGCCTGTTCGATAAGCTGCGGACTATTTTTCTTGTGACTAGCAAAATAACTAAAAATCCGAAACAACGTGTCGGTTTAGTACAAATCAGGGTTTATATTCATATTATATTAACATGTTCCCATCCTGAATGCATGTGTATTGAATTTGCCACTGCACATTTAACAGCCATCCATCATTTTCATCCTAATCCTTTTTCATTGATGTCTGCGAGCAAAAGTGTAAAGGTCTAAGTGTAAATCATAATGCATTTTTACTAACAAAACATTTTAGGAAAACAAACTCACCATTTGGACGCTTACTTTCACAACTGGTTACTATCCTGCTGACCAGACAATTTTATGACGTGCACCCGCCTCGATCTGTGCCATAGATCACTAGCATTAATTGGAACTCTTTTATTTTGAAAACTACTATTTGCGCCATCTTTCACTGATATTTTATATAAATATCAGCGTATCTTCATAAAGAAATGTCGATTTGACTTTAAGTGAGTTGAGATTTTTTTGACTCTTTGCTTTGTGGAAACAGTTTTCTTCTCTGTTTACAGACTATGAAATGTAATAATTCAAGTGAATCATTTTAGTATTTCCAACGTCCATTTTAAAAAGTTTGAAGCAGATTTTTTTCAGGAAACTCTTCGACTTCAGTCCATTGCCCGTCTTTAACCGATTTTGCCCTATTGTGACATTTTCGACTGATCATGAGTCTGGTTACTCCTATGCATGTTGAATAGTTATATCATATGATTAGATATCACGCAATAAAGGATGGGTTTTTTGACTATTATCTAAACCATGGGTCATGTTAATTTTCTAACCCTTAAACTTGACCGAATGTGAACTTTTGAAATTGAAACACGTTTTTCATGACAAAGGATAGACGAAACTGTTAACAGAATAAACAAAAAGGACAACACTTATATAGAAAGAGCAACACGAACCCCTTTAAGACAAAACTGGGGTAATATCCGAAAGGTAAACCGATCCTGGTCTACACGTGGTACCTGTCGTGTTGCTCATGTAAGTACAAATCCGGTGATAAGTCGAATTCGGTAGGTCATATTCGAGGAAAAGAGGACGGGATGTAGATACGATTATTAGAAAGGATATTGTTAGGTTCTTTTCATTCTTCCTTTCAAGCTTCTGTATGAAGCCAGCCACATATAAATAATTGAACAAGTCGGCAAGAAAAGGAGCAAAGTTGGTTCCCATGGGAATGCCGATTTGTTTGCCAAAGCAGATACGAAATTACCAGTTATTAAGCGTGAAATACTTTCTTATTTCACTCTTTTATAAACAAAATATTTTACATATAGCAAATCTTCATCATCATCACGGAATGATATATAGCATCACATACAATGAAGAATTTCAAGGCATCCTAATAACGATTCTCTTTAACTGAGTTTTACTGTGCGTACTGTTGTACGTTGTTTTTTCTACATTGGCTAGAGGTATAGGGGGAGGGTTGAGATCTCAAAAAACATGTTTAACCCCGCCGCATTTTTGCGCCTGTCCCAAGTCAGGAGCCTCTGGCCTTTGTTAGTCTTGTATCATTTTTAATTTTAGTTTCTTGTGTATAATTTGGAGTTTAGTATGACGTCCATTATCACTGAACTAGTATACATATTTATTTAGGGGCCAGCTGAAGGACGCCTCCGGGTGCGGGAGTTTCTCGCTGCATTGAAGACCCATTGGTGGCCTTCGGCTGTTGTCTGCTCTATGGTCGGGTTGTTGTCTCTTTGACACATTCCCCATTTCCATTCTCAATTTTATCCTAGCACCAGATATTGTAGAAACAATGAAATAATATAGTAAATAATCAAGATTCATTACATTATATCAAGACCTATCTCATTATATATAAATTCTAAGTGATATCATTAGATAAACCAGTTGATAGATTTAAGTGATTCCATTTGATTATAAGCCAATAAATGATTTAAAACCCATTACCGCATTAGTTCTGGTGTCAACGATACCTGTTAATCAGAAATAATTTTCCATACATTGGGGATTGTTGGACACATTTTATCTGTATTAATGTCATTAAGAGTCCAATCTTGTTCAATTCGCTGTCATCCGTGGGACAGACGAAGAAATAAACGTCCGTCAACAAACGAGTTCGCTGTAAGAGGGTGAGATATTATCAGCTCAAAGACATTAAGTTGTGGGCTAGCTTACACATTTTATGGTGTACCACCTCGAGTTATTTCATAAAATAATGTGTTGGATGCGTTTTTAAGCTGAACACCAAAAGACGACTAAATTGAATAAACTGGACGTATAAAAAGCTACTTTATGATATAAAACGTTTTGTATTCACACCAAACCACTTGATTCCCCTTGATACGTGTTAGTTTGTTCAAATAAAAACAACATTATAAGTGATGAACTGGAAACGTTTTATTGTATTAATTACAAATTACAAACATTTATTTGGTGTCGGGTGATGTAACATATGGCTTACCATAAAAACCAAACATCCACCAAAGAACGTAATTAGAGTTTTTGAGACATAATTAGAAAAACGTTTTGTTTAGTAATCTTTTTGGTGTCGTTATAGTGAAAATGAAAATGTTTGATTTGTAGGTTTTTTTTAAATGTCATCATATGGGAAACAATCTCTTTTCTGTTCACGATTCACTGAAATTATATGAAACGTATGCATATTTTTTTAATATTCTGTCGGCTTCGGTGGCCGAGTTTTCTTCAGAAAATGCCTGTACCAAGTCAGAAATATGACAGTTGTTTTCCATTCGTTCCGTTGGTTGATATAGTCGAACGTTAGATTTTGTCAGGTTTTATAGACATAATTTACCCTTGAGTTCGGTATTTTTGTTTATACTTTTTTTCAAAGTAGTTCATCTACTGTCACTAGTCAGTCAACACTGAGGTTATGAGTTCGAACCCCGCACTGCAAAAATGAACCGGGTTGGTTTAATTGTATAATAACCGAACAAAGACAATACAAATACAAACCGCCTTACACTATAAAACTTAAGTTTTACCGTTTTTGATGTCTAGGGAATCTAGGGAGATTAAATATAGCAAGACGAAAGTTGTGTTTTTCTTTCACCTTAAACCAAACTTAAACCTATCTTAAACCAAAACTTTGACCTGTTGTGTGTGTTGTTCGTTCACATTTCAATAGTCAGTCATCCACGAAATCTTGGTCAAAATTCTTAATTTGGCATATATTTAAATAGTAAACTTCTTAATTTTAAAACATGTGTACTAAGTTTCATGTTGATGTGAAGACAGACCACTTTAAAACAAAACGTTAATGTACCTTAAACCAAAACTTTGACCTGATACGGCATGATCGGACACATAGACCAGAAAACATAATGCCCCTATATTATCATAGTCGGGGCATAACATTTCAGATACAAATAGACCTTGTGTAATGCCTAGAACAACCTGTATATAATTTTAATACAGAAAAATAAAAGTATATCTATGTCATGCTTCAACCATAGATCAGCAATTGATGTTCATCCTCCCAAAAATGACAGAAGCAATGATTGAACCAAAAAAAGTAAACATAGTATGCATATAGTCTTCATTTTGTATGGTATCAAGATTGTTCTTATGGGAGTTTTTTTTTATTATGTCAACTTCATAAATTTAATAACATGTATATAGAATAGAAATTTTAAAAATGTGAATAACCAATTGCACGCCTGTTTGGTTTTGTAAATATGCTGCCACGCACAATCGGTGAAACGCTGGAATACTTCGTGTATTTGTTTTGTCTTTAAGCTGTCATTGATGTCGCGTTGCAAGGCTGTGTGATTCGCATAAAAGGTATGGTACCATAAACCTTGCTTTAACCTTTTACCGCCAGACAGTGCATGTTAAAATACATGTTCAATCTGTCGGTTGATATGTTAATAAAATCTTTACTGTTTTTTCATTGATTTTAAACTTTCAATTTTTAAAAATAACTTGGTGTTTTCTTATTTCTCAGTCTCTTGACAACTTCAACTGAACCATCGTAAACGGCTTGGTATTATTTGCATTATCCAGACGCAGTTAGATTAAAAAAAGTAAAACATAATATTATATTGAACTCACGAATAGTGTGACGAAATATCAAATACGACAATGGAAAATATATGGTAAGGTTATACACGTGCTTACCCTTCCGGAGCACCTGAGATCACCCCCAGTTTTTAGTGGGGTTCGTGTTGCTCAGTCTTTAATTTTCTATGTTGTGTTTTGTGTACTTTTGTTTATCTGTTGGTTTTTTCTTTTTTGGCCATGGCGTTGTCAGTTTATTTTTGACTAATGAGTTTGAATGTCCTTTTGGTATCTTTAATCTCTCATTTATATATCCTTTAATGCTCTTTGGTCGGGTTGTTGTCTCTTTGACACATTCCTCATTTCCATTCTCAAATCTTATTAAAGGACACAAATCCTTTGGTACAAAGACGTCCTCTTACCTACCAACATTACATAGGAACACATAAAATGGTTGCAACTTCATATTTAGGTAGTTGAAATATGTCTTGGGCAAGTTGCGAAAACAGACAAAATCTTTCTTGATGGCTTACGACTGATAAACCGAAGACTTCACTCTTTCTTTACAAATGTTTGCGTTTATTGGTTAAAAGTTAGATAGTCTCGCATAACTGAAACTCTCGCAATAAGAAAGCTTCTAATATGAGAAATAAAACTTCCATATGACCAGATAAACAAGAAATGTTATATATGGATTATGAAATTTTAACTTGTTAAATGTGCTGGTGGCAAGAAATTTAAATGAATAAAGGAATGTATTTAATAAAGAATCACAAATGACTAACACAGATTAAATGATAAACGCCTCAAGGCTTCGTGATTATGAAAATTGAAATATATATTAGATTTTTATTATTTCATTTTATTTTAAACAGTATTCGGAAATAAACCTTTAATGATTTTGTTTAATATAATAACGCTTAAGGGTTTCCTTCAGGCGTGTCTAGGATGTGCTTGTTAAAAAAAAAATTTGGCAAACATTTGAAACCTGAATTTCAAAGGAAAATATTTTTATTAGTAATTTTATTAGTCTAAATGTATGTCCTACAGAGAGACTTGTATATTTTAGTTGTGTGAAAACTTGAACCAGGTGCATGAAACAACTAAAACATTACTCCGTCTCCGCCTTAAGTAGATTTAAACTAAAGTTAAATTATAATTTATTTGTTGTCTCACAGTCTATACACCACACACTCGTATAGTCAATGAAAATAACACTTGATAAATTTGGCGCTTCCGAAAAGCTTTCTTTTCGGGATTTACCTTCATCAGGAACGATCAAACTTAATTATTTGAAAGCTTGGGATGCATACGTATACGTTAATATTAAGAGATATATGATAAAAAAGGGACCTAAAAAGAATCGTCAAATTTATCTAAAGTCTACTTTTCATGAAGGAGTTGGAACGTTACTTTCCTAATAATTTCTTTATTTATCAACGTGGAATTTTAGACAAAATTGATATAGAATAATGTCAGTACCGAAGCACTGACTACTGATCAGATGATACCCTAGAGGACCAGCAGTGGTATTGAACCAGTCAAGCCAAGGTACTATACGTCGATTAATTCGACGTACATGAGTAATTTTTCTGCTGGTTGAATATGTTTCGAGTGGGATCAAACTAAACTTGATAGCTACAGAACATAACCAAATGAAATAATCTAAACAAACATACAATTAAAAAATTCTTTCTTGAATTGTCCGTTTATAAATTTTGAAATTATAAAGACACTAAGTTTAAATTCTATTCCCTCAGGTAAAGTTGACTTTTGATGGATTTGGATATTTTTGTAGGTTCTTTTTGGCCATATAGCTCTTCAACTGTTTTGGTTCTTATACATCCTTGGCTTTCAAATATTCGACTTTGGGCGATACTGATGAAGGTAAATCCAGAAAAGCGCTTCGGACGCATGAAATTTATAAAGTGTTATTTTCATTTTTTAATCTAACAAAGACGTCAACAAAAATGTTTTTGAAGTGAATAGTTAATATTATATAGTACAGTATAGTAAACCATAATGGCAGAAACACACTCTTTCTAAGAAAGTAAAAAGTTAAGTTAAATACAAATACAAGGGTACACTAAATAAAAACAACACTACAAAAATTTCATGTGTCCGGCACCAGGAACGCCCAAAGCCAACGTTGAAAGCTGGATGTTTAAATTTCGAAAGAAGTCCAAAAGGGACAAAATAATAAAATTCAAAGGAAGGAAAAATTGCAAAAGTAAATAAAATAATACACATCGTCAGCACCAAGAATCTATAACTCAAGACCATCTTGTATTTTTTTGTGAAGTTGACACTGAATATTTATCTATTAAGCCTTGGTACCTTACGAAGATTTTGAAGAAAAAGGACAAGACATTCTTTCACAAAACCCTGGCTCATTATTTTTTTTTTGCACAGACGCAAATGACGTTTTACAAAGTCCGAGTAAAAGCTACACGGTCTTGAATATCGTATGAGTAGAGAAATGTATACAGGAAGCTGTGTTTGTGGCTAATGGGACCCAACCATAAAAGTCTGGATTTGTTAATGGCGAGAATATCATCAATATATTTGTTTGTGAAATTAAATGATCTAGATTCTTTGATCTTATTTTTTTATAAGTGTCTGAAGGATCTCCGAATAATATGAAACAAAGAAAAAGATCGTCAAGAAGATGCACACGGTTTGGTACCATAGGAATGCCGAGTAGCTGATGGAAAATTAGACCTCTAATCTTAACAAACATTTTGTCTATGAGAAACTCAAGGATACTGATCATTTGTTCTTCGGTGTAGCATTATTTATCCTCGGGATCATTTTTATCAAAATATTCCGAACTGTATCCCAAAACAACGAATTTGTAGCGTATGGTACCCAGCTTATGAAGAAAAGCATTAAAGATTATTTCTATAAGATTTTATATTTTTTCACCAATTAAGATTAGATTTTAACGTCTTTAAAATATAACAAAAGTACTTTACATAAAAAATGAAATTAAGACAATATGTATTTTTACACAAATTTTAAAGATACAATTGTGGTTTTGATTTAGAGGCAACACTTAATCTAGTTTACGGATGTTCAAATCTCGCAAATTAGTATGAAATCTAGAAGTTAAATTTCTATATATATCATAATTCTTGACAAGCTATCCCATTGTATGTGCATATGATTTCATGCTAGCATTCAGTGTGACTATCAAAACGTAGAATTATACTTATGAGGTCTTAACATTTTAGGTCATTTTTCTTTATCTTAAAAAAAAAAAAAACGCCTAGTCTGCAAAATTCTCATGAAAATGATTTTACTATTAAATTTTTCTGTAATTATATTATTTCTTTATTTTGTACATTGTGTATTTCTGTAATCAGTTAGTATTGACAAATCCTTCTCTTTCTTTCTAAATTTCAACAGTCATTCTTTATACTTTTGCACCAATTATTCTCTATTCGTTTTGCTATTTCTTTTTCTATTCATTGTTTTTTTTTTGGCCATTATTCTCTATTCTGTAAAATCCATCTAGACCCTCACTAATGGCAACTTTGCACAATATCGGTCCATCGATAATGTATGTATGTTGGTATCTTTCGCCTCTATTTTGAAGTTATAGTTTTCTACTTTATGTTTTGTTTCAGTAATTTTGTTGACCACCATATTCAAAATTCTGTGAATTACTCTGTCGATGACGAGAATGTCAAAATTTGAATACACAAAACTGTCGAGAGCTGATAAATGTCGTAATCTACGAAATTTTATGGTGCAAGGCATAGGTCACTGTAGCCATATTTGGAAAAAAACTTTTACTTTTATTGTTGATTTTAATGCTCTTTGAACTTCGCCATCGATTTTACCTTCCGAGCACCACTATGTAGGTTGCACTTCTGTAAAAACAGGCAACGCAATTTCCCAAAACTCCTTTTACGGCTAAAACTGTGCCACTTTAACTATGAAGTTTCGTAAAAAAAAATATATCTTGGAATGGAAAGTTTACATGCACTATTATTCTTTGCAAAGGTCAAAATATAGGTCTGTGCGGCATATTTGCAACATTTATATGCCACGAAATTATGCACGATATTGCGTCTCAATCGATAACTATGGCAAGCCGTTCTCGTCAAAACTATGCTTAAACTATTTTTCGAAAAATTTACACACTGAGAATAAAAAAAACAAAACTGCTGAGATTAAAAAACCTAAAAATACACACTGAGATTTCATGAAGACGCACTGAGATTACAAAATGTGAAAAACACATACTGAGAATTGAAAATTACACAGTGACATTTCAAAAAGACACACTGAGATGAAATAAACTGAAAAACACACACTGATAATTTGAAATTACACACTGAGAATTTAAAATTACACACTGAGATTTGTACATATCTAATTAGCATACTTAATCTGAATCTATTACAAGCTTAAAACAACTTCGTTAGTCCTTCAATTTGGCGCCAGATGTTTTATAAGAAACATTAGAAATACAACGTATAGAAAAACTACGTTATTAAAGACCATTAGAACAAGAAAAATACAAACTTACTCTCATTACACAATATAACCAAATGGTGAAAAACTTTATCAAAATTATAAGAAAACATTGGAACAGTCTGCTAAAAGACAAACAATGCAGTGAAATTTTTACCAAAGTGCCTATTATAGTATATAAACGTAACAAAAATATAAAAGATTTCCATGCAAAATCAGGGTAACAGTTGAAAGACTTTTGAAAAGGACCCATGCTTAAACAGTTTTAAGCAAACAATCCCGATGCACTGTTAGTAATAATCTGAATTATAGGCAACAAACTTATGAATATGAGTTAGCAAAAACAAGGTTAAGTCTTGAAATTTATTACGAATGTTGGTTGAAGGAACCACATTTCATTATAATGACGAGAGTTCGGGAGACCAAGATATTAATCTGTTGAATTATTCATCTCATGAATATTCATTAGTAATGTGAATATTAATCTCGGTGAGTATCTTTGAAATCTCAGTGTGTAATCAACAATTCTCTGTGTGTGTTTTCAATTTATTTCATCTCAGTTTGTCTTTTTAAAATCTCAGTGTGTGTTTTTTATTTTTTTAAACGTCAGTGTGTCATTTCAAAATCTCAGCGTGTAATTTCGATTTCTCAGTGTGTTATTTTAGGTTTTTAAATCTAAGTGTATAATTTTTTCGAAAAAAGGGTTTAAACATAGTTTTGACGAGAACGGCTTGCCATAGATAACGACGCAATTTGACGTTTCCACCGATAATCGAGATTATTTTTTTCGTCCGCAAAGTTGTTTGTCGTCTAGAGATATTTACCTTTTAAGGCTTAACTATTTTATTTATTACTGGGAGTGTACGTTATTTTTTGTTTGTTTTTAATATACAAAGTCCTAATCCTATTGCAATTCCCAGTTTCTTCAATAAAATTTCAGCACTCAGTTTCCTTTATAATCAAGATGCATTGTTTTATCTTTCATATCTTCATATTTTGTTTCCTGGATGGCTTCAACTATTCTTATACTTGTTTGTACTCATGAAAGAGGTGGTATATAGAGAAATTGAAAGTCCAATTCTATTAGAAGTGTAACTCCGTGGCATGCAATTTATAAGAAGATTTCGTGATTTGTTTTTGAGAGTAACACACCAGCTTTATTAGGACCTCTTATATACTGACAACTATTTTGGTCTCAAAAATATTTCAAATTTTAAGAATTTTCTGAATTACTAAAATCAACCCAAATATTCTACAGGAAAACTAACTGCCGTGTCCTGAATTTAGATAAGAAATACGAAATTTCATATTTCTCGAAATTAATTTATGCATGCACGTTGTATTCATGCGCAAGTAACACTAAATGGGAAGCATACGAACTGGTATTCCGGATTAGAATATGCAGTTGCGTCCTCAAGTATATCCATTCTAGGCTCAAATCTAATGTTAGTTGAATTCGGATGTCAAACTATCTACCTCAAGTGTTTTGACTCCGGATTCATTGCCATTAAATCTAGACTTTGTGTGAACGAAAACTGTTATTGTTGTCAAATAGAATTCCGATTTTGTTGTCTCGTGTGAACAGGGTGTAATATAATGTAAATGAACCAATACGTGTGTAGGATAGCTTGTCAACACAATGCATCCAATTTTCAAAATCGTAACATATTGCAAAGCTTTAGATGCTATAAGGGTGAACTATTTAAAAAAAAAAACAATAATAAAATTTAGTTAACATACATTCCTGTTGATAATCTTTTCCGAAAATGTAAGATATACTACCAATAGATACAAACGTCATCTATTGATGGACATTTTTGTATCAAATTATTCTCTTTTTCAAGTCTAACTTTCCATTTAATGAATATATTGCTATACAAAAAATAATAAGAGACTTATAAAACCATACTAAAATGGTATGAAATAATTAACGTAGCAATAAAATGATTTTTGTAAATTTTTAATTGCGTTTTTTATGAGATGCAAGGATTTAACAATCTTGTGAATTGAAAATTTTCATTATTACAGTTTAAATTTTAGAAACTTATTTATTTGTGTGCATCCCTCATAATAAGTGCTCATGTGTTGCATATAATTTTCATAATTTTTTTTTAAAACTGTAGGACATAATATAACATTAGTAGTTATATTTTATTAATGATAAAATTAGTTTCAGTTTAAACTTAATAATTGTTCAGGTTATGATGGAAATACAAAAAAATCACGTGATAAACATTCAGAAATAATCACTATATTCTTGGACATTCTATATTGTCAGTATTCTATTCCCAGGTTTATTGCCACAATGCACAACAGCACGTTGTATTGAATACTACACACACAACGCGCACAGGGACCGTCTGCAACGTAAATTATATATTTGCGTTAATATCATTATACATGTACTTGATATTTAATAATCGTTCACATCAAAACAAATATGTTCTGTCAAATAGCAAATAGGTTGGAATATATAAATATTTTTTACTGCAATCTATAGAGCAAGTCTACTTTTTACATCGGATGACCGTGAGGTCATTCCGGTGTATTGCTATCGCCTAAATTTCCATTATGCAATTTAGTTTTGGGTTTTATAAAAATTATAGATCCGCGGACATTATCTAGTGCAAAATTAAATTCCTTATCGCTTGTTTTAAATTCATTTTTTCAATGAATACTCCAAAAAATATTTTTTTTAAACACAAATTAATAATATTAAAATGTTTTGTCGTTAGAAATATTTATAAATAAGTCAAACAATCTTTAATATCTATGACGTACCGAAAAATTATTGTTGCGGATGAATACCACGAATGCGCATTCATCAAGAGCGTGTTTGAAAGAAACTGGAGAGGCGATCAATACAGGAAATTATACACAGAAAGGTAACAGTTGAACGGCAAACGCCTGAATCGGACAGATAAAGGTCAATCTGTCGACACAAAAAGTTCCCGTATGTAAAATGTTTACGCCCACCTATAATTTTTTTCTACGGCATCTTTGAGAATGATGTTCCGTTCTGTAGGAAATTAAAACATTAAATTAACTGAAACACAGAATAGTAAGTGTAGAAAACAAATTAAAAGATATATTTGCACATGACTGGTTATGCATGATACGCTGGCAATGTGCGCAATGTCCTTTAATCCAAGATTGAAAATTAGTTTGTTTCCTACGTCAAAATGGCGGATTCCAATGTTTACATTTTTCCATCAATTTGAGAGCTGACACAAATTCGTATCCAATCATTAATTTGCATATTATGTACAGTGTAGGGTAGCTTATCCAATGGGATTTACTGTTACAGAGTGGTTATACGTTACCATCCATCGTTACAAAAGTGGGATGTGTTTTGTGTGTATAGCTGAAGAATGTTTGTGTATTCAATTTTACGGTAAAAAAATCAATGTTATCTTCATTACATTTCCATGCATACACAAGTCATAACAGCAAATGCATTTTTATAAAACTTTTAAGGTTAACAGACATGTTTAACTGTGTGCTTTAGCAAAAATTCGTGCAAATAAACCTGATAGGTCGTTTTGAATTCAAGCACAGCAGACAAACACGTGGTCGATCATTGATGTTTGTTTACCTAAATTGCAAGTTGTTGTTACTAAAGACTTAGAAATAACCACTATTGTTTTATTATCGTTTCACAGCAGATAGAATTAATTTTACAATTGCATTTTAATACTTTCAAGAGTTCAGTGGCGGATCCAGAACTTTTCATTAGGGGGGGAGGGGGGGGGGGGGCTGACTGACATAAAGAGGGGAGAGGGCGCCCCAGTCATGCTTCAGTGATCCCCTATATAATCAACCAAATTTTGAATAGTATATAGATGTTAAAAAAAACAAATGTATATACTGATTCCAGACTAATATTTTGGGCTATTAATTCAAAAATAATTGATGTTTTTTAATTAATTGAATAACAACTTATTGCAATAATCATGATGATACAAACTAGCATTCTGATATGTGATACATATATAACTTTATACAGCTATTTTTCTGAAATTGTAATGTATGTCATAAAAAAGAGATTTTTGGTAAAAGTTAGCAAAATTGTCAGTATTTCAACCACATTCATGAATATAGGCCTAGGAAACTTCAATTTTTTAGCGCAGAGATTGACAAGCTAAGTCATGACTATAAATTCAGAAATTATCATGAGGTTTTATTAAAGTAAATAATGCGATTAAATTGTTTATCGCAATAGAAAGAACTTGCATTCTGATTTGATACTATGAGATTTTTTCTGATATTAGAATAATAAATATCTCATTGTTGTCCATTCTTCAAAAAATTTCGCCCCACTATTAAAATTTATCTGTTTTTAATATGATTGTCTTGACCTCATTTTCATAGTTCAGTGACTACTAGAAGAATTATTTGCTATGTTGATTCTCTATTATAAGTAATAAGATAACGATTTTTGTATGTGTGCAACTAGTAAGGTCATAATGCCAGTCTAACAGTTCTCATTTGACCTCGTCAACATTTCATGGATAATTCACAAAGTTAAGTTTCCTAATTAAAGTCCATATCTCAGATATGATAGTAAATTTTATTATGTGTACTATATTGTAAGGTGAACATATCTGTCTGGCAAGTATTATATACACACCTGTCATTGATCCATAACACAACACAACTTGAGGTCATCCGATGTCCAGTACTTCAGTACTTTGATTTACTTCTGATCTACAAATAAATTTGAAATATACAATGTCACGATGTAGCCTATCTATAGAGGGACCGTATTAAAGACATAGATAACTATCTGTATAAATGATCGAAATTTTTCGAGACGTTCCGATAATCTTATTTCTTAGGATATCTGAATTGCCCATAGAAGCTACATAAACTCTCCAAGATATAAGCGTACAGGGGGTTCACGCAAAAAATCGCACTAAAAACATTTGATAACACATAAATAGCATCCCGAGCTGTTCAAAACGTACGAAAATCGTAGAGTGGACAAACTTGCAAGACATTGGATTTGTACAAAAACGAGGTCGTATTAAGTAACAAACTATAAAAAAGTATGCAGTAGTTTTGAATCGTTCAAGTACAATTACGGAAAAGCACTATGTTATATAATTGATATCAAATATTTTAATCAAGGATATCGCAATTGACAGTTTATCTGTAAAAAGTGCCAAAATTCGACATTGAACATTCTGCAAGACATATTCAGTTACGTTTTTATTTGTGGCGTGATTTCGGTTTTGAAATGATATATCTATGTTCTTTTGTAAGCATCATATATCAAAACGAAATACCATATCACCGTTAATCAAAAAAAAAAACAACACATAAACTTTGATAACTTTAAAACATTTTCTGAAATCTGACCATCGTAAAAACTATCTACGTTTGCCAAAAATCATTTTTGCCTTTGAATCGACGTTAATTCGATAAAACAAATATAATATATTTATGGCCCCAGTTCCAATGTTATAACAGGAGACCTTAACATCGTTCGTGACCGAGAGTTGAAATCATTCCTCAGTAAAGGACCTAAATATCGTCCCCCGTTAATCATTAATTGGAATGAGTGTCGTAACATCATCCACGACTCACTCCGTACTTACTGCTCTAAATGGATAAAACGAGAAAAAGCTGACAAGAAATCATTAGATTCTTTTTTTAATTCGATAATGAACATTGTTGATATACGAATTCAACATTTTAAAGAACATTTTACTCCTAACAACAATCATAATAGCCCAATTTCTCGTATCAAACATAAGCTAAAAGAACTCGCCAAGGAATTTGTTTTTGTCCCAGCTGATAAGGCTGCTAACAATATCATATTGTTTGACGTAAATTTTACATTGAGGTTCTAAAAAAGGAAATCACGAATTCACCAACATTCCAACTGACTCCATTTACGGAAAATGACATCTGTAACAAACATAAACTTTTAGCTATCTCTTTACAAGCAGAACCAAATACAATGAAAGTTCCAACTATGTACTGGCTTCCGAAGCTGCACAAAACTCCTTACAAATATAGAGTTATTTCGTCTTCAAGCCATTGTTCCACTACTAAACTATCTATTCTACTTACTAGTACACTTGGTACAATCAAACACCTGGTAATAAATTGTTCAAATAAGGTCTTTGAAAATAGTGGAATTAATTACTTTTGGAGTGTCAAAAATTCGTTGGAAGTACTTGATATATTGCATGCTTATATTGGTGATTTTGAGCCTGGTACCTTTGATAACTATTTGAATCTGTTCATAGTTTTGATTTTTCTACCCTATATACCACTTTGCCTCATAATCTTATTAAGAAAAAATTCACACACCTGATTAAATGGGCATTTAAAAAGTCGGAATGCGAATATATATGTTCGAACTCTTTTAGTTCATTTTTTAGTAACAACAAACAAAAGAACTATGTCAATTGGACCTGCTTTGATACTATAACTGCCCTTGAATTTTTACTAGATAACATTTTTGTTCGCTATGGAGATTCCGTATATCGTCAGGTTATCGGAATTCCCATGGGAACTAACTGTGCACCACTTATTGTGGACCTGTTTCTGTATTTTTATGAGTTACAATTTATGACTAAAATCAGCAAAGACCCATCGAAACAACATCTGATTCAAAAATTTAATAACACTTTTAGATATTTAGATGATATATTGGCTCTCAATAATGACGACTTCAGTATGTACACTAAAGAGATTTATCCTGCCGAACTGACTTTAAATAAAGCTAATACTAACAATGAACTCTGCCCTTTCCTGGATCGTGATGTCAATATCTTTAACGGGAAGCTTAATACCAAAATTTATGATAAAAGAGATGATTTTTCATTTCCTATTGTTAATTATCCATTTTTAGATGGTGACGTTCCCTTGTCACCATCTTATGGTGTTTATATATCTCAACTTGTTCGATTCGATCGTGTATGTAACAACGTATTTGATTTCAACGAAAGAAATCTCTGTATTACTAAAAAATTATTACGCTAGGGTTTTCGATATCACAAACTAGTCAAAACATTTACTAAATTTTATCATCGGTACAAGGACATCATTCGTAAATATAAATCAACATGTAGACATCTTATACGTTCAGGTATTTCACATCCAATATTTTATGGTAATATTCTTTACAAAACACAAAAATGTCGGCATTCACCTCAAAAGCTAACCAAACCTTTAAACAAACTTATTCGGAAGGGATATAGTTACGATACTGTTGTCAGGTCATTAAGGATTGCATATTATGGTATTAATATTGATTCACTCATAGGGTCTTTACATCGGAAATAAACACATTTATTCTAAAACAAGTTGTTGGCATGATACGGGTTATGTTCTTCTCATATATTTTATGATGGTATGATACTAAACCCCTAACGGTAGGGATTGTACCTGATTTTCATATGATGAAGAAATAATCTTTCAATCAGTTTAATTGAAGTCTGGAGCTGGCATGTCAGTAACTGCTAGTAGTCCTTTGTTAATTTATGTATCATTGTAATTTTGCTTAGTTACTTTTGTTACCTATTCTGACATCGGACTCGTACTTCTTTTAAACTGAGTTTTACTGTGCGTATTGCTATGTGTTTCTTTATTCTACATTGGCTAGAGGTATAGGGGGAGGGTTGAGATCTCACAAAACATGTTTAACCCCGCCGCATTTTTGCGCCTGTCCCAAGTCAGGAACCTCTGGCCTTTGTTAGTCTTGTATGTTTTTTAATTTTAGTTCCTTTATATGTTTTGGAGTTTAGTGTGACGTCCATTTTCACTGAACAAGTACACAATATTATTTAGAGGCCAGCTGAGGACCACCTCTGGGTGCGGGATTTTCTCGCTGCGTTGAAGACCCATTGGTGGCCTTCGGCTGTTATCTGCTATTTGGTCGGATTGTTGTCTCTTTGACATATTCCCCATTTTCATTCTCAATTTTATAAATGAAATAGGCCATAGAAAACTCGCGAAGTTCACCTTCTTATGATCCATTAATAAAAAACGAAATCAAGTTTATAGATTTTTAGAAATGGTACTACCTACCTAGTCTATAGATATAAAGATTATAAAGCTTATCTGTTGTGATTCTTTACCAGAGTTGCTAATCATTCTATTGCATATGATTTCGCCGCATCGACCCATTAACGTGCGATAACGTGCGTAACGTATACACAAGAAAATCGCATGGTCAATAAAAATAACATTTTATGAATTTCGCGCTTCCGAAGAGATGTTCTGGATTACTTCACCAAGAGCGCTCAAACCTAAATTGATGAAAGCCAGGGAGGCATATGCTGCAACATTAGGAGCTATATGACCAAATCAAAATGGGACCGAAAAATAATAGAGAAATTTAACTAAGGTCAACTAGGTCTGAAGGACATTAGCTGTCAAATTCATGTTCACTGATTTGACTTAAATTCTCATATTTGATTTATAACATACTAAAAAGTGTATTCAAAATACAATAAGTCTAAAATAAACATTTAATAATGCATGGACCCAAGAATATATTTCAGCATATCTCGTGTATTTTAGTCTAGACGCTATCTAATTAACCATTGAGGTGACCTCTGTAGACTGTCGACGGTCATATTTCCCGATATAAACATAATACACAAGAAAATCGCATGGTCAATGAAAATAACATTTAATGAATTTCGTGCTTCCGAAGAGATGTTCTGGATTACTTCACCAAGAGCGCTCAAACCTAAATTGTTGAAAGCCAGGGAGGCATATGCTGCAACATTAGGAGCTATATGACCAAATCAAAATGGGACCGAAAAATAATAGAGAAATTTATCTAAGGTCAACTAGGTCTGAAGGGCATTAGCTGTCAAATTGATGTTCACTGATTTGACTCAAATTCTCATATTTGATTTATAACATACTAAAAAGTGTATTCAAAATACAATGAGTCTAGAATAAACATTTAATAATGCATGGACTCGAGAATATATTTCAGCACATCTCGTGTATTTTAGTCTAGACGCCATCTAATTAACCATTGAGGTTACCTCTGTAGACTTCCGACGGTCATATTTCCCGATATAAACATAAATATAAACATAAAATTATAGCGACCACGTGCAATTAGATTTTTCTAGGTCTGTTTGATGTCACGATATAAGTTAATAAAATAATTTGTACATCGTTTTTACCTGTATAAGAATGATTTGTTGTGGATCTAATCAATCAACAAAATGGTTCACCCTTGTTTCACTTTCAATGTTGACATTCATTTCCTTTAAATAGCTGAACACGCATAGTACATGCGTAAAAGAGGGACGAAAGATACCAGAGGGACAGTCAAACTCATAGATCGAAAACAAACTGACAACGCCATGGCCAAAAATAAAAAGACAAACAGACAAATAATAGTACAGATGACACAACATAGAAAACTAAAAACTAAGCAACACGAACCCCACCAAAACTAGGGGTGATCCATCTCCAGCTAAGAAGTTAAATTGAAGTTCACATGAGGTCGAATTATTCACTTGAAAGTCAATAGTTCTTGAAATTTTTTTGACAAATTTGGGCCAAACAAACAGTTCATAACGAAATATTATTTCAAAATTTCGTTTTTATCAATACTTGAAACAAAAAGATTCGTATCTTATTTTTTTGTCTAAATCGTAACTAATGCCCCTTTAATTAATTTCTTAATTTATCAACGGGGAATTTTAGAAAAAAATATGCTTTACAATAATGTCAGTACCGAAGCACTGACTACTGAGCAGATGATACCATCGAGGACTAACAGTCCAACAGCAGGGGAACTGACCCAATTTAGGTACTACACGTCGTTTCATTTGATATACATGAGTAAATTTTTCTGCAGATTGAATATATTTCGAGTGGAATCAAGCTAAACTTGATATGTGAAAACGAAAATATTTAAAATTGTGCGAAGTATCAAGTTCTCTCTTTGATATCTTCCGCTTCTTTTTTATTCTTTCCATTGCACGAGATAGAAAAGTGTAATTATTTCTACGTCTTTGTATTGTAGTCAAATCATGATTAAAAAGTTTTTTTTGTGTGTTTAGAAAGAGTAATTAATTTATTCAAACTGAAAGAAATTTATCCATTTATTAGTTATATTTAGGATATATTTCTTCCTATGATTTCGTGGATAAAAAGTGTCGTATTTTAATATATGTGTTTAGTAATATTTCATACCCAAGAGAGCCTATTAACCTTCTTAATACGGGCAGTTTCACTACGAGCAAGACAAGTGTTTCTTTTATGTTCAGTCTGTTGACCAGCAATTAGGGTCATCTCTGATATAAGTCTACATTTCCACCTCTGAATGGTACATGATGGCCTCGCGAAAGGCCCTATTGATAAAGTTTACAAGAAAACTTTCCGGAAATTAGTAATTTGAAAACAAAATAAACTGATTCATGATTAATTATTAATGTTTTTCTTGTACTTTTTGTGTCTATTTTAATCTATTATACCGATGTTAAAAAAAATAAGTGATTTCCTGTACCGATTTTGATTCACGTTCTTTTGTGTAACTTTTGTTACTCCACTGAAAAATGTTATGACACAAATACTGAACTAAAAGGTAAACTCAAAAAGGGAAAGTTCATAAAAACTGATAACACCAAACGCTCGACTATATCCAGCGATGGAACGACTGGAAAACAACTGTCACATTTCTGACTTGGTACAGTCATTTTCTGAAGAAAATGAATGGTTAAACAATACAATTTGGACCGTTTATATTATTAAACCTGACAATAATTGGAATTCAGCCTAAAATATTTTGTAAACATACGTCATAGGTATACAACATAGCTAAATCAAATAATCCAAACAAAAAACTTGCAATAGTCCGGTCTGTGTTTTTGTTTCTTGTTTTTCTACTTTGTATCGAGCTGATTAGTTAAGTCCTTTTAAACAGATTTTTAAAGTTTGTTCATATGATGTGCTGTTACACCACTGTCCCAGGTTAAAGGAGGGTTGGGCGTCCTCAAACAAGTTTAACACCGCCACATTATGTATGTCTGTCCCAAGTCAGGTGCCTGTATTTCAGTGGTTGTCGTTTGTTACTGTATATCATATTTGTTTTTCGTTTACTATTTTGTACATAAATCAGCCCGTTAGATTTCTCGTTTAAATTGATTTACATTTGTCATTTCGGGTCCTTTTATAGCTGACTATGCGGTATTGGTTTTGTTAGTTGTTGAAGACCTTACGGCCACTTATAGTTGTTAACTTTTATGTCATTTGGTCACTGGTTGAGATTTGTCTGATTTGCAATCATACCACATCTTATTTTAAATTAAATCTAACAAAGACGCCAACAAAAACAGTTTTTGTATTTGTCTTTTGTAGACAAACGCACGTCGCGTACACAATTTTTATCCTAGTATCCATTATGATCGAGTTTATTCACAACCACTGGGTCGATGCCATTGCTGTTGGAGGTTTCCTCCCCGAGGGCACTTCTGTGTTGACATGACTTATCATGATCATAATTATAAATTACCTGTTAACACAACTTATAATTTTTCGAAAAACTAAGGATTTTCTATCCCAGGAATAAATTACCGTAGCTGTATTTGGAAAAACTATCGAATTTTGGATCAGATCCAGATGACGTTTTACAAAGTCCAAGTAGCACCTGCAAGGTCTTGAGTATCGATGAGTTGAGAAGTGTATACTCCATACGCGTGTGAAGAAGGTGGACACGGCGTTTGCTGTTTCTTTAATCTATAATTCTGGAGGAAGTATTGATTCGAACCAATCAGAAAAGTTTCAATGTGTTAATGGAGAGAATATCTTCATTATATCTTTATGTGAAAAAAAAATATAGCTTTTTTGATCTTCTTTTTTAAATAAGTTCGAAGGATCTCCGACTCATGATAAACTAAGAAAAGATCAGCCAGGAAAAGTGCACGAATGGATCCCATAGAAATGCCGACAATCTGATGGAAAATTATATCTCAAAATTTAACAAATAGATTGTCAATGAGAAACTCCAGCATACTGGTCACCTGTTCTTCGGTGTAGCTGTTTTTTTTTTTGGTTTTTTTTTTACAATTTTCCGGAAATATAACAGTGTTTTTCCGTATATTTTAATTTACTAATAAATCGTTCTATATAATACAATACTACTATAACATGTTGTATAACAAAAAAATGCAGTTGGGATTTAATTTTACAATTTGGTAGCTGTTTTATCCGTGAGTTCATTTTTTAACAACATTTCCGAACTGTATCCCAAAACCATAAATGTTTAGAGTATTGTTCCCAGTTTATGAAGAAAAGCAGTAAAGATTGTTTCTTTTAAATTTTTATTTTTTTATTTTTCACTAATTGAGATTAAATTTTAACGCTAAATAACACATTTTTACATATATTATAAAGATAAAATTGTGGCTTTAATTTAAAGGCAAGAATAGTTTAATGATGTTCAATCTCTCAAATTAGTTCTTGAAATATACAATTCAAGGGAAAACAACCGAGGGAATCACATGAAATCGTAATTAATTTAAAGGTACAAGATCTGGTGCTTAAAACAAGTGTTTTGTTTTTTTTTGTAATTAGAGAAAACTAACTTCGATTTCCAGCCTTTATGTAAGAAGTGTTACATAGATATAAGAAGATGTGGTATGAGTGCCAATGAGTCAACTCTCCATCCAAGTCACAATTTGTAAAAGTAAACCATTATAGGTCAAATTACGGCCTTCAACCCGGAGCCTTGGCTCCCACCGAACAGCAAGCTATAAAGGGCCCAAAAAAATGACTAGTGTAAAACCATTCAAATAGGAAAACCAACGGTCTAATCTATATAAAAAACGAGAAACGAGAAACACTTATGAACCACATCAACAAACGACAACCACTGAACATCAGGTTCCTGACTTAGGACAGGTGCAAACAAATGCAGCGGGTTTAAACGTTTTAATAGGAGCAAACATTCACCCTACCTGAAACAATAGTGTAACATCACAACATAGAGAGATACACTATAAAATATCAATTGAAATGGCTTAACACAATCAAAAGACATATTAACAAAAACAAATGAGCATACATTGAACAAATACATTTGATCTATGACACAATGTAAATACAAAATTAATAAAACAAGGGGGTTAGATGTAAAACAATATCAAAAAGACAACCATAACCTTGGACAAAATGCCGCCAAATAAAATAACGTACACAGGTACATAAAAATAATTTTGTTGTAAGGTTTAATTGGAGTACGGAAATAATTTTTACAAAATAAATATTTACATGTCTAAATATTCTTCATAACTTATCCCCCCTCGTATTGGCACGATGATTTGAAACTAGCGTTCAGTGTGGCTATCAAATCGTAAAATGAAACTTATGATGGTCTGTATTCTTTCAATTTTAAGGACATTTTTCTTTATCTTTAAAAAATAACGTTAATTCTGTAAAATTCTAATGAAAATGATTTTACTATTAAATTTGTCTGTAATTAGATTATTTCTTTAACCTGTACATCGTTCATTTCTGTAATCAGTATTGTAGTGCATAATTCTTTTATTTTTGTCAAAGTTGAATACACCAAACTATATAAAGCTTATAAATGTCATAATCTACGCAATAAAAAGGTAGATGACATAGGTACTGTAGCCAGATTTGGCAAAACTTTGTCATTTATTTTTGTTTCTAATGCTATTTAAACTTCGTCATTGATTGGGCCTTCCGAACACCAATATGTAGACGCAAAAGCTTCATGCATACTAGATTATATGTCTAGTATATCTTGGATGATTTTACCAACTCTGGGTCGATTCCACAGCTGGTTGGCGTTTCCACTCGCGCTTGAATCACCAGCCAGTAGTCAACATTATTGTGTTCACAGGCAATACCATTGCTGTTGTCATTTTCTGTAAAATTAACTCTTTACAAAATGCCAAATCATTCGAAAAACCAAAGCTTTCCTACTCCTAGGCATAGAAGACCTTAGGCAGATTTGGCACAACTTTAAAGAACTTTTTGTTTTTCAATGCTATGTAAGAGTGTTATTGAATTAGGTGGATCTAGCTATTTCTTTTAGGTCTTTTTTGGTCATAAAGCTTTTCATTTGTTTTGGTCCTTATACAATCAATAAATTGTTGTTTTCATTTTTTACAGCTCTGGGTCGATATCTCTGTTGGTGGACTATCAGTCCCAGAGGGTATCATCAGCCCAGTAGTCGATACTTTGGTACTGACATGGTTTATAACAAAACTTAAATTGTCCGTTTATAAATTTATAAATTATAAAGGCGAAAGTTACCAAAGGGACAATCAAACTCATAAGTCGAAAATAAACTGACAACACCATGGCTAAAAAGGAAAGACAAACAGACAAATAACAGTATACAAAACATAACATAGAAAACTAAAGACTGAGTAACCCGAACCCCATCAAAAACAAACTAAGTTTTCAACCCCCTTAGGCAAAGTTGACATAAGATGAATTCTGTCATTATTTTTAGATCTTTTTCGGTCATACAGCTCTTCAACGATTTCGTTTCTTATACTTCCTTTGTTTTCAAATATTCTGCTCTGAGCTTTACTGATGAAAATCCAGAAAAGCGCTTCGGCGCATGAAATTTATAAAGGCTTGTTTTCTTCTTTTTTTTAGCCCTTTTGGTGTTTTGATTTAGGCACTAGTAATGAGTCATACGAGGATGAAGCATGCTTCTGGCGTAGTAAGTTATAAGCTTCAAGATGGTTTCTCTAATGATGCTTTAACACCATAGATGGCGTACGCGTTGTCGCAGAGGCAACCCAGTAGTCCATATTCCTGTGCTGACATGAAATATCATTGATGTTATTTTTTGTAAATTTACTGTTTATAATATGTTAAAGTCATTCGAAGTTTTTCTATCCCAGGCATAACTGGCCTTAGCTTTGACTTGCACGGCTTTTCAAATTTTCAAGTCGGTGGTCTCGTGATAGCGTGTTCTCATAGAGTAAATGAGGGCATGGGTTAGATCCTTTGTCGGGTCAAACCAAATAATTGGAAACTTGAACTTGCTGCTTCTCTGCTACGTGCGCAGCTTTTAGGAGTAAGAGCAAAGACCGTTCGGCTCGGAGACAGAATAATGTGTGACATTACCTTCGGATTGTAACTTTATGAAGCTAGCACTTTAAAATTCCAGCTTAAAATGTCGGTCTAGCACACAGCAGGATTCATATTCATAAGATCAGCCGTGTAAAACCAATCACGCGAGAACAATAGAAAAATGAGTCTTCTTATATGAAAGGTGACAAAATCAATAACTATACTGATTGCAAGTTATTTCAAAACCATAATTGTGCATTTTTGGTCGAGATGGATGAAGTCGAAAACTGGCTCATAGTATGGTGATATCAAACGAGCGGATGGGCGAGCATCGGACGGGTTAGCGATGAAAATGATGGTACCTAATTTGTGTAATCAACTCGTCCTACAGTTTTCAACCCGGAGCCCTGAAATTTCACCGTAAGATTGCATAAATTTTGAATTTGTGCACCTGCTATAATTAAATTGTTTGAGGATTTTTTTCTTGTTTTTTTTTCAGACTTGGGAACTAAGTCATTTTTCTACATTGATTGGTCACAAATATTTCAAGCCGGTCATTTGACCCATTTTTTAAAGATTATCTGTGAGACCATGTTATTTGAAAAAAAAGTGTAAATACATAATGTCTTATTTTCATTACCTACACTGAAATAAAAAAAAATCTTTGCTACACTTTTTTTACAATTTTAAGGATAGGACCTCTCGAATTGTGAACATGTATGTACAGTCTTTTCGGTTTATTTGCATTGAATAATTACATCGGAATAAGGTCCATTTGAATTTGCCTAGTAACTTAATTTCAAAGGTGTTTATCTTTGTTGTATTTCAATCGATTCTGTTTGTAATTCTTTCCTGAACCTCTCTTATATAGCTGTATACATATACTGATAATTGGCATGTTCCAGAGATGTAAACAACCAGTATAAAAAAATATATTGAAGTTAGTACTCATGGATTTTATTTGCATAGCAACATTTTAAACAAATTGTACACAAAGCTCCTATTGCCTGATATACTCATCGTTTTCTATTTTAGGAGAGACATGATAAAATTATATGAAATTTAAAAATATACATATAATTTTATTTTTTTGTTTTATTTACCAGAACGTTTTTTCTTTAATATCGTCCTTGCTAAAACTGGACAAACATTGAAAAGATTAAGTTTTTTTCAGTGTGTGGAGAGAAAGCAATTAGATCTCCAACTGAAAATGAAATAGTATTGATGGGTCATTTCTTGTAACATTGTTAATAAAATTTTAAAGCCATGTATTTTTCTACCCTCAGTCATAGATGGCTTTTGGCTTTTGGCTTTTTTTTTCGATTCATTCCGGCATCGTAATTGATTGTTTTTTCTTTCTTCAAAAAAGCGCATTTGGCGTAATAAATGAAAAGCTTGATCGATACCAACAGTTGTCAGAACTCATGTGTTTACACGAAATATCATTGCTGTGGTCATTTCCGGTAAATTTGATGTGGTCATTTCCGGTAATTTACGTTATATAGATACAATGGATAAGCGTGGATTCTTGAAAAAGAAACCATGAGCCCGGAGGGCGAATGGTTTGTTTTTCATGAATCTACGCTTATCCATTGTATCTATAACTTAAACTATTGTGTTCATTTCTTTTCAAAATTAAAGCCTTTTCTTAATTAGAAGGTATTGTAAGTGAGTTTAAATAACTATGTTATCGTGTCCAACGATGCATTGATAAATCTCAGATCACAATTAATTGGTTAACAAAATACAAATATAACACTTCTACCTTTAAAGATCTTTATATTATCAGGCATCTGAATATTATCTGTTTTTACAAAATTAGACATATTCGAACTTATTTCCAATAAAATTGAGAATGGAAATGGGGAATGTGTCAAAGAGACAACAACCCGACAAAAGAGCATATATAAAGTATATATAATAAGTATGTTACCGAAATTTCTAGCACTCTAGGCACATCACTATTTTCTCGCATAGGAATTAGTGAACAAACATTTGTAAAATTATGTAGTAAAACAGAAGAAATCATACTATATTTATACAACAAAAATTGACAAATAGAATGTAATCATTTTTGTCTCAAACATGTGAAATAGCCAATAATAATCCAAAAAATAAACGGTAAAACTTGCTATTATTACAAAAATATCCACTATAACATGCAAAATTAGAAAAAAAAAACAGAATTGGGACAACAGAGATAACACTGGGATTCGAACCTAAACCGACAAATCCCTATCTTTTAACTCGTTGATTTTAAGCATGCTAACCTCACGGCTACCAACTTATACTATACGATTGCTCATTGTGTATATATAAAGGTACAACCCCTGTGTCCGATGTTCATTTATATATATAAAATAGACATCTAAGTTGTAACCCATTGGTAGCCGAGAGGTTTCATCGATGTGTTGATGTCAGTCACATATAACAGATTTCAAGGAGGGGTTCGATTCCCAGTGATGGCATATAAAAGTTGCAAAAATTGAAGGTAAGTTTTTAAATTAATTCCATTAGTGAACAGAAATCAGTAAATTAGCTAATTCAAACTTAATGAAATTAGGCACACAAAGGAAACAATTGAATATAATTTGGTGAGTCCATTTCAGCGACTGATTTAGGAAGCGTTGATTCTAGAAAAAGAATCCACGGCAAATGAATAGGCTGACGTCACGACAATGGTTTAATGTTACTTAATAGTATTACTTTCTCCTAACACTTCGTTCGTCCAAAAATAAATATAAATCTTTCCTTTATGAATAATGACAAACACAGTCTATTAGATTGAGTAGCTTGTTACGATTTTATTCATATAGAGTATGTAAATCACATGTATAACATACATCCGTATTTAATATATCATTTGCATACAAAGTACAACAACTGATGAAAGCTGCTAAGTTTACTCCTTTAGGATGATGACTCATTTAATTTAATTAAAATCAGCGGCATTTTGGAAGGGCTAGTTAAATATTTTTTTTTAATTGTCAGACCATCGGAAGAAAGAACGCATTTGACCGAACTAATGAGTTAAGATACACAATCCACGCAAAGTTAAAATGGATTTGCTTCCACAAACTTTTGACCGAGAACATTTATAATGCTTATCTTTTTACCACCATTTACCTTGTTTAGTATACCTACACGTCAAATGTTATCAATTTTCTTATCTTATTCGAAAGTCTTTACAGGAACACTTCGTCATAATGGCATGTTTCAGATTTTGTGTCTTTTTAATTTTGTATTCACATGTTTGGTCGGAAAATCGTAGGCTGCTTGCGAATGATGTTGATTACCGAATTCACCAACTAGAGTTAAAAATGCAGGAAAAAGATAGTCAAATACAATCCTTGACGGAAACAGTCAACAAACTTCAAAAGTCAGGTATTAAACTAGTTTTATAGGGGAGGGGAGGGGGATGTTCAGGTTTTTGAAGACTTATTTCTCCACAACCATATATGCCTCTTCTTTAACCGGTTTGTTCCGCAACTGGAGTTAAAAATCCTGGAAAAGATAGCAAAATACCAGCCTTGACGGAAACGGTCAACAGACAAAGTCAGGTATCAAACTCGTTTCGTGGGTTGGAAGAGGGTTTATAGGATTTTGAAGACTTATTTCCCAACAACCATAAATACCTCTTCTTTAACGACTTGCTTTGGTGATTAAAACACCATACATCCTCCACAGTTATAAAACATATAAGAGTGGATAAAAAGAAATGGTAAGTCTTGTTTTCAATATTTCACTCTTCTTAATTATAAAAACCACAAAATATTCTAGAATTTGACCTGAAAATGACATCAATGTTAAATCTAAAATATAAAAGTTTTGGGCTCATCTTAAATTATTTATAAATATATATAGCCCTGCGTTCCGTTAGGTCTATTCAAATCGGATTTTTCTTTTCTGGTTGCCGAATCAGCGCCATTATTTCCCCACATTAATGTATATGTCGTGTACAAGTTGAGATTTTGTACATGTTATAACATGTACAAAAATATTGAAAATGTTATAACTTGCACAATGCAAAATACTTGTACAAAATTTGAAAATAAATTAAAAAAAAGCAGGATATACATTTGAAATTTATTAAAGGGGCATTAGGTACGAGATATAAAATAAAATTAAGATATTATTTTTTTTGGTTCAAATATAATGAAAGTGAAATAGTGGAATAAATTCGCTTTTAGACGCCAGTTTGATTCAATTTTGTCAAAACAAGCTAAGAAACATCACTGATAAATTATAATATAAGTTTTAGTATGTTAGAAAACAAATATAAGAAATTAAGTCACATCGGTGAACATGAATTTGACAGCTAATGTCCCTATAAATAATAAAGAACAATAATCAAAAGCAAAAGAAATGTGCATTATTTACAGCATGCATAAAATACTACATTTTCATACATTTTAGAAAACCAGTTTTGTTTACTTGTTGCTACAAGACAGAGACATGTGACACCTAGAGTTGCACAAAACTTTCATTCTTCTACATTTACAACTACCAGACTTACAATTGCCTTTCTTACATTGACAATGCACAAAATCTTGCCCTCCACTCTATGATATCTTACGCACTATCTCTCTCACACTTATATCACTCATTGGGTGTAATAATTGCCATGAAATAGGACTCTACCATGAATATTAGTAGACAGAGCAAGCCATACTCAGTGTTTTTGGGAGCTTTTTCTGACTTTTTCTACTTATTTCTTATGTTTTGCTATAATAGAAAACTGTTTCCTAAGTTATACTTTAATAAATATATAGTTATTAGTAAAAGAAATTATTTTTGAAGCAGTAACAACAAATTATTCACTAAAAGGGAAGCTTTTTATGTCCCTCTCTGGAACGTGGCGTACATTTAAGTTTTACGTAAATACTTATTGAAACCTCCATGGAGTCCGTAAACTTTTATGTGGATAGTTCATTCAGCTTGAATACTTCAATTACTCATTTATTATCACATTTCTTTCATAAATGAGTGAAAGTTACCCCAAAGTTTTTATTTATTGGCCTAAAAATTGAAATTTTGAGGAAATGAGAGGTATAAATAGACCAAAATGGATCTAGAGTCATATTTTGTATCATATTCAACTGTTTGTAGGCAGATGAGATAAATATTTCATCATTTATTGATCCACCCTATATTCTATCATGAAGCAGCTTGATTTTTTTTTTTTCGATGAAATTTGGCTGGAATCGCTGTAAATGAGTCTTAATTTATACTAGATTTTTCTCAAACTAATGAACTGATTATGACAAAACTTGACAGTAATGCTTGAAATAACCAGTATTACAAAGGAAAAAAAAATCACATTCAGTTTATTCAACAAAAAAGTCTTCTTTTGTTGTAATACCACCAAATCATAGTACGTCACATCCGGATGCATACGAAAAAAGGTCGAAAACAAATATTCCCTTGAATTTGACAATTGTAGGAAATTAATCCTACATTTCATTGCAGTAAAAAATTTCTGAGTCATAAACATATATCTTGGGTGTTTCAAAGCCCCCTTATTTTTTATTTGGTGTTTCTATAGAATATTTTGGAAATTGAGTTTACATGGTTACTAAAGCTTGTACACAGGAAAAAAAAAGGGGTGAACATTTGATTGGTTAACTTCCAGTGATGGTTATTTTCTCATGTGCAATATAATGTTATATGAAATTTTGTCTATAGTACTGGACAGGATAAAACGTTACTCATGCCAAGTATTTCTTTAATTGAAACAAAGATAAATTCTGCACAACGTTTTGAAAAGTGCAAATTTAACAAAGACTAATAGGGAAAATCAATGGTGGTATTACACCATTGGGACTTCAGACACATCTAACGTTTCATTTGCAATAAATTGAACCTGGTTTTCACTCAAATATCCTTTTATTTGTCAAATTTTTATAATCTTACAGCCGCCAGGTTTATCCACATTCATCACAACGCCTTTTATGTTTCTCTCGTCGGTAGGGTCCCTATCAACGGACAGAATTGAAATTATGAAATTATCACCTTGGAGAACAGTCAATCTAGTTTTTGTGTTTTTTGTCAAGGCATCAGCTTATAACTGTTAGACAGAAAGGGCCCTCTTTCGTCCACGCTTGATGTCTAAATTGGATATTTCAGACAAACCCCCAATAGTACTGACATGAGGAATATCACCACCAAATGGCGCCCTCTTACGAGGAATTGTATCAGTAGGTGTCATGCTGATACTTGCTTCATCAGCCATGTTAGCATCACTTAATTCAATGACCATTGTTTCTGCCTCTAACTCAATGTTTGTTCATAGTTGTCTGTTGAATCATGACCATTCAACTGACCATCAGTTTCAGTGTTTGTGTTAGTAATAATATCCGTCTCGTACATTGTTTGGTCAGTTTCAATTTCAGTGCCAGTATTATGTTCTGTCTCGGAAAAAGGGTCTTCACTGCCAGTATTGTCAGTGGATACAGAACTCGCTTCAAATATTGCTTCTAAGTCTTCTTCTGTTTGAATACCTGGACGGAGATCTCTAAGAACTGACGATGACCTCAATCCTACTTTTGGATCAGAAACAAACAATGCTTAATATGGAGATTGTCCTATCACACGATGGTATGATCGATTTTATTGAAATTGGATCAATCTTAATCCTTCAGACCATTGTTTAGAATTATTTTCACTGAGCCATGTTGCAAGCATTTCTTTTACATCAGCATTCGCCCTTTCCACAGAGCCCTAGCTCTTTGGGTGACGTGGTCTACCATGAATAATTTTAAGATCAGGCCATAATGCCTTAGTAAGCTCAGTAATTATGTTAGCTGTAAATTCAGGCCCGTTATCACTCTGTTAAATCATTGGAGCTCCTAATATGAGAAAAATATATAGAAGATTGTATGCAGCTGTTTTCGATTTCAATGGACACAAAATATTGAACTTGGTAAAGTGGTCTTGGTAATGTAACACCCACTTATAGTTACCATCTGGGACTGATTGATAATCAATTAAGTCAACTTATCCTCTTGAACTAAAATCAGACGATTTGGCTAGTTTTTTCTCTAGAGCACAGTGATCACAAAGATATAGAAATGTTTTTATTGCTTCACGGTTTGCGTTTTCAGGTCATTGTATCTTCTACGCAGTCCATCGTGGCCTACAGTAGTGTACTCTGTTTAGTAATAGCTTACATTTCCACATTGGCCAAACAATAGATAATTGGTTCATCTGAAATATTTAAGAACAATGCCTTAAAATTTTGAATTATACCCCCCCCCCTCTTTTTTTAACATACAAAAATTAAAGAAAGTTCTCCTATGCATACACTATAAAAGCCAGAGAGAGAAAATGGTTTTCATTGGACCTCGTTTAATCATAAATAACTTTGGAATTATTGAATCTGCTCTTCATCATTTTTGGCCTTGAGCATAACTGATGAGTATGCAAATCTGAAGCAGCAAATTATTATTTTTTGATAATTAATAAGATCATTGCATGAGTCGAATGTCATTTTGATGTACCACAGCGAGGTTACTGAGAATTTGGTCAAAATACAAACACTTAACCTGGTCTCACAGGTATGACATAGGTTATGGTAGCTTGATGTTAGGACATGATCAATGCAAATGTTGAGAGTGGAATCAAAATATTAACCTGTAATTGGGACATAAAATTTCCCTTTCATAAGACACTAGACTTTTTGCAAAGGTAGACTGTATCAACACAGCACTCACTATCCGATTTCTTTTGATTACTTTTTCTAGGGTTCCAGCTGTCAATATCTCATACTGCTTCAGAAGGGTTTTTCTTTGCCAGTAGGTTTAGTTGATGTGTTTCCTTCAGTTTTAGTTTGTAACCCGGATTTGTTTCCTCTCAATCGATTTATGACTTTTGAACAGCGGTATACTACTGTTGCCTTTATTTAGTTGCATCTTTTGCCTGCTTAACACTCCTTATCAAAATGCATATCCTCTCCTTTAAAAACAGGGTATTGATTGCAGAGGAATATTTCCTCGACATGTCAAGAATTTCATTGTGAAATATATCCTGGTTATCCACTTGTATCTTAAGTCTCAACAAGAATGAAATTATTTTCCTATTGCCTTTTTGCCTATTAGAAACTCACAATTATAATTTATCAGGTGAAAATTTTATTGACTACATGTGTGTTTTAAAAGGTATTAAGTAATTATAAAAACTATTCATCTGGTCATTAACTGTACCAGAAAGGAAAAAAACACACTAACATGAATGAACAATAAAAAATGATGAAAATATTAATGAGGTTAATGACATGTGTTATAATAATAGAAACATATCTTTATTTTGCAAATTGTGTACAAGTTAAAACATATACGAGGTACTTTTGTACATGTTAAAACATATACGAGGTACTTTTGTACATGTTAATTATAACTTGTATTTTTGCATTGTGCAAGTTATAACATGTACAATATTTCTGTATATGTTATAACATGTAAAAAATCGCAACTTTTACACGACATATATACTCAATAATCAAATTTTCTCCTTACGCCAAAGGAAAAAAGTGAGTTGCATGTTTTCTAATTTTTTTCTAATACGGGAACCACAATTAAACACTTAAACAAAAAAGTTCTAACTTTAAATACTAAAAGTTATTCAGAAGAGTAAAAGAAATGCTGGGAAAATTTTATATCATCCTTTTTCATTCATTTATGCTTTGCATATTTTGTTCTTAACGATGACGCTTATATTCATAATAATAATAATAATAATAATAATAATAATAATTAATAAAATTATAATTATACTTTCCGTAAGAAAGGTCTTGATAATTATAATTCTTTGTTTTGGCATAGAGTTTTAAGACATCATTTTGGGTAAAACGTTCCAATGCATGATAGTCAGTACAGTTGTGGTAAAGTGGTAAATAGTTTACATTCAACCCGTAAATGAATAGTATGTTTACGTGTGTGGAGGGAGGTGAGCATAATGGTTGTTTGCATCCTCAGAGCGCTTTAATAAATACTTCCTGTGCAATTGGTAAAAAAGATACCCATTGTCGTTTGTATGAAGCACAAATGTAAAATGAATAATTTTTCCTTTAGTTATTGTAGAAATAATGGATATTTTGAGATAACTGTATAATGATTTGTTTAAAAGTTGACTGTCAGTGCGATTTTAAGAATAATTAATGCTGTGTTTAGCATTAAAAATACGAAATAGTAGACTCTGTTAAAGGCATATATTAAACAACAGTATTATATATAATGATAATAATAATTCCAAAGTATAGAGTAAAATAACAAAAATATCGAACTCCAAGGAAAATTCAAAACGGAAAGTCCCTTATCAAATTGCAAAATAAAAAGATCAAACACATCAAACGAATGGAAAACAACTGTTATATTCCTGACTTGGTACAGCCTTTTCCTTATGTAGAAAATGGTGGATTAAACCTGGTTGTATAGATAGCTAAACCTCTCATTTGTGTGACAGTCTCATACAATTCCATTATATTGACAAAAATGTGTGAGCAAAACAAACAGACATGATAGGTAAACATGTAAAAAATTTGGGTACATCAGTCAACATTGTGTTATAATCTTAATCACTATAAAAACAAACATCTATGTCAATAAAGAAAAACAAAATAGCATATTGACACTATATTAAATGCACATTAGCAAAAAGGAAAGACAAGAATACAAAAAAGACCATAGCACAATAACCCAAATGGCGGGATGTACAAATACCGATCCACGCCGAAAATGGACTAAACAGTAAAGGTTAAAAATATACGAAGAAAAATAAAAAGAACACTTCAACACGTAATTAAGATGATAAACAACGTCAATACCTAGAATCTATACTTCAAGACCTCTATTGTATTACCACTTTATGAAAAAAATTACAAATGAAGAAAAATTAAACGTTAAATCAGATACCAAGTATAGGAAAAGTCTTGATATAATTGATTTATGATAAACTCCAGGAAACTATTTTTGTGTTCAGACCTTGCAAGACAAAGTATGATGATTTCTCATAACTGTTTTAAGTATTATTTCTTTTGATCCCTAAAAAGTTAGTTAGATAAGCAAAAGAACAAAAAAAAAAATAACAAAGAACAAAGAACACAACAATGTATTACATTGTTCTTGTCTTTGGCTGACAGTTGATAGGATTTTTTTTCACAGATTTATAACAAATTGTGGATATTACTTCCTTTCAGCGAACTCAACTAATACACCTGTCGGGTTTTACACAACTTTAAGTTCCCACACAACTCTTGGACAGCTTCAGATTATAGACTTCGATAAAACTATTACTGATACTTCACACAGCTATAACAACAGCACAGGGGTGTTTACTATTCCAAGGACAGGGCTTTACCACTTCTCTCTTACCATGTTTTCAACTTCTGGAAATCTACATGCCCAGATAGTACAAAATCAACAAATTTTGGGTAGCAATTATGGAACTAGTTCAGGTGTATCAGGAACTATCAACACAGTAGTTCGGTGCATCAAAGGCGATGTCGTATTTGTCCGTCACACGAATGGACAGAGTCAACAGATAATCCACGGTTACGGATACTCGGCATTTTCTGGATTTTTAATTGGTCAATAAAATATAGTTGATGTCTTGTTTTCTACATAAAAAAAAACAAATGAAAGAAAAGAGGTAACTTTGAGAAAATTATGTACAGCGTTAAAAAAATACTGCTTAGTATATGAATGTCTCGCCTAGGAAAGTGTATCCACTAGTTGAACAGTTCTGCAAATGAACGATAAGTACAAAATTTACCATAAGAACTGTTCTAAGTGTACATTAACTTCGATTGGAATATGAAAACCAGGTCTTTATTAATGAAATTCGAAAACGTTATTCATAAATATATTTCTCAAAACCCAGACAGTGCACTCCGTTTGCTTACACCAGGTTATACTTGGTCAAACTGTTTTAGGTCAAGGAATTTTTAATTGGCATTAATATCAGCTGTTATGTCTTGACTTATGGGTATTTACTGTTCAAACGATCTTAATCGGTTTATGAGATTTGAACATCGGTAACTATTGTTGCCTTAAGTTATTGTACCCAGTTTCTAATTATTTAACGGTTGTTGGAAAAATGCTTTTTCACATACTAGAACCTGTAATTATGTCAGTTTAAAAAAAGAAACTATTTTCCGCGTTTCAAGGGAGCTAACTGTGAAAAGATATCAGGGAAATCGGCAAAATTCTTACTTGATCTGAATATAGTGGTTCGTTCATAACAGTACTAGTATTCCAAATTTCAATTATTTGGTTGAGGCTTTCCAAAGTTGTCCAAACAAGTTTTAAGCTATTTTTCCCTTTTATAGGGACAAAATTCGGGTGAGATAAAAGTGAAATCGGTCTAATATCTCCATACCTTTGTAATTTGGTTTATGAAAACAAATATATATAATTGGATCTGTGATCCCTTATAACATATCCTAATTTCAAATGATTTCGTGAAGGTATATTATCGTTCAAAAGAATTGGGCCATTGATAGCTCTATATTGGGGCATAGCTCCGGTAAAACCATCACAAAAATCGGTCAAATTCGTACAGGATCTGTGTTACTAGTGATCCCTTACAACATTTCCAAATCTCTAAAGATTTAATGTAGGCGTATTCAAGCAATCGTCTTTGAACCGAAAAGGAGAATGTATTGTAAAAAGGTTTGAAATAAAAATCATTAGTCCTTGAAATCGCTAAACCACTAAAATTCATCAAGCCTTTTAATATTATGTGAAATAAATCGATAATCGAATAAACCCCCAAGTGTGACTAGGGAATAGAAATGTGGTCACCAGAACTCTTGATTCATCTGTTTTGGGGGTCCGTAGGTGGCCAGTTGCTAGGCTAAATTTCTGTCCCCCAATTTCCTAGTGGCAGTTAAAATTTTTGCCTTTCATCGCGGTTGAGACCTACATCAGGACCAACCTATTGTATAGGTTGTTAATTTGTTCTCGTCCTGAACATGCATTGCCACTGGACGTAAATGGACACTTAAGGTAGATCATAAGTAAATATTTCATGAGATAAAATTTTCTTATACTTTGCCAAAATGAAGATTTTACTATGCTTTTTTCAAAAAATATAATAAAAAGTATGGGTCACCGTGCTATTTTCCAAGCTATGAGTCGTTGAAAATTGCCTAAATTTGGTTAGAATGTTCATGAAAAAACACATTTGTGTGCTTAAAAAAAATCTATGAGATAGAATTTTGAAATAAATTGTGAGAAGATAGGTTTTATAATATGTTTTAAGAAAATGAAAAGAAAAAATGGTGTCACCGAACTTGTTTTCTTACTACAAGTAAAAATAAAAACTTTCCCTATCAGTCCATAATATAATTTTTACTAAGAGTTATCTCGCCTTAAATGGCGTATTTGAAAAAATTGATTCTAAAAACACAAAATTTGACATTTGTTTAAATATTTTGAGTTATACAATAAATCACCAAGTTTTCTTTATATAAATAAACAGTCTAACCAATAAATTGCAAATCTGTCTCCAAATTTGCAGATTTGGGCAAATAACTAGACCGATTTTGTACTGGGATTGTACAATCCAAGATGGCGGTATACCATGAATCTACCTTAAGTCCCGAAAAGTCACATGTAATTTAACTATCATTTCAAAAACATATCGAAATTGACTTATTTGATCTGAACCAAATCCGTAACGAAAAATATATATTTACACACATTACCACATTTACTTTCTGCACTAGGAAATGAATTTTAGTCTAAAACGGTCATTTTGAACCTTAACATCATCTAGAAAGTGTGAACAATAAATAAGTCAGTCATGTTCAGTCTTTCGTTCAATTTTTAGACTTATCCACAGCGGTAAATTCAGTACTCATACAATTAGCAGTCAATTCAGTATGATGTTGATGTGCACATGTAAATAACAAATACTGAACATAGTGAACATAGACTGAACAGGTCTTTATTGACTGCATGCGAATTGTCTGAATAGTACTGAATTCACCGTTGTGGAAAAAATCTGAAAATTGACTGAAAGATTGAAAATGACTTAAGGTGTAATACCACCATTGATTTTCCCCTATTAGTCTTTGTTAAATTTGCACTTTTCAAAAAATTGTGCAGAATTTATCTTTGTTTCAAATAAAGAAATACTTGGCATGAGTGAAGTTTTATCCTGTCCAGTACTATAGACAAAATTTCACATGACATTTCATTGCATATAAGAAAATAACCATCACTGGAAGTTAACCAATCAAATTTTCCCCCTTTTTTAACCTGTGTACAAGCTTTAGTAACCATGTAATCTCAAGTTTCCAAAATATTCTATAGAAACCCCAAATAGAAAAATAATGGTGCTTTGAAATACCCAAGATATATGTTTATGACACAGAAATGTTTTACTGCAATGAAATGTAGGATCAATTACCTACAACTGTCAAATTCAAGGGAATATTTTTTTTCGACCTATTTTCGTATGCAACCGGATGTGACGTACTATGATTTGGTGGTATTACACCTAAAGAAGACTTTTTTGTTAAATAAACTGAATGTGACTTTTTTCCTTTGTAATACTGGTTATTTCAAGCATTCCTGTCAAGTTTTGTCATAATCAGTTCAATAGTTTGAGAAAAATCTAGTATAATGTAAGACGACATCTACAGCGATTCGAGCAATATTTCTTCGAAAAATCCAAACCAAGCCGCATCATGATAGAATATAGGGTGGACCAAAAAATGATCAAATATTTATCTCATCTGCCTACAAACAGCTAAATATGATACAAAAGATGACTTTAGGATGATAAATACTACTAATGGACCTCTTTGTCTTCCTTATAAGGTCTCTTTTTGGTCCATTTATACCTCTCATTTCCTCAAAATTTCTACTTTTTAGGCCAATAAATAAAATATTTTGGGGTAACTTTCACTCATTTATGATAGAAATGTTATGATAAATGATTAATTGAAGTATTCGAGCTGAATGACAACTATCCGTATAAAAGTTTACTGTCTCCATGGAGGTTTCAATAAGTCTTTACGTAAAACTTAAATTTACGCTGCGTTCCAGAGAGGGACATGAAAAGCTTCTCTTTTGGTGAATAATTTGTTGTTACTGCTTTAAAAATAATTTCATTTACTTAAAACTATATATTTATTAAAGTATTTTTTAGGAAAAATTTTCTAGTTTAGCAGAATATAAGAAATAAGGAGAAAAAGCTCCCCAAAACTCTAAGTATGGCTTGTTCTGTTGGCGAATATTCATGGTAAAGTCCTATTTCAAGGAAATTTTCTCACAAAATGTGTTTTGGAGACTCAATCCACTCAGAATATTTCATTATTTGTAATATTTCACTTAAATAGCAAGAAATGTTAACACATGAGAGTTCTCACAAGGTCAAAGGTGCATGTACAGCTTCCCATATTAGGTGTAATACCACCATTGATTTTCCCCTATTAGTCTTTGTTAAATTTGCACTTTTCAAAAAATTGTGCAGAATTTATCTTTGTTTCAAATAAAGAAATACTTGGCATGAGTGAAGTTTTATCCTGTCCAGTACTATAGAAAAAATTTCACATAACATTTCATTGCATATAAGAAAATAACCATCACTGGAAGTTAACCAATCACATTTTCCCCCTTTTTTAACCTGTGTACAAGCTTTAGTAACCATGTAATCTCAAGTTTCCAAAATATTCTATAGAAACCCCAAATAGAAAAATAATGGTGCTTTGAAATACCCAAGATATATGTTTATGACACAGAAATGTTTTACTGCAATGAAATGTATGATCAATTACCTACAACTGTCAAATTCAAGGGAATATTTTTTTCGACCTATTTTCGTATGCAACAGGATGTGACGTACTATGATTTGGTGGTATTACACCTAAATAATCTATTGTTCTGTCTTTTTAGAGCTGTTCAGATCAAAATGACTTTTTTGCATCAAATTTTGTTTACTAGTGTTGAGATAAAAATAAAATAACAAAAATACCGAAATCCAGGAAATTGCAAAAGCTCAAACACATCAATTAATGGAAACAACTGTCATATTCCTGACTTGGTACAGGCATTTCCTTATGTAGAAAATGGTGGACTAAACCTGGTTTTATAACTAGCTAAACCTCTCACTTGTATGACAGTCGCGTAAAAAACATCCTACCAAAATGGCTTCTTGTGTAAAGCATTGGCTCATATCTAAATATAAGTGACACGATATGAACTTGGTGCTTTTGGGGAAGTTTAACACTAAATGCAAGAAGCTTGAAGTTCTACAATTATGTACGACAAAATTCAAACACATACATTGCAATATCTGATTTCCATAATTATGAACATCTGAATGGTCTTTCTAATTCAAGGACCCCAAATAGTAACCTTATCATACTGTCTCCGTTCATTATTTTTGCCTTATCAAAGGACATGACCATGGAAATACAAAAGTCAGATTGACGAAATTCTTAATTTCTGTGCTTTAGTTTATCTCTAACAGCACACATAATCCCAGGGTAAGAATATCCGGTCCCACATGTGTTTATTGTCTTATCTAAATCAACTTAAAATGTATCGGAGTTAAATGGGGGATAAAAAATATAGCCAAATTCATCTTAGGTCAGCTTTGCTTGAGGGAGTTTGAACCTTAGTTTATTCGATGAAGAAATATGTTTGAATATACAACAAATGACGAAGAAAGGCGTCAAAGCAAAAACTTCAAATAGCCTTTCAAGACGTCATAATTATTTGGACTACAACGGACGTGGCTTTCCTGGATTATCTTCTTCAACATTTAGATATTTTATATTTTTCTATATAGTCTAGAGATATCTGCGATATATTTCCCCCCATTAATTCATGTCAACGCCGAAGTGCTAACTAAATTAAATTAAATTAAAATTAAAGAAAGGTATGTGATAAATCATGTAAATACCGAGAAACTGACTACTGGGATGATGATACCCTCGGGTACAAATAATCCACCAGCCAGCAGCGGTAATGACACAGTGCTATATAATATGAAATAACACTTTAAATTTTATGCGTCCGAATTAGCCAAATATTGAAAGCCAAGGGGGTATATAAACTAATCATAATTAACAGGCTTTAAATTTTGACGCGCGTTTCGTCTACAAAAGACTCATCGGTGATGCTCGAATAAAAAAGTTAAAATGGCCAAAATAAAGTAAAATTTTGAAGAGCATTAATGACCAAATTCCGAAAGGTTTTGCCAAAAAACAGCTACGTTAAACTGTTCCTGGGGTAGAAAATCCTTAGTAATTCGAAATGTATAAGTACCGTAAAATTTAAGAAAGTTTTTTTGTAAATCATGCCAGTACAAAATCGCTATAACTGAACTGATGATACCATCGGGAACTAATAGTCCACCACCAGCGGCGGTATCGAAACAGTCCTTTAAAAATGAAAATAACGCTTTATAAATTTTATGCGTCTGAAGCTTATTTTTAGGATAGACCTTCATCAGAAACGCAGAGAGCCAAATATGAGTTCTAGTGCAGATAACATTAGAATGCTGATTTTTCTTATGTTATGTCATACAATATCTCCGAATTGACCAGTACAGGTAAATCAATTTTCTACTAGTAAGTTTGTGGTATTCTTCACGAAGACCGTTTTTGGAAGGTTTTCTTGTTTTTTCTAATAATATCCATATAAGTAAGAAATATGGTAGATACTCGTTATTTTATCCACAAAGAAGACAGGTGGCAAATACATTACTTTTGAATTTTGATCTTTTTTCTTGAGAATGTAAATTCCACTTTATAATTTTAGCTCGAATTAGTATTCGATGAAGAAATATGTTTGAATATACAACAAATGACGAAGGAAGGCGTCACAGCAAAAACTTCAAATAGCCTTTCAAGACGTCAAAATTATTTGGACTACAAAGGACGTTGCTTTCCTGTATTATATTCTTCAACATTTAGATATTTTATATTTTTCTATATAGTCTGGAGATATCTGCGATATATTTCCCCCCATTAATTGCAAATGTTCTTTAACAATATATTTTCCAATTGGATATTTTGAATGTCAATTGTCCTCTGACTATTTTCATTTAGGTTGAGTCCTCTGAAAATAGACATTTAGTATACACGTCACTTATAATTTTAACATGTATAAGTCCTTCATTTGGAAGCATTCAAGATATAATGTATGGGACATCATCTTGACTGTTTTTCGATATGGACACTATCTGTTTAATGTTTAAGTAGATTTAAAAAAGATAGTTATTTTTTTTCTTTTCAGAATTTGCCTGGTATCAGTATTTCCATTCCATAAAGTAATGTTGATATAACATATGTTTCCATTATATAAATGCAGGCACTAGGATCCAAACCATTGTTTGTGTGAAATATAGCAGCCATGAGACTAAAGCTGTTCTTCTACCTTTTACAATATTAACATTGAGATTATCTGTAGTTTCTTTGTTTGACTTTGATCTTTCCAATATGAATTACTGTTTCTGCATTTGGTAATTTTGTGTGTTTTAGTATTAAATCTAATTGGTTAAACCGATTTTTCTTTTTGTTTTCCATCTCAAATAAACTACATTTTTTTGCGGTGGTAATTTATAATGCTCATTGCAACTGTATTCGTATGTCATGATTGATTGATTGATTGATTGATAATCCCTATGCCATGTTTGATAGTATTTGAATGATGGATCTGTACTGATTAAAGAAACATCATCTACACTGGTAATTAGCGCATCACGGTATTTGTTCTATTTGGATATCAAAGCTGGACTACCGCAAAAGATGAATCAATGGGTCGCTGTATAATTTATAAAGAGCGGCACTAAGAATTCCGCTTTGACATACACCCTATCATAGGCGCATCCGGGAGGGGGGCCTGAGGTGCCCGCCCCCCCGCCCCTTTCGTGGGAAAAATTTGGTTGATTATATAGGGAATCACTGAAGCATAACTGGAGAGGGCCCCCCTTACAAAAAGTTCTTGATCCGCCACTGCCTATGAAATTTGAAAATGCACTAGAACAGAGTTTATACGGAATTCTTAATGTATATCACGGTTGGTATAGTGTCCGGCGGAGATCATGTTTTTTTTCGAGTGAATCGGTTCACTTTTTTCGAGTGTACATCAGGTTTTTTTCGAGTGATATTACATGCGATCACCGATTTACTGCTATTTCGCGTATATAATAGTTTTATACATGACTGTTCCTCTTATTCTGAATACTAAACATGTTTTGAGCACAAACGACGCTCAATTTCCTTGAAGTTCACCTTGAATTCAGTGTTGTATATTGTCCGTGTTTTTTTCGAGAGCAACATTTAAAACGTCCGGGTTTTTAAACAAATGGTCCGGGTTTTTCATAGGAAATGTGAATAAGAAAGAAGGCATTCTTGGGCTTAAAAACTGACTTTTTCTAGTTTATAACTGTAATTTAACAAAAGACAATTATATATATTCCCAATAAGTAACAAAAAATATCACTATCTTGATCAAATTTACCCCTTTTCAATTTAATTTTAATTTCTGTTCTGAAAACATTTTACCATAACCTTGCAGTCTGAAGATTTATTAGAAATTACTGAATCCTTTGTAAAACTGTCTTTAGAACCGAGAACAGGGGACTCATGATCTTTTCAATATCATTTCATGCTACATTTTGTTTTTCAGTAAATAATATTTTATGATTTATATATATATTACAGTGGCGAAACGTGGAGTTTTAAAAATAGGGGACTAAAGGAATAAATTCAATGAAATGCAACATACCACAAACATTCTACTAAGGGAGGCCTGGGACCAGCCTAAGTCTTTTTTGTATACACGTAATCCGACCTCCGTATATGTAATTATTTTTGTCTATATGTAAATTGAATTATGTATATACCTAATAAGAATTTTTGACCTTGATTCCACGCCATACCTAGACCATTTGTGATTTAAAAAAATACTTGAGAGAAATGCAATCTAGCTACCATGTTGATATGGAAGAAATGAAGACCTTTGTACATGGCTTTTGAAATAATATTATCAAAATAAGATTACATTGAAAATAAGCACTGATGGCTTATCATCTTATTATATACCTACTCAATGATCTTAATCCATAGTGGGCTATATTGCATTCACCCTGCCTGTCTGTCCTTTTTGTCTAACAAATATTTCCGTCACACTTGTAGCAGGTACTGCTGAACAGAATGTCAATGACTTCCTATTTGGTCAGCAGCAGGTTGGCAGGGATGAACTGTAACGTGTGAACACTTATCAGATATGTTAGATACGCAATCCTGTTTGCAGTATCTTTATAATTTTTTCAATATGTTGGATGAACTTAAAAATATGAATTCAGATTTGACAAGCAGTTCACAAGTGATGAGTTGTAACATGCGTGCCCTTTACTGATCTGTCATACTTAAAGTGGGGATATGCCTAGCACGACAATGCAGACAATTTTGTTTGATCTCTGCCATCCTCAGTTATAGTCTATGGATTGAAAATTTTGCATAAATAATATGTTAAAAGATTGATTCAACATGACAACATTGAAAGTCAATGATATTTGGTACACATTTGTATGAGGTGGATGACACACTTTTAAGATGTGGTATGTAGGGATGTTGAATAAAAGGTGAGATCTGGGAAAAAGAATGGGAACAAAATACAAAACAAAGCAGAATATGGGAAATGAGCAGACTCTTAATACGAGTTATATCCATTTATTGAAAATTATTTGGCTTACAACCCCTCATTCCGTTTTTATTTAATCATTGTCCATTGTAACACTTTTTTCCAAGTTTAAATGTTTCTTGATTGGTCAAATTATCAGGACCAACTGACGATGAGTTAGCAATATGCTTTAGCATCTACACAATACAGATTATGATCAATTGGACTCTCTCGGTCATGGTCGATTGACACTAAAATGTAAAGGTTTGATAAAGTCAATTTACGATGGTCAGAAGTATTCATAATACACCTTAGATATTAGGTCAGTTGTAATCAACTGCTGAGCTTGTATTTTAACAATTTTGCTTTGTTCATATAAAAGCTATTGACTAATTTGTTTCAACTCAATTTAAATCTGATGGTACCAGTCTTGTAAGGGTATAACTTTGATGTGAGTTTGAAGCCTGGTCAGGGCGAGGGTTCGACTCAAATCTTGGTCAAGAAAAAGTGCCAGTTTTCATGCCGAGGGTTGGTGTTCTCTCCTGGTACTCCTTCCTCCATCAATAACAACTGGCCCTCATGATAAAGCCAAGGTTGCTGAAAAGGGGATGAAACACTTAACAAATTAAATAAAAATGTTCTAATATTTTTCTGCAGTATTTTTTTTCTGTTTGATTTAAAATTTATGCTGAAAATTGAATCTGAATGGAGAAAAATGTCTTTGTGTTTTTTTTTAAAGATTGGCAGTTATGCATATAGGCTTGGTAAAGAAGCTGTCAATTACAAGACTGAAACTACATTCTTGATTTTTGAAAAATGAAAATTATGTTGTATCAATAAGCTACTCCAAATTAACTGAAAGTATACCATAGTTATCAATTTTTATACAAAACACCATACAAAAGACATGTAGAGATAAAATGTTTTTCAAGTAGCGTTAAGTATGTGATCTTTAATTCAATGAAGAATGGAATGATTTTTCTTCTTTGTATACTTCTTATGTCAAAACAATATACTGAATATTGAAAACAGTGTTCAGTTGAATATGGAGCAACATATCAAAGTTTTTTTTTAGACTTAGGCTTACATACAAACTTAAATAAGAAAAGATTTTCACAAAAATTTTGAATTTTTCATGCTTCTTTGACCACTTTTTCCATATTCAATATTGCACCTTTAAGTCATAATCTTTGGCTAAAAAGTATAATAAATTCCATGCCTCAAGTAGAGTAAATGCCACACTTTCTGTACGCTAAAAAACCCGCACAAGTCTCTATCCAATATCCATCATTTTCAAGTGACATTCCCTGCTATTCTTCTTATTATAAATCTACTTACCATGCATACTTATACTTAGCTATGGTATGAATTATTCCCCATGCTATGAAGATTTTTACCTGCCTGTCAGTCCGACCGTCCATCTGTCTGTCTGTGTCAGTTAGTCAGTTTCTCTTCCAGAGGTTCACTTGATTTTTTATACCAGATTGCAACCTTACTGGGATATATATTCACAGATAATGAGAGAAAGATCCTTATTGGATTTGAGGTCTCCATGTCAAAAGGTCAAAGATCGTAGTTACTGAAAATTGATTGCACTTTGTGCAGAAAAGGGTTTTTCAGATGCTTTATCAAATATAACATATTGGATTGAAACCTTACATAGATCTCAGTTGATTTTGAGGCCACTTTATCTGAGGTCAAGGTCATGATAAGTTAATAATCTGAGCTTGCTTACTAAAGGTTCTTTAATTGTTAATTTGTTTTAGTCCTGAATATGCATGAAATATCTGCCACTGGAATTAAGCAAGACACAATCAATCAATAGTTATGAGAAATGTATTTTGAAAGTTTAACAATTCATCTAAAACAAGAGGCACACCTGAGTATTTTTCCTGGACAAAAGGGCGAGGGTTAAAATTGTGTAGGTGGTTATGATTAATTTGACACTTAATTAAATAATTTTTAAATTAGATCTTCTTCATTTGGGCTAAAATTTCTTGTAAATAATTATGTTTTGTGAAATCCATATTGTATATTTATTACTTTGTGTTAACACAGCATTTCATTTAATTTGAAATAAAACGAAAATTCTATATAAATTAATTGTTGTGTGTAATGTATGGTACTTCCAGATATTTGTTTTAATATAATGCTTTCTAAATTTTGGTTGCAATGAAAAAAATACATCATCATACATTACTAGATTTGTTATCATTATGACTGATATATTAGGGTTGGAACAGTTTTTTCCAGATTAAGGAAACTTTATTGGTTAATTTCAATGTTTATTAGATCTTTGTCAACACTTAATTACAAGGTTTTTTGTGTTATTAGCTGATGTCATATGAATCAGTTGACTTATTAAACTTTAAAAAAAAAGTGGCACAAATTATGCTGGAAGTTGATGGTCTGTCAAGTACTGGCCTATGATACCTTTACAATGGTCTTCATAATAATGTAGGAATAATAAATGTAACCAATAATTAAGGCGACATGAGTTTACCAATGTTCAAATCTCGCAAATCAATTAAGAAGAGACAAATCAATGTTTTGTTATAAATTAGGCCGTTGATTTTTCTCGTTTGAATTGTTTAACATTTGTAGTGTCAGGCCCTTTTACAGCCATCTATACGGTATGGGTTTTTCTCATTGTTCAGGGCCATCCAGTTGCAGGGCTCGACAATAACGCTTGTCCTGATTGTCCGGTACCAGAGGAAAAAAAGGTCGGACAAGTAAGAGCCATATCAAGCTTGTCCAACTGGACAAGTAAAATCATTCTTTAGAAAATAAATTAAATCCAACTTTGATGATCAAAGTAATAAACAAAAAACATGAAAAGTAGATAAAAACAAATATTAATTTAACAAGTTTACATGCTATCGATAATTTAAAACTGGTTCTTTGGTCAGATACTTTATAACAGATAAAAAGCATACTATTCTCGGAAACCAGTCTTACCAATTGGAATTAGCAGTGACTTTATATATAAGGTAACAAGACAGTTGGGCACCGGCATGGAAATGAATCGGCTCCATGTTTAACAGACAGTTCAGCACTGTTGGAGACATTTCGGGACCAAGACAACCAGTACCTCGTTAACCTAGTTATTCTGTTGCTTTATAATAAATATATGATAAATTTTTTTTAACAAAAATATTTTAAAAATAAAAATGAAGAAATTATTGACCATAGAATTCAGAAATCATATTTTGATCATATTTAGACAAACAATATTTGATTGTGTTTGAATAAACATTTTAATATATTAAAAACAAAGCTGATTGTAGTAAGGCATTAATCATAATTGTAGTGAGGCATTAATCATAATTTTAGTAAGGCATTAATCATAATAATCTGTATTTTATCAACATAAAAAACCATGATACAAACCAAATGAGTGTAGACTGACAGGCCTACTAGACTGTGCCTCATGTGCAGAGTCTGATGAGACTTTGGCATTGATTAAAACTAGAACCTAAGTCCTACATGTCCTATGACTAGGAATGACTAGATTCAGTTGTTCTCTGCTCATATTTTTGAAAAGGATATCTAGAGATTGAAATCAAATTCTGTTCTATAGTTTTAATTAATTTTGTTCATTGAATCAACCTAATATGCAAAAAAGGTTAATATAAAGGTTTATTTTTTGGACAAGTTACAAATCCATTCGGACAAGTAAGTTTTGATATGGACTTGTCCTATTGGGCAATTTGAAAAAAAAAGTTATTGTAGAGGCCTGAGTTGCCTATAATTGCTTACATCAACTTCATTTCTCTAGTTGATAGTGGTCTCATTGGCAATTGTATCACATCTCAAACAAACACTGAGGGAATCACATGGAATCCTAAAGGTGAAAGATAGTATGTGTTGACAGGGTAAGTGTCTCCTGCTATGGGTGCATCGCTTGTCATGAGAATCCACACTCAGTCAAAATATCAGGAATGGAAATAGGACAGGATCTGTAAAATTACAGATCAGACGACTTTTCTGTTATTCAAAGATCTGACTTCGAAAACATTTCATAAGTGAGTGGAAACACAGACACATCATATCAGTCAACTAATTTGGGATGGTGTCAGTAAAACTTATGTAGTGTCCATTTCAGTTGTTCATCCTCATAATCTGTTGAAACAGTTTTTGTGTAAGGAGCATATGAAAATGTAAGAATAATTCTTTAATTTATTTTGTAAATTTTTCTTGTCAGCTGCAATAATTTATAGTCTTTGACCCATTTTAACTAGCTCATCTTGATCAGCATTTCTTTATCTGTCCTTCAAAGGAAACATGGCAAACCTATATTATTTTGTAAAAATTTCATCATTTTCCTATATTGATGTATCTTAAAACTTAAAGTCTACTTGGTCCAACTTGACTTCTCTGTAGAATTTCTTGAAAATTGAATAGAGTTTATTTAATTTAAAAAAGACAATCTTAAGCAAAATTTAACACGTTCCTTTGGTATCTTCTACCTCTTTTAATTTTTTTTTAATTTGCATATTCAGTATTTTATTGGGATCAGCACCTTTTTTTCTGACACACATACAGGTTAATTCTTATAATAGCCCAAGCTTTCAGTGTGTTTTTTTATACATTGAAAGGGGAATAAATCTTGCTGTTAATGCAAGCACTAAAGAAGTTATTTATGCTGTTTATAGACCAAGTTATCTAGTGGAATCTAAATTAACATATAGCTTTTACACAACCAATAAATCATCTCTTTAGTGTATGTAAATGACTCTTCCATGTTTAAATAGACAAGGAACTACAAGTATGATATTTGATGTACTTTACTTTATAGTACAAAGCACAGATGTAAATATTTCAATAAAATTACAAAATAAAAGTCAATTCAAGTCTTGAAAACAAGAAAATTGTTTTCGATCACACATGAAGAATATATAATGTCACTGAGGAAAGTACTTTTCCTTAGACTAGAATGTATACTATTTATATGGAACACCAGGACACACCTATAAATATCTGAACACATTTATAAATATCAATTGGTCAGTTATAGTTTAAATAAGGTCTTGAACTCGAACATTCCTTCGGACTGCATTGGAAAACCCTCCTTTAAAGTGGAACCATATATCAGTGTTGAGCACATTTTTCTTCTTTTCTTCTGCAAAAATATTAATTAATGTATTACTTGTTTTAAAAAAAAGTAGCTTGGTTTTATAAATAAAAAGGAACATTCTGGGTTAAAATCTATAAGACCACAACTTAGCAACAAAAGTTTAACAAAAATAAAAAATCAACAAGTCACCATACTGTCTCACAATCAGGTTTGTTGATCCTTTTTCGTAATATATTTGTAATATTACATGAAAAAAAAAACTATTATTTTGAAACAAAACTTTTTGTGATTTCCATATCTAATCCTACACTCTATTTTTGATCTTATGAATATTGAAAGAAGGTTGTTTCATTATGGGTTTTATTTTATCAGCCAATTAATGATTTTTGCTCTATATAAATTTTGAATCCCATATTTCTCTAAAATAAGTATGGTGAATTTTTTTTAAAACAGAATTTTAACTCTATATACTATTAACTCTTTAAGGAAATTATTTTTAATCTAAGTGCACCTAAACTGATATACTCAATAAAAGTGTAATCTATATTATACTTTTCAAATTTACCTTTCTGTGTTGAATTCTGTGAATCTTGTGTCTTCTGTTTTATAATCCTACCGAAGAAATCCTTTTGCACCTGCATGAAATAATAAAAACTATTGGCTAGATTGAGGATCTAATGTTGTGCAATTTCCATTTTCTTACACATGTACAATGTGTTAACATAGAACTGTTCTATCTGCTTGCTTGCAAAGTGAAAGAAAAACACACAAAACGCAATATAATGGATGTTTTAAGTGAAGAGTACTTATGTTCTATGTCACTTGTTTTTTACTCCTTAATTTACTATCAAAATTCTTTAATACATATTTCTACCAAGAACTCTGACATGCAAAAGATATGCAGATTTCAAGTCAATGAACCATGACTGAGGGGCAGGGATACATATAAAACTTTAATGAAATGAGATGTTATAATGCTATTGACCATTGAATAACAATTATCATTCATAAAAGTAACATTCACATACAACATACTATCAACACATCATGTATAATTCCTGGGGTTAAGTTCTCAGCAAAATCTTAAACATGTCCAATGAAACAACAAAAATGAGGTCAAGGCCAATTCATATGTCAGACAGACATATATCCCTAACTAGATGTGTCAGAATGACACGAATGGCCCTGCTCGCAAAAACAGCTTGAAGCCATTTTTAGGAGTGAAAATTTGAGAAAGAAAGTCTGTTTAACTGTTATTTTCACGAAATTTTTAAAGTCCAAAGCCCGTAATTTCAGCAAAAAATCAATGGAGCAGAACCATACGTAAACTAGATTTGTAACTCATCATAATAGACTCATATACTAAAATTCAGCTCAATATGTGAATGTGTTTAGAAAAAAAAGTCTGTATAACTGCTATTTTCACAAAATGTTCAAAGTCCAAAGCTCATTATTTCAGCAAAAATCAGCAGAGCGGGACTAAACGTAAACTTGACAACTTTGTTGTGGGGCCATAAAAACAAATCCACTTATCTAATATTGTTCACCTGTCATATACAGTTGGTAAGGAATAGACTGAATTCTGAAAACTTAACATAACCACTAGAGTGTGAAAATAAAGTAAGGGCCAAATGATTTACATTTGACAGACATAAACTCCTTACACTCATACATAAATGTACCGAATATTGTTGACTGATCAGATGTAGTTACTGAGAAACAGACCAGATCCTGGAGATGTATTGAGATCACTTAAGCGTGAAAAGGAGGTTATTGCCATTTGATATAAGTCACACAGACATATAGTCCTCAAAACATATCCACATATAAAAATATTGACTTTTCATGTATAGTTACAAAGGAACAAATCAAACCCTGAACCATGAACTGGAGTGTGAAAATGAGGTCAAGATCAGCTGACATGGTTTCACTAGGAACAATCAGGTACACACTTTTGTAAGCTTGGATAACAATTGGGATTGAGGAGGTAAATATTTCAGTAACTGAAATTTGTTAACCTGGTCAAAACCCAAGTCTCAAATACCTTGCAGATGAGACACAAATTATCCTATTCATATTGATCTCTTCTACAGAAATTATAAAGTGAATATTACCATTTGATCTGGGTTTAAAGAGATAGCCTGTAGTTTCTGTTTATGATTAGGAATTACTGGTCCTTTCTTCTCATCAGCATTACTTTTATTCTCTACTTTTTTAGCTGGTGTTGAACTGAAAATAGTCAACACAAATTTGAGAAATAAATTTAAAATCTAACCACCATCAATAAACAAATAATTACAAAAGTAATTTTATATGAAAGTGTTTGTAAGATTAGAGTTTTAAAGTATCAATATTTAACATTATTTCAGCAAAAATTTACTGCTTTTCTCAGATAAATATCCCTCTGTCATTCATTTTGTGACAAAACTTTCCCACTATTCCTTTTAAAGGTATGCAAGCACATAAGATGTACAGAGGTAAACTAGTATACCTCACTCCTTTGGAGGCAGGGTAAAATACTTACACTTTAGAAGATACCCAGTGAAAATCAACCTAGCAGGACATATTTTTGTTTCAGTGTTTTGTGGTTTAAGGCTTTTTAACATTACTTTAATTGCTAATTAATGAGGAAATTTTTTTTTGTTTGAATAAAAACCACGTTTTAGTTTATGCATAGTTATGAACAAATGAAAATAATAGTGTCTCTATGCTCACAGAGATCTGAGGCCTAGTTTTGCACTAAACTTTGGTAGAAGACACTGCATAATTAATCATTATTCTGTCTTTGAAGTGATGTCTTCTTTAAATATGGTAACATGGTATAAGATGTACTTAAGTGATGTGACATAATCCAGACATAAAAAGAAAGTCAAAAGAAATTAAAATGGTAAGTTCCACTGAAAATTGATCATCTGAAAATGCTTTGCATTTTACCGCTTAAACTTAACTTGAACATACTATAAGAATGATTGAATGAATGAAAAGCTAAATCCCCTTCCTAGATTCATTTGTTGAGGGGATAATGAAACCAATCAGGGTAAATAGACAGAAAAGAAGAAAACTATATTTCCTTTCCATATTCCTGGTTATGCAAAAAAAAGATCAAGCAAAAAGAATTGTTTTGAATTGAAAATTAGCTTACTAGTAACTTAACCAAATCTTTCACTCCGGTTCCTTCCAAAAATACATGGGACCAAGGGAAGACACTTTAAAATATCAACTAGGGGTGGGTGTCAAGTACAGTGAAATTTTATGGGAAATTATAAATTTTTTTTTATCTTTTATTTTTTTTTAAAAAGTCAGGATCTTACATACCCCCTAAATTACCACCTGACAGGGGTATTTAGGGGTTAAATTTAGAAAATAATGTAGTATACAATATATCGCTGACTAACGCTATAGTTTGGGGCCTAAAAGGGGTCTTAATGGGCCTACTCCTTTTATTAGATAAATCTCTCTCTCTAACTTTCTCTTATACAATACAAATACTTTTCACTCATCTGTCTTGCTACAATATGTATCTTGACTTACTTTTTAAAGACAAGCATAAATTTGCTCATAGTATACATCTATTTTGTTTTCACTTAACTAAACACGAGGCTCATGAGAGCCTGACATCGCTCACCTGTAATTTCAGTTTCAGGCATTGGACTTATTTGCAGATCTTACTTTGCTAAACAATTTTGTCATTTACACTTTCTCTCTTTCTATAATAATATTAAAGATAATACATAACCCAAAACTGTAAAATTTCTGAAAAATTAACTATTTCTGGACAGTAACCCAGTAATAAGTTGTCCTATTGGTATGAAGATTACTTGACAGGTAGATCTAAACCTGTTTAACACTTTCACCTATGTCAGTTTTGCTCTTACTGCTTTAGTTTTTGAGATGAAAGCCAAAAACTTCATTTGACCCCATGTTCTATTTTGAGAAACTGCTGCCATGTTTTTGAATGGATCATATCCTCGAATATACAATCTATAAACTAGATACCCTAAAAACATTCAATTAAAGTTTTTAAGTATTTGACCAAGTAGTTTCAGAGAAGAAGATTTTTATAAAAGTAATTAGACCTTCACAAAAAATATAAAAAAAAAAACGTTTTAAGGGCAATAACTCCTTAAGGGGTGAAATGACTATTTTGATCATGTTGACTTATTTGTAGATCCTACTTAGCTGAACTTTTTTAACATTTACACTTTTTCTCTATCTATTATAATATTAAAGATAATAACCAAAAACAGTAAAATTTCATAAAAATAAACTATTTCGGACAGTAACCCTACAATGGGTGGTCCAATTAGTCTGAAAATTTCATAGCAGATAGATTTTGACTTATTCATCACTTTAACTCCATGTCACTTTTACTCTAACTGCTATAGTTTTTGAGATAAAAGCCAAAAACTGCATTTAACACCTATGTTCTATTTTTAGTCATGGCGGCCATGTTTGTTTATGGATAAAACTTCGGATACAAGTTATAAACGAGTTACCCTAAGGAACATTCAGTTAAAGTTTAGAAGTATTAGGCCCAGTAGTTTCAAAGGAGAAGATTTTTAAATGTTAGCAAACATGATGAACAAATTGTGTAAAATTGTCTTTAAAGGGCAATAACTCCTTAAGGGGTCAATTGACAATTTTGGTCATATAAAAACTTTTTTGTAGATCTTACTTTGCTGAACATTTTTGCCGTTTACAGTTTATCTTTATCTTCAATAATATTCAAGATAATAACCAAAAACTGCAAAATTTCCTTAAAATTACCAATTTAGTGGCAGCAACCCAATAATGGGTTGTTCGTTTCATCTGCAAATTTCAGGGCTGATAGATCTTGGCCTATTGAACATTTTTCCCTGTCAGATTAGCTCTAAATGCTTTAGTTTTTGAGATATTGGCCAAAAATTGCATTTGACCCCTATGTTCTATTTTTAGCCATGGCGGCCATGTTTGTTGATGGATCAAAACTTCTGATACAATTTATAAACTAGATACCCTCAGGAACATTCAGTTTGAAGGTATTTGGCCAAGTAGTTTCAGAGGAGAAGATTCTTGAAATAGTTTACCATGACTGACGCCAAGTGATGGCATAAGCTCACATGGGTCCCTTCGGGCCCTGTGAGCTAAAAATAGATAATATGAAACAATATTTAGTTAAATATTACATGTAAAGGAGACCAAAATTTTAAACAAATTTGAACTTATTTTTCTTTGCAATATGATGTTCAAAAATTGGTATTTTTTTATTTCTTCTTTAACTCAACCATATTTGGTTTTGTTTCATTTAATGTACATTTATATATATAATTCTTTGTAATTATGACCAACAGATTCATTCATAAACTTTCATGTTTACACATTCTCTTTGTTGAGAACAAAGTTTACAATAAAGATTTGCAATATTTGAAAAAGACTGCCACAATTGAAAAGTTATTGGCATGGGCATTCAAAAAAAAGGTGTTCAATGGTTTCATCGCCAAGTTTACAAAAAAAGTACATAACTTGGTATTTTTTTATTTAATTTTGTACCAGAAAGTATTAGTTGCTATGATTCTATGCAAAAATTTGTATTGAAAGGTTCTTAAATAAACATCTCTACAGGAATTATTGGTTATCATGAAATATTCTGACCATTCTGTTGTATCAATAACCAATAAATAAACAACATTAACAATTATATATTTGCCTCTATAGGTGGTTACTCTGTTTGGCAAATGCCTTCCCTGAGTAAAATGTATGTTTAAATGGAACAGCCTTCAGAAATAAACCGTACTTTATACCGGATATTTCTAAATGAAAAAGATTTATCAATCCTACCTGGTAGTAAAATTTTTGTCATTTCTTCTCATTTTTTCCATTTCAATCTGTAAATATAAATAAATAAACTATTGACACAGAGCTATGTCTCACCTGTATATAATTTTGATTGTAAAATGCATATCTTGAGATTATAAAATGCCATCATTTTAATATGTATAAACTAAGCAAAACATTCAAAATTCAAAGTTAATGAACCATGACTGAAGATGTCAGGCAAAATAATTTCCTTGGAAATAAGATATGCCAACGCTAATATTTGATTTTTGATTTTTGGTGTTTTAACGCCACTTTTAAGCACCGCTTTTGGGCTATTTCGTAGCGGCCAGATTTTATTGGTGGAGGAAGCCAGAGTGCCCAGAGAAAACCACCGACCTTGGATAGGAAAACTGACAATCTTAGTCAACTAAGATTGGAGTAGAGTGCACCCGCACGAGCGAGGTTCGAACTCACAACCTCGATGTTGACTGGCTAGTGATTACAGTAGTAACTACTTAGACCACTCGGCCACCAAGGCCCCGCCAATACTAATACAACTGTATACTAAATATCCTTATTTTAATTTAACCTGTAAAGTATGTAAAACATGAAAGTCAATGATCCATGACTGAGGGTGTGGGGCCAAAAAATCTCCATAGATATGAGATGTGCCAATGCTAATACAACATGAAAGTCAATGATCATGACTGAGGGTGTGGGGCCAAAAAATCTCCATAGATATGAGATGTGCCAATGCTAATACATCTTCATACCAAATACCATTGACTTACAGTTGGTAGTTACTCTTTAACTGACATTTAAACTAAGTAAAATTAGAATCACTTTAAATGGTTCTCTTAAAACTGACTTAACCACAAACTGACAGTTCAAATGTTGGCCAAATCAAAATAAATACTTTAAAATATTATGATCTGCTTCTAAGATGGCAAAATTTAGAAGAAAGCAAAGACAGCTTTGCTCTGAGGCAGAAAAGTGTGTCCTAGATTAATGGAATGTTACTTAATGAGCAGGCACTATAAATCTTGCTCAAAAGTTTAAACAAAGCTGGGTATATTCCTATGCCATTAACATATAATTAACCTGTTATAATTGTTGTTTGATCTCAAGGAGCAACTAACCAATCAAAATCAGACAGTATGCTCATGAAAGATGAATGGACAAAATCTGAGGATAATATTATTATTATAATCCACATAAAATGAATTATGCATTTCTAAACACACTTTGATATATATAAAACAATAGTTACCTCTCTTGCAACCAACTGTTTAGCAGCATATGTCAACTGTTTGTGTTGTTTCATACCAGTGAAACGTACAACTTCATCTACATGGCTGAAAGTAGAAGTCAACATCCTTAAATACTCATTGTCAGCTTCATGTATTAAGAAAATTTCTGAAAGGATTTAAAAAATTCATTTTTGTTTTTTAATTCATTAGGAATGTTTTCATGTTTCAGACTACCTTTTTACTGCCTTGGTAATCTCATGGCAGCCTATTCACTTCCAGTGTGGAAGGTTACAACTAGTTCAACTCATATACTTTAAAACTGATGTTTGCTGCTTCTCCTCTAATGAGTGAAGCATGCAGAGCAAAGACTGATAAGATTTGAGTCACAATAATGCTTTGGATTTGGCTGATATGCCTATTTGCTGAAAGTTACCTTAAAGCTAGCCTGTCAAAAATGATCCACTACTTCAATGTGATAATAGGCTCAGCCTGCCAGATATTTTCCTTTTTTCAGCTGTTTATCTCTCTTAAATACCCCAAAAATGTATGGAATACCTAAATTCAATTTTACAGACCATTGTTGAACATCAAATCATGAAAATAAAAAACCTTTTAGACAACTTATCCTTCTTACAGCAATGCAAATACATAACTTTGATGAAGTCCTTTAAAAGCAACCTCAACTTTCATACAATATTTCAGATTTTACCCTATACTGTGACTTATAAAAATAATTTCTCAGAAACAACCTCTTGAAAGAAATTACTGGTCAATCTTTACAGCAGACGTAAGACAAATCAAATATCACTTCAAAGTTACACATTCCTTTAAAATATTTGTTCAAACAAATGAATTTATAATGTATATTTTCATTAACAGGTACTCAGCAAATTAATAAAACTTACGGATCTAATACATAAGAGAACTGTCCATCAATTGTCTTCTCCTGATGATATGTCATATTGTAGGCAATCATTATACGAATCAACTGAGCCATTTCCTCCTTCTCTCGTGTACTGTACAACTGTGTGTTTACAGGCCGGAAGTTTGGCTGTATAATGTCCATCAGAGGAGGTAACACTTCCATTGTCACTGAGGCTGTATTAAGATATTTTCGTACTGAAGGTGACATATCTGACATCAAGGAGCTTATCAGATTGGTAAACTTGTTATGTTTGGTCAAGGCCTACAATAAAGATATATCATAAATTATTATCCACTGAAACTACTAGCACACTTTTCTAGGTCCACATTTCTTAATACATTTTGTTTATTTCATTGTTTTTTAGAACCTCAACCCTTTTTGATGCTGAAGCCAAATTCATATATTAATACTCACTTATAGAACTTTAGATAACATTATACAATTAACCTGTTCTAAATCTAATAGATATAAAATATCTTTTTTAATGATCACTGATTCACAGTAGTTTATACGAAAAATTATACTGGAATATATTGATGCCCGTTGAGTAACCTCTGTTGTTAGTGTATTTGATGGGTTTCCAAATTTTCCGTCTATGTACATCATTTACAAATATGCTATACCAAAATTATACATAATACATGTTTCTAGTAAACAATGAAGGTTCTTTGAAATAAATATAAGCAATACACATTCTCTAATTTCCACATATTTGCCTTTCATTTTTTTTAAAGTGAAAAGCTACTTTGTGCAAGGTTACTTCCTAGCATTTTGCAGGTAATGAAAGCTTTTATGATTTGACCCTTTAATTTTACTTAAATTTATTTTTCAGAACTTTATTTGATGAGTATATCCTCTTTTTTAAATCTTTTCTGTTGTTAAAAATGTACAAGAACTTACTTCATACTGACTGTGGGGATATTGAATTCGAGGAGGCTGATTGGCAGCAAATATAAGATGAAATGTCACAGCTATATACGGTACATATCCCATTAAGCTATAGTCTTGTATATGCATGGTATACTGGTTTACTGAATCAACAAACGTTAACCAATCCATAGCAAAATTTAACTGAAAAATAATAATAATACAAAATTAAATACACAAAAATTAATGACATTCCTTAAAAACCTGAAAATTAAAATGTTTTGGAGCTGTATAATATATAAAATACTGATCAAACATTCATGTACATCACATAAAGAGACGGATAGGTTGACACACAGTCTGTAGATATAAGAAGATGTGGTATGAGTGCCAATGAGACAACTCTCCATCCAAGTAAAAATTTATAAAAGTAAACCATTATAGGTCACAGTACGGTCTTCAACTTGGCATACTGCAATATATATATGTATTAGTTTATATGTCAATGAACTCTTAACTGAGTACAAATGAAGACAATGCACTTTCTATAATGATTTCAAAACTTAAATAGTATTTTTTTCTATAAAGAAACTGACTTTATCAAACACTGTAATGTAACATTGAGAGATGAACCACACAAATGAGGTCAAGGTCAGGTGTTATTTGATAGACACATGTACAATAATTCTAGACCAAATATACTTGACTTACTTAAAATAGGTATAAACTCATAAGGTAAAAACAAGCATGATGACATGTCATCATTTCTTAACACATTATTCTGACTCAGATCTGACAGATGTTTCCTCTTACTCTTAAAAACCTGCCATCAAAGAAGCAATAAGCTTGGGATCAAACCCACACTTGCTCTTATAAATGCTACCTTAAGACAAACAAAGTGATTTTTCTCTTTTTTTTAAGTAGCGGCCTTATACATTTGATAACATTATTAGTTCTTTACTATTTGTAAACCTTTAGGTGGAGATTTTCATAATTTCACACTAATTTTTTATTCATGTCTTCAATGTACTTACTCCATCCATTTTAGGATCTTTATATTTACATTCACAATAGTTTTCAAACAATCCTTGTATTACTCTGTCATATTCTCCAGCAGCATATGTTGAATGTAAAATATTATTAAATCTGAAAAGTAATCATCTTAGAATTAGACAAGATTAATGTGTATATGTAAATAGGTATGGTAAAAACTTTTGTGAAAGGTAGACTCTTATTTTGAAGTGTAAAAAATATAATCATCTTTCAGCTAAAAACATATTAAGGTGATACCATAAATTATTATACCTCAGTTTGTATTTTCTTTATAAAATTATCGACAAATAAATTTACTATTTTCACGAAATTGTCTGAAAGACTATTTATTATTGGTTAATAGCTTTGAAAACTATTTACTGGGTATGAACTATTTACTGGATGCAAAAATTTTCCTGTACTTTTTGTATAATAAAACACTTATTAACTGGCTATTTAATTGTCCCCCTGGACACCAACTATTTACCTCCGCTTTGCCTCGGTGGGACAATATTATCCTCATAGCCAGTAAAGGAGGAGAGGAGGTGATAATGATTGGCAGACTAATATGAAGATCCCCCATGCATATTTGTTTATAATCTTTTCCAGCCTAAAAGAAGAAATACCCTTCAAACCATAATAATAATAAAGTCCCCCCCTCCAAGCCTTAAATACTCTATGAAGTTGTCAAGAGAGGTCCTTTCTCTTATTTATTAAAGCAGTATCTTCTAATAAGATCATAATTATTTGCTGATTGGTTAGTCTTATGCAATCAGGATTATTGAATAACCTGTTAAGAGAAGGGTTCTTGGATGACCCATAAAAGATCAAAGTTATTGAAAAAAAGTCAAATGACAATTTTTGGTGTGTTTCTTAAAATTCTACAAATCCCTTTGAGCATCATCAAAGTGAAGAATCTATTTCTATTCAACGTTTTCCTACAACTCGAAGGCCCTTGACACTCAGGGACTTATTGTACGTAATCATATAATATATACTTACCTTGCAGGTAATGATTGATTATTTACTTGAACTTCATTATTCTTTATATCTTGTATAGTTATAAATTTGTTTCTGAAAAAAAAAACATTTCACTATTTTTGTAACATTACAGGAATGCTAAATGCAAAAGATTTGATATTCAACAAGTACATCATATAATATTTTTGTTTCATGTAATGATATTGCTACATTGTTGTTTACAGAGCTCTGTATTTCTGTCTAAATAGTAGCATTATAGAAAGAAAGTAAAAACTTGCCTTTTCTCTTCTATGATTAATTTTACCAATTATGCATGTCTTTTATGTATTGATTTTTGAGTTTATAGTTGAGATTTATTTTTTGAAGTTTTTTTTTTTTCAATGGTTTTTATTTTTCAAGAATCTATTTATTCTAAATAAGAATATTCTCACAAGAATAACTAAAAACCAGATATCTCAAAGATATGTTTTTTTTTAAATAAAAATAAAAATTGAAGTAACATTTTTTTTCAATATTCAATGTACACTAACTTATTCATAGGTGTCAACCTTCCAAACTTCTCAAGTGGAAAGTCTCCTTGGGGGTTTCAAAAGAAAGATTTGTCATAAAGCCTACTTCACATTGTTTTTATTAACATTTTATAGTACTTTTTGCAGTTAAATTATTAATGTGTAAAATATTTTTACAATCAACATTCAAATGACTCAAATGATTAAAAGTTAAAAGAACAGGTAGCTTAGGCACTTCATATTGTGCAAATTAACAATGTTTTGACAATAATTTGTCAAGTTTTACAGGATTAACATTTGTTTACATTGAAAAAGGTTGGGAGATTTTTTTCTCAAAAGTTGGAGATTTGACACCCTGTCAAGAGACCAGGGCTTCCAAAATTATTTATAGCCAGCCGGACATTTTATATATTATCCCGATTTTAATCCCTTAAGACTAAACAAACAAAAGGCATTATGGTAATCAGTTGCAGAGTTGGCCATCCCAATGATATTGACATTAAAAAAAAAACGATATTAAACTTTCTTTGATTCAAATTCGAAGTTCTGACGTAAACTGTTAAATTGGCAGTGCATCATTTGAAGAATGCAACATCAGCGTACTTATATCTGCCTTAGACTTTATTTGTGCAAAATAAAGTTGTCAAAAACTTTACTTTCGTTTTTAAATCTAATATACCGGATGTTATCTTGACAATGGTAAAACATGGACCAGAGACGGATACGTAAATTCCGCGTGAATGAGTGGAAGTAGCTCTTTCTACGTTATTTCTTGAAGAAAATATTTGAAATAAACGTGAGATAAATGTATCAATGACAATTTAAGCATTTTTTGAAGAAATTAGGATGCATAATTAAATTTCACACCTGCGCACATGCGCACACGTGTACTAGTTCTAACAGAGACATGTCTCTAGTTCAAACAACGTGGTTATGATGATTTTTCATTTTCACCTTTTTTAATTTTTTGATCAAATCATATTAGTTAACGTATTTCTGATAATTTAAATCTTTTTGACTAAATTAATTAGATGCAAACCGCTGAAATGTAAGAAAATAACTTTGAATAGACTGATCAATGTCCGGTTCAAAATAGTTTACCTGTCACCTGAACAGGTAAATTTCAGCTGTTCGACAACTAATTAGCCTTGATTAAAATGAGAATGTATTAAAGTAGGGGTTGTTTTGATAGTACTTAATGATCATGTCACTTTTATGACCGGAAATGTGTGACTGTTAAAGGCAAAACGTTGGGTAAAAAAGATTGCGAATTATGTTTAAAATGACCGTCTCTTAAAGCCTTGAAAACTAAAAAGTAGATGACCGTTTCATGCTTTGCCCAGCCGGACTTTTACCGGACATTATACAAATGTCCGGCATATATGACCGTTTTGGAAGCCTTGCAAGAGACTGGTCTTCAGATGGACATTTGCAAATTCTTGAAAAAATAATGGGAGGCTCCTAACATTATATGTAGAGTTGACTATGTTATTGAAATTTTGAAACATCGGTATATACTTACTTTTTAGCTCTTGGCAATGAAAATATTTCATACCATAAAGAAAACAAACTTTTATTTGTGTCTTTCTGTCCAACTGTTACATGCTGCACCATTTTCACTGTTAATTCTTTGCATTTTCTTTGAATAAACTATGATGAAATGTAAATCTATTGACATCAGATATACCTTATTTATGCAACACAAAAATCAAAACATCATTTAATCAACAATGACATACAATGTATTACTGTAGGTAATAATATGATGAGTTTATTTACTGTAGGTAACACACCTACATATCTTTTATATATAAATCAGAAACCTCTTTTGATAGTGAGGCTACTTTGAAAATCAAACTTTTCTTTATGTATTCAATTATGTAATTACTATAGCAAAGGTATATGACAGAAGGTATACCTCAAATACAGTTTCCAAAAATCAATTATGAAAGTAAATATATTCAGCATCCTTAAACATTAAAACTTGTATCAGTTGAAATCACATGACACATACAAAATACTATGACACTATTTAAAGCATTGCTCTCCATGGAATTTTGTAGAGGATTTTGGCAAGCACTTGATATTTAACTGATTTTCCTTTCGTATTGCACTGTTATGTTATGTTTGTTAATAACGTGGGTTTTTTTGCAGATAAATATAAGTAAGATTGAAATTTGATTGGCACAGCTGTTTTAAAGAAGACTTTTGACAAGAATATGTGTCCATAGGACACCATGCGCAGCTCAAAGTATCACATTTCCTTGTTCAGTGAACTCAACACTTGGTCAAAATCCTAATTTGGCATATATTTCAAAAAGTTCACTTCATAATGAAAATATTTGCACTAGTTTCAAGTTGATGTGACCACAACTTCATGGTTAACTATATTTAAACCAAAACTTTAACCTGATACATTTTTGTCTTCAGTGAACAATGAAATCTGTGTCATAGCCTTAATTTGGCATACATTTTCAAAAGTTTTCATCATAATGAACATATGTACAAAGTTTCAAATTGATCTGAACACAACTTCATGGTAAAATATCTAAAACCAAAACTTTAACCTGTTGACTAAATCAAAGTGAAATAAGCTTACACTGGCCATGTAGGCCATATCAGATACAAAGTGCCTTCTGACAGCCTAGTACATTTCTTATAGCCCTGATCATATTCTTACCTGTAAGGTATTCAGACAAGACCTAATATCATTATCTGTCTTTTCACATAAAGCTAATAATGTTGTCATGTCAGACTTCATATGCTCTTGTTTAATGACCTGAAATAGCATTCAACTTCAGTAGTTAAAACAGAAAAGAACAAATATCAAGCTATGTACAACACTGGTACGAGTAACCTAAACTGGCTACACACTGTAAGTTTACATCTACAATAAACTATCAACAAATATCAAGTCCTTAATAAAGTTATTTAAATCTTTTAAAAACAGTTAGTTCTTACTATCTTAATAATTCAAGTTTCTACACAAACCTCACATTCTCTTTCAAGACTTTATATAATCCATGTAACTATACTGAAGAATTCTGAAACAAAATGTAAACATCTACCCTTGCTACTTTGTCGCTTTTTTCTGAAACAAAATATTCTGTGTTGCTCTACATAAATAATTTTATAAGCAGTGTAATAGGTTTATATAAAAAAAATGCCAAAATATTATAAGTAGAACATAAGGACCCTTCGTCCAATAACTGCCTTCAATAAGTTTAATGATTCTCAAGAAATTTACTGAATATTCAGACAATATAAGGGCTCTATTTCTTGCCATGGAAGCAATGGCTAATTTTTCTATCAGAACTATAAAATCATTTTATACATCACAGTCCGGGATCATATCTTATTTGCTTCTAAAAATAATATGCGAGTGACTGGTCAATGTTAAAATATGAAAAATATCTTTTGACACCGTTGGCCATTCTTAATATTACCTCATACAATCTAGCAGCAAGCCTGGCTGGTTCTGTAGGAGGGAAGTTCATTATCAATGCAGTTTGTCTTAGTTGTCGTAATGCTGGAACATATCTGAAAAGATAATTGTAAAAACTTGAAACATTTCACAAGAAACAGAATACTTCATCTTAAAAGTTTTACTATAAAATTGGTAAATCACAGCAATGTTACATATTTTATTATCAATATTTGAATAAACTTATATGAAGTATGCCTCCACACAACAGGTTGTTAATGCAAACAAAAAATTGGTTCCATCATATTTCCGCAGGAACATAAAAGCACAATGTTGGTGTATGTTCAAATAACTTTAAAATGTTATGATTATAGCTGATGGACTGTAAGAAGAGGTAGGTGGACAAACCAGAAGTTTTAACAGTCTATCTAAGACTAGTCACCACTAAGAAATAATAAAAAATAATAAGCTATAATTCATGTTGATGTTTCATTTAGTGAGTGAGAGAGAGGTCTTTGACAAGTCCTTTTCTTTCAATATACTTCAATTCATTCCTTGACACTTGTCTTAACTTACTGATCATTACAAATACAGATGATTGGTCGTAACAATACTCCACCATCCTTTTTCTTTTTCTTTGTTGCTTGTTCTTCAATTTTCTTGGTAAGATTAATCAACATATTGATGGCAGGCTGACAAAATAAAATATTAAAATCAAAATATGAGCACTGAAACAAATATAGCTTACCTTTAGGGCAAATGCAATCAAGTTTTGATTTTGGGGCTGATATTCTAAATTCAGTTGTGTGAATTATCAATAATAAAATCTCCTCCATGTGGTTAAATCAATTAAGTAATAGAGTGGACATAAATATCTTCAGAAAGAAGACTTTTGCACTGTACTTAAGTATACCAAATAAAATGTCAAGGAAAGTTCTTACTAACATATTATTAGTAGTTATAAAGAAAGGTAAAACGTTTTAATGTCTGTACACATTGCCTAGCAGTTTTTAGTGTTTTGCCTTCCATTTATAATTCTGTAGAAATCAATGCATGAACAATTCTCATGCATTATACCTGTTTCTCTTATGGTAAAAATTCTCTTTGTGTGGCCTAGTTTATAAAGTCTCATTGAGATTGTTTGGAAAAATTTATTGTTTTGCCAATTAGAACTCCCTTTGTTCTGATGACATTGCAAAAACTGAAAGTAAACAAATAGTTGCCATGGAGAAAAGGTAGACTTTTGTGACCTTTGCTAGTCATTGTTGACCCTACGAACAGACAATGCAAATGCCTCAATTTCATATCACATTGCAGCATAGGCCAAATTGGTGTATTTGTGGTATCCCTTACTCATATTGCACTCCTTTCTGTGTAATACGGGTAAAACTTATTCATGGCAGTAAAATATAAGGCAACAAATATTGTGAAACTTTTTTTACATCTGTTACCAACTTCAAATACCTGATCAATACCATCAACCATGATACTTGGATAAGCCAATATCTGTTAATATTGTATTAGATTATGTTATTGGTTTCTCCTTTTGTATTTCATATAAACCTTAGAGCTATAATATTGCTAATATTAGTCTAAAGCTGATAGGTAATGCATTATATAAACATGAGAATTAGGATTCTTAGCAAAGAGTATCTTCACTTTTGCAATTAGAATCTGGCAAACAAAATATAGTTATGTTTCTACCTCAATACCTACCCTAAACTTCTATGTCTTTACCTTAAATTTTAATGCCTACCTAAATTTATTTTTATGAAAATTTTTGGTTAAAATACCTTCAAAGTTAAGTCATTTTTGAAAATTTTTCCCAGAAGGCAGGAAGCAAGTATATATATATATGTTTGGCTTTGTATGAAATCTGAAAAGCATTGAGCGTCTATAAAAGATTAACAATTTACTTGTGGAGCACCATCAATTTCATCAATAATCAGACAATTAGGTCTGGGCTCGGCTCCCATTACAGCTTTCATCTGAGTGGCTGCTTCAATTTTGTTCTTAAACACCTCTGCACTTCTGTCATCACTAAGGAAATAAAAATAAACATGACATAAAACAGTTCACTTATAGTCACAATCAGCTGCAGCTAATTTCTACTGATGATATGTCATTCGCAGGTAATGGACTTGGAAATTTGTTTTGTTTTATGATCATTAAACCTTATGTAGGTGAATTATTAATTTTTTCCAAGTGTCTTCATAGGTAAAACGCACTAGGCGTGTTCTAAAAGGATATCAAGTAGGGAAAGTTCCGTGAGTTTTACACAAACAGACATGTCCAACTCATCCAACAAGATAAACAGATTCATTTGTATTCTTTACTTATTGCTTGAGCTTAATATTTCTTTTTTCAAAAGCAATGCTACAACAACTGAACTTCCTCCCTAGCTCTATCACTTACAAAACAAATAGAAATGCCCATACCTTGCATTGATTTCCACCACATTATAACCAGCATGTTTAGCTACTGTGTGAGCTAATGTTGTTTTACCTAACCCTGGAGGTCCATTCAATAGGACTAACTGTAATAAAAGAACAGAGTTCCAATGTCCCCATCATAGCACATATTTTATCTGTCCAAGGGCAAATTAAAAAAAAATGTTTTCGTTCTTTAAAACTTTTCATAAATATGTTAGAGAAATGAGAGCAAATGCATGCAATTTCCCATATAATTAATATTTCCAAGGGGCATAACTCATTTTAAAAATATTTGATCACAACTTATTTCTGAACTTGTCTAGCACATTACTGATATAAACTTTTGATATGAATTTATAATATTTTCACTTTTCTACGGAATATTGTCTCAGATAAATTGAAGCGTACCTTTCTTTTTTTGTTGTTAATAAAAAAAAACAAGATTTTTAGATTCTGATTTATATCTTACGGTTTGCTTTGGCCTGTTAAGTTTATCCAACTCATCTAGCACTTCAATTTGGTTTTTCTTCTTTTTCACTTCCTTGACTGGTTTCTTCTTTTCTTTAGTTTTTATAGGCATGTCTTTACCAAAAACAACAAAGTCCCACAGTTTTATCCAGTGTAATAATGTTCTATTTATAGACTGTAACAAAATCAAGAAGCAAAAGCATGAATATGTATATAAGAGTGAAAACTCCTTTTAGGGTGCTTGGAATTTCTTATGCAGCCATTATTCTTTAAAACATTACCCATATTGAATAAAACACACATACATGTATTTCAAAACTTCAAAATGAGGATAGCAGAGGAATTTAACTAATTTACAAAAAAAGGATAAAGCAAGCTTTTGTTGTGCATTTTTTTCTTCAGAATTTCAAATAAATATAAATCTTGTTGTCTATAAAGATTGAAGATGATACATGTCATGCTACTGTAGATTCAGAAATTATTGCATGCATTTATTTTTATGGTGGTTTAACAATTGATAAAAATGTGATATCAATTATTGCAATTTCAGGAAATGCTGGATAAAAAGAATGTTGTCAAATTTAAAATGTGAGTTTTTACTTATGCTAAACATATTCTGTCACAATAAGTGCAATGATAAAAACATGGCAATGAATCTGAATTTACATCGATTACTGCACAAATCACAACACAGAAATAGGAACATTACTTATCAACATACTTTATACGAGTGACACAATGAGTGTCACATGTGGAGCAGGATCTGCTTACCCTTCTAGAGCACATGATATCACCCCAAGTATATTGGTGTGATTCATGTTGCTCAGTCTTAGTTCTTCTATGTAGGGTTTTGCAGACTTCTTTGTCTTTTCATCTTTTTTTTTTGCAATGACAATGTCAGTTTCCCTTAGACATTTTGTTTTGTATGTCCCCTAGATATCTTCAGTCTCTTTTTAACTGAAACTACACATATTACTTACTTCTTCACTGAGTAAATCAGTATATTTAAATGGAGCATACTTTTCCACCCACAATAACTTTTTACTTTCAGATGTTTCTTCATGTGTTTCTATTGTTACATCATCATCACTAAGATCACCACCATCTAAATTTCTGGAAGATAAATGAGTGTTGATGTGATAAAATGGGTCACAGACTCAAATGACCACATTATGCAATGTTTTTTTTCATGAATTAACAAGTCATTAAAAATTTGTCAAACTGTTTGCAATGAAACATGTAAATCTTTGATATATATACAAGGTATCATAACATTTTCTTTACTTGTTGTAAACCATTTAAGGTATATCTGCCCTCTTTGAGAAGTGAGAGGGTTTAAGCAGTATGATTTTTGTATACCTGATAAGAATTAGGAACTTCACCTCCCTTACTTATTTCCAGGAGACAACTGCTAAGCTGTACAATTACAAGTTTGTCCTCCTCATAAGAGGTTTTAATGAAGTGAATTATTTTTGGAAATAAGTTCATGCAAGGAGTTGATGACAGAAGGCAAAATGATAAATAGTAAGAAACTATTTATATTACTGTTAAAATTACTTACATAGTACAATTCATCATAATACAATTTTAGACCAAATGTCAAATCATTCCTTAATATAGAAGCTGTGAAATATGTGACAAAAAATTCCATGCTCAGTATTATAAAAAAGTATTGTTCAATAGGAAGTTGCTGCCTAGCAAATCTGAAATAGCTTGCACAGTACAACATCATCATAAAGTTCCAAACGAAATATAAAATAATTCCTTAATACAAATACAATTGTACCGAGTTATATCTAACAAAAAGTTTTGGACAGACAAATGAATGCACAAGCAGCACAAGGCCAATGCAGTATACCATGAGTATGATGGGTTATATTAATATTTGAACATACTACATGACCTTTTCCCTGTAAAAAAAACTCTATATTTTTCTCATTTCTCCATATATGCCTCATCTTAGTCTTACCGAGGCAGATAATAACATTTAGATGAGCAAATTTATCACTCAAATATTCCTCTCAACATATGTGACCATATGTCTAAGTCTGGTTCCAATACCAAGTAATGTTCTTCAGTGTTCATAAAGAAGACCTTCTACTGCACTATTCAGTCAATTTTTTTGTATCTATGACCTTCACCTTAGAGGTTTTTAACCTTAAAATTAATATGGACTTTTAATTACATGTTCCCATATTTCTAAGCCTCATGTAACATTTGATATTTTTTAGGTTTACCATTTGGAGACCCCTATGCTGCACTCATTTCTATCTATTTTCAGTAGCTGTGACCTTGATCTGGAATGTATTAGCCTCAAAATCAACAAGTCTACTGCTCTAATCAAATGTGACCATCTATCAAACTTCATTCAGTTACATGTAACATTTATCAAAACCAACCTACAAACATATCAAAAACTATCTACTTTCTGCTTCTTTGTAGCATTGGATATAAATATCATTATTGAAGCACCTTGATCTGTGTGAAATATCATATACATGAATATAAATACATTACCTTCTCATTTGTTGTGTCAGGTTTGTGGCTTCTTCTAAAAGTCTGTTCTGTCTCTATATAATAAAATAACAACACATTCACAGTCATAAATCATGTCAAAGTTTAAAATACTTCAAAAACACTCCCTTATTAAATTGCTGCACCCTAAAAAGTCTCACCTGCTGCAATATTTAATCTATTTTAAGGATGTACTTAGGTCAGGTTTAAGACTTCAACAGCTCGCAAAAGGTCATTTACCAAATTTTAAGCAGATTCTAGATTTCTTGTCTTTCAATTTGAGACCCAAATAATACCAATGCATATATAAGGTAAAAGTCCGAGTCAGCCTTTTCCCACAATTTAAAAAAAATTTAAATATCTTAAAACTAATGCTCTTTTGACTTATGGTATTAATTTTAGATTCTAGATTTTTTTAATTTCACTTAGGTACATCCTTAAAGACCAATGCACTTTGAAACATAGTTTAAGGCCACAATTAAAAATATTTCAGTTTGCCCAAACCCGACCCATGAGGCCGCAATTAAAAATATCTTTGTTTCCCCTTACCCTACCCACCATTTTGGAAGTGGGTAGGTAGGTAGGCTTTTTTTTTTTTTTTTAGAGAAAATCCCTGAAATATATCTAACACACAGGAAAACACAGAAAAACAACAAATTGAACTTTATTGATACTAAAACAACATACTGTATAACGTAATATGCATGACTAGAAGACCTTACAATTTCAGACTAGAAAATGTTTGTAAATATCAATGTCTTTGTGACTTAGAGTAGACCACATATAAATTGAGACACGGTTCTATATTTTTCTTATAGTTTTATTAATTCAATTGAAAATATAAAACCCCAACGAGACTGCTACCTAGTAACATTCGATGCAAAAAATATGTACACTTGTTTTTCATTTAAGGAAATACTAGAAGCCACAAACCGTGATCCAAGCGAGTATGACTAAGCCTATTAAGGCTTATTCTAGAAAACTATGAATTTATTTTTAACAATAAATTTTACCATGAAACCTTGGGCGTGTCTATGTGCGGATCAGTATTCCCTGAGTTAGCAGACCTTAGGGGAAAATCGCCTAATTGCGGACAGCGCCGATATGCGGACGGAAAACGAATATCTCACTTTTCAATAAAATTATGAAAAATTGAAATAAAATAGATATAAGAAATAAGGTGTTTTGTTTACTATTGAATCTCTATTTTGTTGCAATAAGGTTATCATGTCCATTACTTACGATTTACTTTTGTGTCATGTGATTGAAATTGCATGCTATAAATAGCTTATGTCAACAAGTTTGAAACCGGAAAATTTTGAAAAATTCCAAAGTAAGCGTGTCACATTCAATACACAGTTGTTCAAGTAAGAATGGCAATTTATGTGCTGAAAAGCAATAGGCATTGCGTATTTTATGCAAGGAAACATTTCTTTTAATTATTTTTACTGATTTGTCTTAATTTGGATTACAAAATAGGAATAAGCAAGTTTCCGCATTTTCACCACCGAAAATAATATGATAGCCGAAATGCGGACACACAATATTTTGAACAACTAACACGTGCAGTGGTGCATATGTCAATACCATGATGACGGAAATAAACTTAACTCTCTTATAATCTAGCATTATTAGTTTCAATCCGATACATTTATATCAATAAAGCGTTGATTTGGGTTTATTTGTTTTGCTTTCATTTTGCATATTACGAACATAATGCGTTTACAAGTCTGATTTTCACTCCAGTTGGCAACTTGCACACATCTTCAATAGGTCAAAAACTGAAAACGTCATCCCCGGGATGGCAAGCCAATCTATTTCTCTTTCTTTACAGAATGTCTACATGTTAAGGACTTTTTGCGAAAGCAAACTGAATGCAATAAAATGTATAGAAAACAATCGCCCGAATGCAACAATGTCTCGTAGACGAGTGGCTATTTGACAATGATGTAAAAACTTATTGGCTATTTATCTATGAAATTAATGCGTTTATCAAAACATGAATATGTATCAACACTACTATGCAAAATTATTGAAAGTGATAAGGAAAATGAATTCAGCAGCATTGTGTTTATTGCTAGAAAATCAAGTAGAAGAGGTAAAGAGTTGGACATTCTTACTGCGGAAGAGGCAGATGAACTTATTGATATCACGAATATTCTTTTGAAAGAAATGTTTTTTATAAAACTTTTCAAAACATGATAGAAATAATGTAACTAATTACACCTTATGTAAGAATCCTGGGTTTTGATTGGTTGATAGCCAGTGTATTTTTCACCAATTTACTGTTATCAAATGAATATCGTTCATTTTTTAATGCCGCCGGGGTATATGCAAAAAGGATATGCCTTTTTTACCCTCTCTGCCGTAGTATTTGCCAAAAATACTTTATCCGACTGGACGTTTGTAACGTCACGATCATCAATGCGTTTTTGAACGTTAACATTCGGTGTAAATAAACAGATATAGCATGTTTTTGAGGGGTATCTGCGAAAAATACCAGTCTTGAGAATGAATTTCCCTCGCCTTACGGCTCGCGAAATTTAACATTCTCTCGACTGGTATTTTTCGCAAATACCCCTCCTTAACATGATATATCTGTTCACAATACTTTGGTTTTAAAGACCTCTTTAGACTTTTAGCAACGACTTTGTGCATCCAGTCGTCTGTCTGTCTGTTTGTCCATCCGTCTGTGAATAATCGAAAAACAAACGAGGCCCCTCATGGGGAGGTACCAGTAATTGCCTAATCACCAAATTTTTGCCAACATAATCACATAATCATTAAATATTTCCTTTGGTAATCAAACACTTATTTTCTTTAGTTATCAAAAAATCATAAACTAAAAGCTTTGTTATCATATAACAATTCAATTGTAAACTATTTAATAACTAAACAGTTTTTAATAAGCTCTTCCTCGTCCTCATCCTTCTCGTCGGGTGAAACTGTTACACTGTTTCACCTGCATCTTCCATATTTGTTTCGGTAATTTTCTCATGTGAACGACGTATGCCTCACGTTTTTTTTTAACCTGCATGGACGAATGAATGTTAGTAATTAATCATCCTTTGCAGCTATCGTTAACCTGTTGTGTTTTAGACATTTCCTCTAAGGCACAGAACTAGGTATGCATGTTCTGCACACGCGCTGGTATCCTTCGCCATTCGGATAAAATCCGATATAGAAAAAAGTATATATGTGACGAAATGCAACTAACGCCAATAGCGTATCATCATGCGTGACCACAATCTCCAGCACTACGTCTTTATTATGGCCTGTCGACTTTTGGCGGGTGCCCTATTATAGTAATCACTCTGCACGTCTATTCATCCGTCCATCTACACTTTCTATGTCGTAGGATAACTAAAATTTACTCCGACAGATTTTAAAATTTTTTTTAGCACAACATTTAGTAACATTAGGGGAAGCTCCCTTTAATTTTTTTTTAATTTTCATTTTCGAGGTATTGGACTTATGCCAGCAAGACCCTTCATTGAGGAGTGACATGGGTCAGTATTCATAAGAGAAAATAAAAGGATGTGAAGTAAATGTACATGGGACAAAATCGCACACAATACATAGAAAAAATAAAAAAATATCAATGAACAGGGCTTTTATTCCTGTTCTTCATCTTGACAGTTGATGTAGGGTCTTCAACAATGAACGCATCATTCATATCCTACAAGGTCAAGACGGTACTATTGATAAAAATAAACCAAAGTTCACCTTCTTGCTCCCTACCCGCCTCGGAGTGCCAACTTGTGCGATGCTTGTGTACGACGGTTCTCCAGTCGAAAGCACCAGGGATACAAGAAAAGTGCAGTAATTTTGAAAGACATCGATCGCCGCTAAAATATGCTTGAAGTTACACATGTCGGGAGCGGTCAATGAATTACATAATTTATAAATACGGACTAGGTTTTTCAACATATATTTGTCATACATTGCCCAACAAAAGACCAATACATTAGAAACAACAAATGATAGACAATACATATAAAACTAAACATAATCCTGACTTTTCCATAATTCCCTAAAATTTTTGGTGTCCATTTTCCATATTCTTATTTTTTTTTTTTTTAACATTCCAATTTACAAAATTTGCATGGTTCCTCACACCTTGCGTTTTCCCATTTTTGATTTCCTAATTCTTACAAATGAAGCCTTTTTACACATTCCATAAACTGTTTTCAGATGTTCATGGTGTTGGATGGGCCGCAAAAAATCATGTTTGTCAAAGAGTACATAGAAACCAGACGATAAATAAAATTATCTTATAAGTATCGAAAAGTGAAAAAAAAATATCTCGCCTCAAGGCATCTTATGCTCTTGAGTGAGGGCTACGGATTTTTAAGTGATTAGGACATAAAAACACATTGCAATGAATGCCATACGATTTGAAATTGAAAATTATCACAACTATATCTCGTATATATGCATGCATACATCTTGGAAGACAATTTCCCGATGGAAGTTGTCAGAACAAAAAAGTTTCTGCATCTTATATCATTTAATAATTGGTGTGGTATACGATATTTAATGAACTTTTTTAATCTTATTTTATCACCTTCCCACATGTATTACCAATTCATGCGAGAAAACCATTCTCAAACATTCTTTAAGATGCACTGAAAGGGTATTCCTTAGGGGTATTCATGAGAGATAATATTATATATGCATAATACCGGCGTTTTGAATAGCAAGAACTGTTCAAAAATAAGTGTCCGCAATTTGACGACAAGGTGTCCGTATTTTAACTCCTCCTGTCCGCATTTACGCGACTCGGCATTTCCGCGGGTTTTAAGAGTTTGCAATCTACTAATCACGAGAGGAGACCTGAAAACGCGGGAAATAGTCCATTTGATACCCCTCTATCCTCTCCTGTCAAATGCAACCACCAGTATGTCCGCAATTGGCCTTAATGGTATCCAAACTTCCGGATTTGAAAAAGTGTCCGCAATTAGGCGAATTTCCCCTACAATGTTTGTTAATTCTTGAACACATTTTACAACGCTTTCAACATAGAGAAACAAAATGATGATAGTTGAAGTTCACCTACGAATTTTCCTGTAATGAAACAATATTCTTAGACACTGTCATAATTATACAAAGGAGAAAGATTCTTTAACGAAGGCATAGTATGATACAAGACATTAAAACCAACATCAAACCAACTGAAACATATCAATATCTGCACAGACACTGCTCACACCCAAAAAGTGTTTTCATTGAAAGGATTTATCAAGGGTGAAGTATTGAGGTATCTCAGAAACACAAGCAGCAAAACTGATCTTAAACAAGAAATGATTGTAACAGGATGCTGTTACGAAGTCTCCCAAACGAAGCTCCCATAATTCGTAATTCCCAGGGTCGCCTGACATTGGGCAACGTCCAGTGAAAATTGGTTTGGTCCAGTCAAGTTATATGCATTAATGATGCCTGGGGACTTACCTTGTATATCATTCAAATCATCTGGGCATGACAAACCAGAATATATATGGTTTAGGGGTGGGGATCTCGACCATTTACAAGATACTAGAACATATGGGGTGGGGGGAACCCCTGGGGACTGACCCTATACGTCATTCAAATGTTCGTTACATGACGAACAGGAATATATATGGTTTAGGGGTGGAGATCTCAACCATTTACAAGATATTAGAACATTGGGGGTGGGGGGAACCCCTGGGGACTGACCTCATACGTCATTCAAATGTTCGAGACATGACAAATAGGAATATATATGGTTTAGGGGTGGGGATCTTGACCACTTACAAGATATTAGAACTTTCTTAAATGGCAGGGGGTGGGGGTGACCCCTGGGGACTAACCCTGTATTTAATTTGATGTGCTTTATCATGACAAACCAGAATATATATGGTTTAGGGGTGGGGATCTCGACCATTTACAAGATATTAGAACTTTCTCAAATGGCAGGGGGTCAGGATGACCCCTGGGGACTAACCCCGTATATCATTCAAACCATCTTAGCATGACAAACCAGAATATATATGGTTTAGGGGTGGGGATCTTGACCACTTACAAGATATTAGAACTTTCTTAAATGACAAGGGGTGTGGGTGACCCCTGGGGACTAATGCTGTATTTCATTTGATGTGCTTTATCATGACAAACCAGAATATATATGGTTTAGGGGTGGGGATCTCGACCATTTACAAGATATTAGAACTTTCTCAAATGGCAGGGGGTCGGGATGACCCCTGGGGACTAACCCTGTATTTCATTTAATGGGCTTTATCATTTAGAACATTTTCAATTTGAAAGATTGTGTCTATCACAAACGGTTTTCAATTTATAATCATTTGAAAATTTAAAAAAATAAAATCCCATAGGGTTCTATAGTAAAACCCTCTTTTCTTTTTGCCCCTCAAAGTACCCCTTTATAAACCCCATTGCACAAACAAAACCCTGATTGCACCACTAGACATGTTAGTCTAACATATTGTGAAACCCTAAGTTGATCTGACAAGCGGTTTTGGAGAACGGGTGCGGACAAGTTCAAATTTAAAAGCGGCGGAAGAAGAAGAAGAATAATAATAATAATAAGAACTGAGCAAAAACAATAAGTCTTCCCAAACTTCGTTTGGGAGACTTAAAAACAGTCAGAAGCTCAAACGAGGATATCGAATATCTGAAATCAATGATTTTTTTTATCAAACACAAAATAAAGAAAGGGAAAACTTGCTAACACATCGCCCAGCGAAATGGGAGCAACCGCTAGTAATGTTAACAAAATTAAACCCATTTATACAGAAACTAAAAATATAATAATGAAACACTGGCATCTTATTTCACAAAACCCTGAATGTGTGACCATATTTAATCATCGGCCCATTATAGCTTATAAAAGACATAAGAACTTACAAGAACTTTTATCAAAGCATTAGCTGGTATAGTCATCTCGACTTTTCACAACACAATATGATACTGAGCTCGAAAAAAATCAACTACTATTTTATCCAAAGACAACTAGTGTATGGTCCAATATCACATACGAAATGAAACAAAATAGCATAAATAGCATAAATAGCACGCCAATATACAACTTATTGAGTCAACCACTGATAAAGGCGAACTCAAGGATTTACCACAAACACGACAGAAACACCAGGCCTAACATTTAAGCTCAAGGGTGAGCTCGGATGCGCAATCGTAACTACTCAGCCATTCTGGCTACGCATTTTGTTATTGGAGGCGTAGCTAGAATGGAAGAGTAGTTAAGATTGCTCGGATGCTTAGTCTTTAGAAGTGTCAACTTGACACTATAATCTCTCTGTACTTTCGATCACTCTGGTAATTTTATGTCACTTTTGTATAAAACTCATTAGTACATTTGTATTTATGATGTGGCACTGCAGAGAAAAATAAATAAATAAATAAATAATTAAATAATTAATTAATTAAAAAAAAAAAAAAAAAAGTGAATAAATAATTAACCCTTATAAAACCTTAACTATCTATTTTGTGAACCTTCCAGTATCTTTAATAAAGACCCCTAACAAATGTTGAATATCTTCTATGTGATGTTTGTAATTTTCATTTTCTGTTGTTGCTAATAATACTTCTGATTCAAGTGTTAGTTTTGATGTTATGAAGTAGAGTGCAGAGCGGAGTTTCTCTCTAGCCTCCTCATAATTTTCACAATACAATAGATAATGGTCAACTGTTTCTATTTGTCCACAGCTGCATTTGTCAGTGAGTGCTGGGCATATCATTGATTTGTAAGAGTTTAAATTACAATATCCTGTTCTTAAACTAGTGGTTATCCGATATATTTCAGTTGACGGTTTGTCTTTTGGAATTGTATTTTTTACATTTTGTTGAAAGGAATAATATCTTCTTCCTTTATCACTGGTGTCCCATCGGTTTTGCCATTTTAACATTACACTGTCTTTAGCTCCTTTTTGTATATCTTGTTTTGTAAAAATTGGAATGCTTTGTATTTTTTCTGCCTCCTGTGCTGCTTTTTTAGCTAGTTGGTCTGCTAGTTCATTACCTTGTATATCAGCGTGTCCAGGGGTCCATTCAATGGAAACAATGATTCCTTCAGATTTTAGTGCCAATATACCAATTTTAATATCATGAATAGTTTTGCTGTAATTATCTGATTTCCCATTTAAAGTTAAAATTCCAATTGCTGATTGGCTGTCTGAGAAAATTTTGATGGATTCAGTGTTTTTTCTGTTGTTTGGAATTATTAGAAAATCTATTACCAGCTTGATAGCTACTAATTCCCCTAATAAAATAGATCCTCTATTGGAAACTGGCTGTGTTAACTCCACATGTTCTGTGCTGTTTGATATTAAAATAGCTGCCCCAGCCCCGCATGGACCTGGGTTTCCTTTACAGGAGCCATCAGTGAAAGCTAATGTTGTATTCTTTTTTAGTTGATGTATTTTTTCCAAAATAATAGTCTTTCCCTGAAATGCTTGTTCCTCTGATCTAGACTTTGAACTTCCGAGATTTTTCCAGTACTCTGGTGGTGATTTTGAGGCTGCTAACCCTCGGAATTCAATTATTTAAAACATTATTCCATTCCAATTTCAGTATCCTTGCATACGTTGTTTACCCTTTGCTGCAAACACACGGGCAACAATGATTTCGCGGAATGTTGAAAATACGGACCATTCAAGGAAAAGAAATTAAAAAAACGAACTTTTGAGCGAAACGAAAAAAAAAAAAAAAACACAACGTGATTTTCGAAAAAAATTATTTCAGTCGGCGGATTTTTAGAGGGTCGGTCGGGTAAGGGGAAACAAACTTAATTTTAATTTTGGCCTGATGACTGGGTGTGGGTAGGTAGGTAGGCAAATTCTTTTTTTTTTATTAGAATTTGCATGAAAATATTAAATAAAAAATAAAGTTTTAAAACAGTTTCTTTCATGTTTATATGATCAAACTGATGATGGAGTTTTACTTTAGGTACCAGTCTTGTATTACAACTCCAGTTTCCGGTGCATGTCAAAACATGGAGGTAAATAAAATAGCCCATTTTTTTCTGAATTTTTTTCTGGACTCAATTTTTTCTGTTTGATTAAAAGTTTATGCTGAATTGAAACATATATATAGATTTAAAAAAAATGTTGCATCTTTTTGGGGATATCAATCAAAGAAAGTGGAAGGATATCATGTTTACTGGAAGTGGTGTGGCCTAGTAAAAACAGCAAACAGAAAGTAGAAAAAAATTGTTTTGACTTCAGGGTTACGTAACTTTTTATTCTTCGTGGCATGGCCCACTTTTTTTTCTCAATTAAATCACAATTTCACATTAGTACATACATGATATGAACATGAAAATTTTTTTCTATGTAGCATTTTTTATTTTTTTATTTTCGAAGACCAGCTGTTTTGTATGTAAGCCTATGGAGCAGTCAATTACAAGACTGCAACCTTTAAATAACCCTAGATGTGTACACAGGTGAAGTTTCCCATGTTCTATTTTAAGCCTCGAGGTGATAAAATGTCAAACAGGTAATTGTTGTAAAAACATGACCATTCTATCCCAAAAGGTGTTAATTATTGATTGGATTTTAAGCATTGTCCATAGATAACATTTGGGGTGAATTTTAAAAACAATAACGCCTGCTAATTTACTTTGAAAGACCATCCAATGTGTACTCTCGCAATTCGGCTTGGGGTGATTTGCATTTATGTTAAACAGTAAATGGGCATTTATATATGGTTGAAGAATTTTATTCATCAATCTTTTATTTTTATTATTTTTGGAAAAGAGCATTCACTTCTAATTATTATATTTTCACACTTTCAACACTCGTGTCCAGCAAAAAACCCGTACAGGGCCCCTTTACTGCTTTGCATATACGAAACTAACGAGGTTAAAGAAACAGTGTTACATCACTGTGCAAGCAGTAAATACTGCATATCAAAGGCAGTTCATTACACATTTATTGTTAAAAATGATAATAAACTGTGTAGTATAGTTGAACAGTTTATTTTAATCAAAGCGTAATGATGTACATTGTACATACGGGTCATAGAAACAAATCTATTTTTAGAACAATTTGTTCTAATTTTGTATCCCAGGTAAAGGAAACGTCGGCACGCAAATAAACTAAAACATAATGATTGTGTTTATAAACTTTATTAAAAGAATACAAAATACCAGAACATGAATAACACTAGACTTATAACTTTTATTAGAATAAATCAACATTCAACATGCTGTAAGTGGATTATGGCCGTTCATCTTTCTTCAGGGATTTCCTTTACTGTCGATGTTATTTGACTCCGTAATTTGGCATTTCGGATATAAGCATACTCTGCTTAATTGCATAATTTTGTCTGACAAATAGACTATGCAAATAACCGGAATCGACTGTATCTTTTTTTTTCTGTCAAACCTTTGTAGAGACAATCAAAAGCCATGAAAAACTGTCTGCCATTTTCACATGTTTTACTTCTTTACGTTCCTTAAATCAGAAGATAAAAACCGAGAACATTGAATATCGATTAACTGTGTCTCTTACACTCTTTCTTTTAATCTTATTCACAGTTACTTTCAAACGCAAAGACGACGAACATTAAGCTTTATAGGATGACGGAGCGGACACGAAAAAAACCAGAAAAAAAAAATTCTTAAAAAAAACGGCAAAAAAAGAATTTGAGTCGGCAGTTTTTTTTTGGGTCAGTCGTGTTTGGGTAAACATACAATATTTTTATTTTGGCCCAATGTCAAATGAACATACATACAAAAAATTACTCTGAAAAGGTAAAATCAGGAAGAACCTCCATACAATTCTTTTAATCCTAAATTGTTATTGAACCTGAAGAGCTATACTTATAAAGATTTGTCTACTGTCTCTTTTCCTGGCAAGGCAAAAACTTTCCATTTCACTTTGACTCTTTATTTCAAATGTATATAATTGAACTATTTTACAGTATAATAATTCAGATAAAGTTTAAACTTACTTCAGTTTCTAACTCATCTTTCATTTGTTCCACCGATACTGGCAGTAATCTAGTAGACTTGGCATGTTTACCAACTTTATCATACTGTAAATACAAAAGATGAAAATAGATTACCGGTATGAAACATTTTTAAAACATCTTAAATTGAAATTTTATTTCCTACTTATCTACATTTCCTCTCTTATTTAAGATTTTGTGTTAATCAATATTATTTTTACTACTATTTCCATGCTATTAGTTTGCAATTTCAACTAACTTAAAACTCCAACAGATCATTAAGATAAATTGTGCATGGCTAAAATGAGTCAACGGCTTCAACATAAGTTTTAATGTATTCATGTGGCCCTTTGCAAAACAGTAATTAATTAATCTCATATATAATCTGAACCAAATCTTAACAACTGAAAATATCTATTACACAACATTGGAAGTTTTAAATGCTACCATACCATTGATGTTAAATTGTCCTTACTGAAAGTTTACCAAGAAACTGTTTTATGACAATGTATAGATAATGTTTAAACAATGTAGAACTTGCTCATATCTTAAAATTAAAGTATAAATTACTTCTGAATATAATTCCATTTCATCCTTCACATTTAGATAGACAACCTTTCCTTCTGTTCCTCGAGTACTTATAAAATTTCCTTGAGGGACCCGAGTGTGGACCCTTTTTCTTTCAAAATCATATCCTGTATAAATAAATAATTAGAAAATAAGAGGTATTTTGTACGTAACATTTTCTTCACCTTTATCATGTTCATGACTTCATACCCATTACAGTCTTAGTTTCTAATTAAAAATGCTTTATAAACAACCCTCCTCTGCACTTCAGTCGCTTATTTCCTAACAACCTTTTACCACTTACAACAATGACTGCCCCTTTCATTCAACAGTAGGTTTTTCTTTTGGGGTAGTTTAATATTGCACTTATAATATTTCATAAATTAGTAACATTTACATTACATTTAATTTTCTCCCCATCTGCATCAAATAAGACATTTACACTTTATGTATGATTGAATAAAAAAAAGTTCCAAAAATGCTTTAAAATGATTCAATATTATATCAAAGTCTTGAAGAATGCCACTTTATAGAAGGGTACTTTTGGCAAAAATATAGCAACGTATTCCAAACTTAGAAACATCCTACAAAATCAATCTTGTTAAATTTTGACAAAGTCAAATTACTACTGATACCCCCACTTTGAGATCGGTAAACAGGAAGTTGATGAATGATGAATTTGAAAACGCATCACATTGTAAAGCATGTTCACATGAAGCCTGATAACAAATTTCAGGAAGCTCTTATTTTAGTTCCTAAGAAAAATGCTATGAAAATTACATACATGGTAATTAAGTGTTATAATATATAAGTATTAGGTAAACAGGAAGCTGAGAATGGATGAATCTGCAACTGCATTACACAATAAAGCATTATCACATGAAGATTGTTAACAATTTTATGAAGCACTTATTTGTAGTTCCCTAGAATTTAGAAAAATGTGATGAAAAATTCATACATGGAAATCAAGTATTAGAATATATAAGTATTCAGTGAACAGAAAGTTTACGATCATGGAATCTTAAAGTAAATTACACAGTAAAGCATGTTCACATGAAGACTGATAACAAATTTCAGAAAGCTCTTGATTTGTAGTTCCTGAGAAAAATGAGTCAGAATTTCATAGGCCAGACAGACGGGGGTAAAACAGTTTTCTCCCTCCTTCGGAGTGCATTTTCATTCAAAGCCATCAACAGAACTTGTTTTGAGGCTTGCCTGTAGAAAACAACACTTGCTACCCTAAACAATTCAGCAGTATAAGGATAAAGGCTTGCTGAACTATCTGTTTCTACTTATCACACAAGAACACTAAGGCCAGGAGGATTTTGAAAATGAATAACTTGGCCTGGTAAGAATTGAAAATAAATTACTTTGCACAAGATGACCAAAATGAATATTCTGCAACATAAAATGCAGGAGAGACGAGGAAACAATAGGTACAAAAGTGAATAAATAAAAATTTGGAGCGGGAAATCTTGGTAAAAAAAATAAGCCTGCTCCCCCTAATATCTAATGGTCGTCTTCTTATAGAGTTTTTTTCAAATTTGACAGCTGTCTTTTGTACTGTAAAGTCATCTTTAGCAACCATATCACAATGTTTATTTCTGTTTATACCGGTCTGTTTCTTAACTCATTACATACATTTCTTCTGTAAAATTATAACCAAAAACTACATCTCTAAATCAGTTGCTATTGTCTATATTCAGATTTTAATTTAAGAACAACAACACAGCAATCAATGTTTAATCCTTTCTGTTTATGTATAAAATAATACATAATTTGAATGTAGATGCTACTATGCAGATATTTTTCATTTATATATCAGGGATAATGTATTTTGTAGAATCAACAGCAATAAATAAACTGTTAACACAGAGATATGTCTCGCCTTTTTGTTATTTTGATAATGCAAATGTTGAAATTAAAATAGCAATACTTTAACATGTAAGTTATGCAAATATTCAAAGTCATTGAATCATGACTGAAGGTACAGGGCTAAACAATCTCCATGGAAATGAGATGTGCCAGTGCTTATACAACTGTATACCAAATATCATTGACCTACCACTAGTGGTTCCCCATAAACTGACCTAATCACAAACTAATACATGTAAACTAAGCAAGTTTCAAACTCAATAGACCATGACTAAGGGGGTTGGGCCAAATGATATCAATGGAAATGAGATGTGCCAATGCTAATACAACTGCATACCAAATATCATTGACCTACCACTAGTGGTTCACCATAAACTAGACCTAATCACAAACTAAAACATTGTTGATGCTGCCGCCGCCGCCACTGCCAGAAACAGCATACCTATGTCTCGCTTTTTGACTCCTACAAGGCGAGACAAGAAGCACATATTACAATTTCTTCTTCTTCTGAAAATCAGGTCTACAGATTAGTAAGCCAACAATCTAAAAACCTTCACCTACATTGCAATATTTTCAGTTCTAAATTCACTGTCATTAATGCATTCTTTTTGTGTGTGTGTGTGCTAAGTTACAATTTGATAAGTATAGCCCCTTGACAACTGATTTTTTACAATTTTTATTGTTGTTTTGTTACACAGTATGGTTTTTGCTCATTGTTTGCAGGCAATATAGGCAGGCAATACAAACAGTTTTCTTTCAACAATCAAATTGGACCAGAACTGCATTGCTAAGAATGTGGCATTTAGGAATAAGAGCAAAGACTGGTTAGTTTGGAGACAGAATAATGTATCTGGTGGGTTGACATATTTCACTGTAAACAATTACCTTGTGAACTAGCACATTTATATTTGGCTTAGCTTGTTGTTCTACTAAAAGTGTTATCACATTAACATGTTCTCATCCTGATATGCATGTTTATCATGTTTATGTTTGTTTGTTTTGCAATGTTCAATTCAGGGTTTGAAAGGGGCATTTTAGGACTTGTATGTAAACACTGATTTGGAAGAGGGGCACTCTAAGGTGATTGGCATATAAAAGAGATGAAAACATCATTCAATCCTTGTTGGTTTGTCCAATTGACATTTCTATATATTTTGTTCATGCAAAATATTAATTAGTAATCTATTGTATATATATATTGCTTGCTTTTTTATCAGTATTCTTTGTCAGTTGTTCATCTCAGTCTTCGAAGTTAGCCACAAGTCCGACGGTCCTGGCCAGTAAAATCGGCCGCGGACTTGTCAAATTTGTTGTTCAAAAGTCCGACTGGGCTTGTAGATTTTTCGGTAGTTGGTACGCTCTTTGCGTCTTTGGTAATTAGTGATACCAATAAATCGGTTTCTATTTTGCGCTTTTTCACATGAATTAAACGTATTGCGATTAATACTGGATCGAGACATTGTATGAAATGACAGATCATTGGTTTCCTTCCCCCTAACTTATATTCCCAAAATGTTTCTTCGGCAATGTACTGGCGGAGCTCGTCCGGGGAAGCCGTTTTAGCCCCCCGCCGATGAAAATGTAAGGAAGAGAAAGTACGACGCTACATGGTCGTGTCAGTTCCTTTCCAGTTGGTTAGAAGGAAGTCCGTGGTTGATGTATGAGTTGAAAAACAAAATGTTCTGTTCATGGTGCACAGAACATAAAATGGATTCACAGTTTGTGACCCCAGGTAGTGACAACTTTAAACTGGATACTATTAAAATTCACGAGAAGAATAAGAGTCACAAATTTATTGCTCTAAATATGAGAAGCCTGCAGCTGAACCATCAGAGGCTAAAAAATGTTACAGCATTCTAGAGAAGGCACCTTCTTTCTTAATTTTTAAGAGAATAAAATTATTATAACAGCTACTTTTTACTTTTTTCTCCAATTGTCAATGTTATTCCTATTAAATTTATCTTCAAAACATGACACTCAAAGCTCTCAGAATGCAGGATTTTGCATCTAATTTTTCAAAATTTTTCGGGGGGGCATGCCCCCAGACCCTCCTAGCTGGTTCGCAGCGCTTCGCGCTGCTCAGCGGTGATAATAATTTGTGTGGTCTTGTAGAATTTTCTGGGGACTTGTAAAAATTTATGAACCACAAGTCCTACTGACTTGTAGGTTGAAAAGTTAAGTGTGAAGACTGTGGACATCTATTGCATAATCACAACATGATTCCTTATCCCCAAAATGTAATATGAAATGATTGATCCTGGTGTAAGTATTATTCATTTGTTTGTAAGTACTCTTGCAACTAGTGCATAAAGTGAGATGTGGAATCAATTGTATCTATGAGACATTTTACACCATTATTACTGCTTTAACTTAGATTTGTAGTTTTTATAGTCATCATCGACATTATCAGAAATATGCTAAGATGCTGAAGTCTTGTGAAACTGCTCATTAGTTGCATTAGTTAATGCATTATTAGGATTCCTTCCTATAAATTATAGATAGCAGTTATAAAAACTGATATATTTGTGAGAAGCTTTTGTAGAAATCCTCGTAAAACATAAGGTACCGTTGGAATGGCCAAACAAATCAAAGTGCTGGATAGCACCTGTGGAAAGTTTGCAATGGTAGATGTGTAATATTTCAAATAGGTTGTAAATGTGTAGATTGGGTGTTTAACTTTTTTTCCGACTTTAAAAAAAAATTACTTAATACAAGAAATAATTGTAACATGATGCTGTTGAGAAGTCTCCCAAACAAAGCTCCCATAATTAGTCATTCCCAGGAAAGGGGTGGGAGTGACCCCAGGGGATTCACCTTTTATTTCATTTGATTTGTTTTATTGTCCCGTACAAGAATATATATGGTTTCGGGGTGGGGATCTTCACCGTTTAAAAGTTCTCAAAACAGGATGGGGTGGGGGTGACACCCAGGGACTCCCCCTATATTTCATTCAGTGTTCTCCCCAGGCCCTTAAAGGACCACTGGCCCTCGACATATATTTTTTTACCATGGTGGTATCGTTCTTACGATGTATAATTTTTCTCCGTGGTGCTAAAATTTTCAGTTAAAAAATCGTAAATCAGTAAAGTTTTAAACAACTTGTTGAATCTTTTCTGTGCGGTATAAAATTCCAGGTGAAATTTGACCAGTTCAAACCAGTTCAACACAGATTGTTTACACCACGTGATCGATTTACCTTATGAGGTTAACCTTGTTGATTGGATTAAATCGATTGTTGATTGGATTTAATCGATGTAATTTACACTTGTAACATGATTCTTTTGTGTTTTAATTAAGAGTTCATAACTTTATGATCACAGATAACTATTTTATGGCTTCACTCTCCACCCAAGCATTGACCTGTGACAAGTCGGCAAATACTTTGTACACAAACAGTGTCTTGACCCCGATAGGTACATTTTTTGTACATCATAATGGTGGCTCATTACGTATAATGGACAACTATACATTTTCCAATTCTTATATTATAGTATTATATGTCTCTGATTAAACCATGGCCAATATTATCTTTAATTATGACATAGTTATTTCATGATAGTCGGGTTTCAAACTGTAGTATCTGTCTGTACATATCACATGACCCAGTTAGTTCACGTAAAATGTTCAAGTTTATTTAAGATTAATTGCAATCTATTATATTTTATAAATAAAATGCATGACTGTACCTTCAAACTGGATATCTATATCCATAATTAATGAATAACAGAAGTAATCTTGCAAATTTTATCCATAAGCACATGTTAAATCTATTTATATCTACTTCCTGTCATTTAGGCGGGAAAATAGGGAAACTTAGTTGTTGACATTGGATATGGTTACTTATAGATCTATAGACCAAAGATAAATTTATAGATTTAGGAATTCTTTTTAAATGGTTCATGAAAAATAAAGATTTAGATTTTAGGGCAGTATTAAGTCTGTATCTATGTTTGATTATCACCAAAGACAAGAAAGGTTAATATTTACATGAAATCTATGGCAAAATTTCTTTTTACTAAAAATCTAAGATAGAAACTGGTTCAAATAATGAAACAATATTTGCAATTGTTCTTGTTAATTTTATATCTTCTTATGACAGGAATCCTTTCACATACAACAACTTTTTTTCTAGAAACTAGAAACTTTTTTAAATTGAACATTTTTGTTCTCTTTTGAATGATATTTTATTTTTATTGATTTTGGATTTTATAAAAGATTTAATTACTTTAAATTCAGATGAATATTTTATTATGAATCATAATTTATTTATTTTAAAAAAATATTAAAGTATACAAACTGTTTTTTTATTTACTTGTAACACAGTACCACAGTGTTAAAACAAAACAAGAGACATAAAAACTACAGTAACTAGAGCTAAGCGACGCGACACAACTGATTGCATGAAATATTTCACCAAGAAGTCCACACGTGTTACCCTGGTGCTATCCAAAAATCCTGGGGAGAACACTGTTTCATTTGATTTGTTTTATTGTCCCATACAAGAATATATATGGTTTAGGGGTGGGGATCTCGACTGTTTACAAGTTTTCAAAAAGAAGGGGGTGGGGTGACCCCTGTGGACTTCCTCTATATTTCATTTGATTTGTTTTATTGTCCAATACAAGAATATATATGGTTTATGGGTGGGGATCTTGACCGTTTAAAAGTTCTTAAACAGGAAGGGGGTGGGAGTGACCCCAGGGGACTCGCCTTTTATTTCATTTGATTTGTTTTATTGTCCCGTACAAGAATATATATTTGGTTTCGGGGAGGGGGGGGGGGGGGGGGGGATCTTGACCGTTTACAAGTTCTCAAAACAGGATGGGGTGGGGTTGACACCCAGGGACTCCCCCTATATTTCATTTGACTTGTTTTATTGTCCCATACAAGAGTATATATGGTTAAGGGGTGGGGATCTCAACCGTTTACAAGTTCTCAAAAAGGAGGGGGTGGGGCTGATCCAGAGGATTTGTTTTATGATCCTGTGATCATTACTGAAAACTGTTATCAAGTTATGGTCATTTGAAAATAAAAAAAAAATAAATCCCATAGGGTTCTATAGTAAATCCCACCCTTCTGTTGTCCCCTCAAAATACCCCTAAATAGGCCTCAAGAAGAAAAATAATAAGAACTGAGCAAAACAATAAGTCTCCAAACTTTGTTTGGGAGACTTATAATAGCAAGTAGTATAATTACGAATTTTGTTATAGTCCGATTTTCTGATGCCGATTATGTAATAGGCCGAGTTTTTTATAGTCCGAGTTTGTTGTGGGCCGAGATGAGATATCGGGATTCTTTCGATACACTCTGGCTTTTACGTCTTTAATAAACATTGTAAAAATCATAGTAAGCGTCGAAAAATGTTCATTCATGAAATATTTTAAACACGGTATTTATTTTCTCTTCAACTGGAGGATGGGAGGAAACCCCTGAAACAGGGAGTATAGTACTCTCGTTGATATGGATCTCACGCATGTCTGGGGAATACCGATAAAAGTATAACGTAGAAACTGCTGTTTCGTGTAGATGTGTATTGATTTTACTTTCTGCGCAGCGCAGATCCGCGAAGTAGTGTTTGTGATAGCCATTTTCAAAATGGAGTTGAATTATTTGAATTATCGATGAACATTCAGTACATTTTAATTCAAACTGTAAGCTAATCAAAATAGAAGTAACTCAAAATTTCAAAAGCATCTTCCTAGAATTAGTTGTCAAACACCAGTACTACATTATCTAGGAGTAGAACACACATCCTAAAGTAAGATAGTCTGTCATTTCCGGTTTGAGGCAGATGCCTTAGGAAAGTTTTTGCTATAGCAAGCTATAGCAAACTTTCCAAAAACCACACACATTTTTTGGGACAATTTTTTACAATAGTCTGACAGACTCCTGATTTATTTTGAATTTATTACAAGCATGAATATGATTTTCTAAGTCTTAGGTGTTGGATAATGGGCTGATCAGGACGACTGGTATAGTTCCATGTAGGTGTTCACATCCTTTTCCTTTGGTCTTATAAAGATAGCTGTTGCATTGGTGATCATACCACATCTCCTTATTCTTACATAGAAATCGGTATCAAATTCTAAACCTTTCAATGAAAACATTAGATTTCAGTTTAAACATGGTGAGTTAAGCTCTCCATCAAACTTTTTATTTTCTAGTTAATGTCATACTAATATGATTAACTTAATAACCATCGTCCACTTGGTCATGTACATCATCTAGGTGACTGTGAAGTGTTCTGTTTCTTAAGTTCACAATTTTATCAGCTGTAGTTGGTGAAGATGGTGGTGTTATGTCATCAGCATCCATATCTGGGAGTCTGGAAAATCCATTCACTCTCTGGCGCTTATTCTGTGGACCTATCAATTATAAATAGAATACTTTCTATTTTCAAAATAAGTTTTCTGTTTCAATGAGCCCTCAATATTATATCAAAGTCCAATAAAAAACAGAAATATGACCCACCTGGTTAGTAGCTAAACAAAGAATAACAATTTGATGCACTAAGTGATATCCTAATTATGCATGTGTTTGGTAGTAAATATCACTTTGAATCAATTATTATTGGGCATGCAACCGGTAATAAACCTTTTTTTTTGGCCCTAAGAAGAAACTCAATGGACTGAAAAATCTTTTACCAAATTAGCACAATAAGATCAATAATATCACAGTTTAGCAATGATACATGTATAATTAATGATGGAAGAGAATTGTAAGGTCAAGTTAAAGCTTTCTACAGAAGGCATGTAATTCATATATAATGTCATTAACAAAGCCAAAAAGCTGAAGAGTTTTGTCATTTGATTCTTTATATTTTTGAATCTTTTTCCATATAAAGCACTCTTAACTTCCTAAAAGTACTTAAGTGCATTCTTCTTAACCCCCTTATATACATGTAGTATCATTTAGGTACTGTAAATCAACTAATTTTCTTAAAAAATTGTCCGAAAACATAAATCGTCAAAAATTGGTCTGGACTTGTTTGAATTGGTCCAGAAAGTAAGAAAATCTTGACAATTAAATCTAAGCCAAGTGTATTTTATGCAGAATGTGCTAATCATGAAAATAATTTGGTTACAGTAACAGTGTTTTGGTCTTCTTTAATACTAATAAAATTGACTGAAAGTCTGTGCTTTTATTCTTGTATTTTTAATATTTTAGTATCAGAACTCAAATCAGGACACTTGTCAGTTTTTGATGCTGTCTCTTTATATGTTTACATTATCAATTTTAAGTTTAATGTTTATGAGAGATTTTTGTCATCTCTTTGGAACAGTCAACAGAAATGACAGCTTTAAAGGACTTTGGGTGATAGTTTTTTATACTGCGAGTTCTTCAACATCACTGAAGAAGATATTATACCTTACTGAAGACCTTTTTTTGCAGGTTAGCTGCCTCAATGAAGTTTCTGACATATTTTCTTTCAAACGTAGGCAAATAAAAGTTTGCTAACATAATTGAAGTTTATTTATATAAAATACCTATATCTAGCATTTCAGTAGTATGGTTATTGTCTTCTTCTGTGTATCCATTTTCATTGCTGCGTATTCTTTTGTCCCTCCTACCTGTTTTGCATGGTGTTTCAGAATCAGTTCGCACCCTTTGCTTTATCACAGAGCCATCAGACAAATCAAGAGGACTATCTAATGGAGTCATAAGACTGTCATTCAACTCATCTAAAAGACTACTTTTGCGAACAGGTGTGCAGAAATTAAGAGAGCGTTTTGGCTTTGGTGGTGAAGGTTCTGGTCCAGCTAAAAAATAGTAAACAGCAAATTCATCATTCCTGAATCTTTGATACGGTTTACAATTAATTCCTGAACAAAATAACTTACAATTCTTGTATTATTAAATTATGAGGTGGGGGGTGGATGAAATTTGAAAAAATAGGCAGGACAGGAGTTTTGAGTAAAAAAAAAAGGCAGGATGAGACACTTTGCAAAAAAAAAAAGGCAGGATGACAATTTATGTAAAAAAAAGTCAGGATAATCTAAAAGAAAAAAGAAGGGCAGGACCGAATAGAGTGAAAAATAAATAGGCAGGACAGAGATTACAACTAAAAAAAAATGCAGGACAAAATTTTTCATCCTAGCCCCCCCATAAAAATCAAATGGCAGCTCCCTTAACAGCATGTTTCAATAATATGAGATTACAACACACTTTATACTATACAGGATGATTTTCCTAAATCATGTTAAAGTTCTTTTTTTTTAATGTTACCAGTTATCATGGTTATCATTTCTATGTTTTCTATACCATCGATGTTTTCTTATAGGGTAAATCAGAAAAATAGGGTAGTGACAAGAAAACTTTATTGTCTGTTGAAGTTTTACTAGTTAATAGTTCGACATGTGCTGTACATACAGAAATAATATGTATGTATATACCAACACTGGGTTCAATGTACTGTTGCTTGTACATGTTGTAGATCTGCACAGTAAGTAGCTGTGTTTAGGTATTAACATGATGGGAAGGATAAAATATAATCTGTAGTTATTGGTATATGCTAAAAATTAAAGTAACTTCTTCTCTTCTCACAACTTCTCCCCGTTTCAAAAAGAGAAGTTATTTCTACCTAAGATTTAGAAGTGTGAGCCCTGCATATGTTGAGCGATCCCAAACATGAGGGGGGGCGAGACCATTTTTGGGACGCCAGGATCGGCCGAATTTAGCAACGGGAAATCAGGATTGCCTTGTTTAAAGTTCGGGAATTCGGGATAGAAAAACATCGGGATACGGGAAAGCCACGTTTTTATCCACGGGAAATCAGGATTTTTATGTTGAAATATAACGGGATTGACAAAAAACTGTACCTTGTGCAGATAAAAGTGCCATTTTCATTAAACTTCAATCAGAATCGCATCTAGAAACAGAGTAGATCCAGATCAGAGTACATGTAACAATAAGTTTAGAGATAAGCTTTGAGCTCGGATCAGGTCCTCAATTATACCGTTAAACGATTTTGGTTTAATTTATATGCAGCTTGACGTCACGGTAATATTGATAATACATATTACGCTGAAAGACTTTGAACATCAATCATACCTGAGACGTTTAAATCGTAAGCATTGAAACTTTAAACTTTAAATTTGGGGAACAAATTTATCGGGATGGGGATTTTTAACAAAATATGTCCGGGATTTCGGGATTTTCTGATATTAAAACCGGGAAATCGGGATGAGACCCCCTCTTGCCCCCCCCCCCCCCCCCCCAAACATGTTAAACTCCACTACTTCTTTCAGTGCCTGTACACACTCAAGAACCTGTAATCCAGTGGTTATTGTTGGTCTCAGACTGTCTGTTAGGAATGAAAATTTGATGTCTGTTTTCCATTCATTTTGAAGTATTAATCAGTCCATTGTTCTATTTTGAATAGTTTCCAAATTTGTCATACTGTTATAGCTTACTAATGGTACGATTTCTTCTCATTGTTCAAGGCCATATGTAAACACGACACTGTTCACATTCTTCATGCAACTTAGTACTGTGATTTACACCTGTATCTAAATTTAAAACTGTATTCATAATGCATACATTTGAACATTTTAACCTGTTTAAACATACTATTTTGTGATATGCATGATATAGGGTCATGTCTGATACATTATAGATTATTTTATCTAATTATTTTTTGGGTATTAAAATACATTAATTTGCTTACGCCCATCAAAATTATCCATGGCATCAAGTTCATCTGCATATTGCAGATCGAATTCTTCTTCCTCCATTTTATTCGCTCAATTCAGATTGAGATTATTCATTGATTACGACATAACTAATTATTTTTGATAAACAAAAAACATTTCTTTATACTTTCCCGCGTAATTTTCGAAGTTCATTGTAAACATAACTTTACATGAGAAATATCAGGTCTTAAAAGCGCATAAATGACCTACACGTTTTTTTAAAAGTCTAGTCCGGACACACACGACACTGTTTCCGAACAGTTTCATGTTAGGATCTTTTAGGTCCACAACATTTATGACATTAACGCTCATTTAATTAGAAAATAAAGTAGATCAAGGATCAAGACAGATTTTTTCCATGACTTATAGGCCATGCGTTGCTTTGAAGCAAGCGAAAATCGTGGTCCGAATAGAAATAGATGTAAAGTCAATCAAATATTAAATCATTTTAAAAGACTGAAAAAAAGACAGTTTCCTTGTAAACATTGCTTAACTATCATTATTCACTGGTTAAGGAGAAATATAGCTAAAATGCCTTCTTTGCAAATCAGAATAATAATAATTTGGTGTTAGAAACATTTAAGATAGCAGTAATAAATTACTTCCTCCAGGCCGGACTTTCTATACCAACTAGTATAGACTGTCCCTGCTTCCTCCAATGATTTCAGTGTATAGACGGTATATTAAAAGCATACTATGTAAATCCTTAGTTCCTTATGTTCACAAGATTTTGGACATAATAACAATTCTATATATCCATTTTGATACGGAGTGCATTTTTAAAACAATAAAAAGAAAACAAGCACAACTGAGATCATTTCAAAGTTCAGAGACCGATCCTTGGTCCCAGGAAAGGGGTCATAATTTGTCCGTAATAGTAAAAAAGTACATAAAGATATTGTCAAGAGTAACTATAGGCGAATTTTGGACGGTTTGATGCCCCCATTTTTTTCGATAAATATGATTGCGGAGCATGACAATTATATAACTAGCATTGACACAGCATAGTCGACATGCAAACAACATATTCAAAATTTCAAGCAGCTAAGATAAAAATTTGGAATTACTCAGAAATAAATAGCATTGCAAAAACAACTCGATCAAGAATACATTAAACTCTGAAAATTGAAAACACTACAGAAAAGTAGAAATATGCGTAATGAACTAAAATAATAAAGATATAAAAAGTATAGATATATATAAAAGGGGACATTTTAATTCTGCAAACATTTAGGCATATTAAAATAAACTTAAAATCAGTCAAAACAACGCATACAAATAACTACATGTAAATCTGTGACATTCGAAGCCATTCCAGGTCTGTATCAGACAATTTCCAAATGATTTTTACGGTTTGTTTTTATCTTGCACTCATGCACGGTAACACTATTGTTCCGTGTTAGAGGGAGGTTTGAGCGCTTACACATATATGTTTAACCCTCAATGTTCTATATATTTATATGTGCCTGTCCAAGTCAGGAGCCTGTACTTCAGTGGTTGTCGTTAGTTTGAATGCTGTGTTATCTGTCATTCATATATTGATTTAATTGTCATAAAGCAGTCTGTTGCTTTTTTCGTTTGAATTGTTTCACATTAATTTTGTCGGGGCCTTTTATACTGACTGTATATACGGTATGGGTTGTCCTCGTGGTTGAAAGCCGTACGGTGACCTGTAATTGCTTAAATATACGGCTTTTTTTGGACTCTGTTGGACAGTTATTCCAAAGGTATTCTTACACACATCTCTTTATTTAAAAAACAGTCCACTAAACATGACACAGAAAACTAAATATTGTGCAGCATGAACCACACAAAAACCCGGGTATGAACTCAGGAATATCGAAAGGATAAGCAGTTAATGCTCCATTAATAACACTGTCGTTATTCCAATTTTTGTAAGGTTCTAATGATAAGTCGCATTCGGTAGTAGTCATTTATATAAACGTAATCAGGAGGCTACCACAAATGGAACATCTCTGCGTCATCTGTGGCACATTTCATAACGTCAACGAAATTAAAATTAACACAAATCTATTATTAGGCCGTTTAGTCAAACACCCAATATAAACCACTGCGTTAGTAGTGATTTATTTGAGAGGTATTTTTTCTTTAATCCTTTACGATTGTGTAATAATTTGATTATTAAATTATTACTGTTACTAAACTCTTTTTATTTCCGTAATTTGATCATATTGTTTCAAAATTTTGACTATCAGAGCATCAGATCGACCTAAATAAACTAGATGTTTCACTTCAACTGCTCAGCAAAATTTGTGTTACCTCTCTTTGCCTAATAAATGAAGAAACAATTATGTACGAGGTTATGTCAAAACGAAAAACGACGAATACACAAACAACATTAACAAGACACTACACAGAAAACAAAAGATTGAGGAAAACAAACTCCATCAAACACTTCAATTGACTTGAAGTGTAAGCAGTTCCTGCTCCACCAGTAGTATCGTCGTGTTGCTCATGCGTGTTAACATTCGGTGATAATTAAATCACATTCTATGATGTCACAATCGAAGAAAAAAGCTAGGACGGGATCATGGTTACGAAAAATCTAACATATTCGATTCGTGGTCATCTGTGACCGAAGTCACAATTTGAAAGTTCTATAGACGCCATTATTATTTTGTAGTCTTTTAGCTATGGTGTTGTCTGTATTCCTCAAATCATCAGTGTCCCTTGATATATCTTCATTTTTTACACAACATTTGTTCCTTCAACACGGTATGAAATTTTCATAGCTTTATTGACAGAGACAAAATCCTCTGTATAGTAAATATCATTTTATAAAGTACCAGAAACTATATACAAAAGTTGGAGAAACACAGAAGTAGCAAAAAAATAAATTACAAAAATACTGAATTCCAAGGAGAATTCAACACAGAAAGTCCTTTATCAAATGGCAAAATTAAAAGCTCAAACACATTAAACGAATGGAAAACAACTGTCATATTCCTGACTTGGTACAGGCATTTCCTTATGTAGAAAATGGTGGATGATGGATTAAACCTGGTTTTATAGCTAGCTGAACCTCTCACTTATATGAAAGTCGCATAGAATTCCATTATATTTCACAACAATGTGTGAGCAAAACAAGCAGACATAATAGGTATAAAAAATGTCAGAAATTTGGGTACAGCAGTCAACATTGTGTTATAATCTTAATCACAATAAAAACAAATAACTATTGCAACAAAGAAAAACAAAATAGCATATAGACACTCTATAAACAAAGTTCATTCAGCAAAAATGACAATAGTACAATAACAGCGGGATGTTTAAATACCGAGCCACGCCAAAAGTATATTACCAAAAAATGGACTAAACAGTGTCAGTTAAAAATATACAACTACAAATAAAAAAGAACACTATAACACGTCATTGAGATGATAAACAATGTCAGTACCTAGATTCTATACTTCAAGACCATCATGTATTATTTGTGAAGTTGATACGGATTTTTTTATCAACAGATCTTGGTATCTTTCGATGAACTTTTTTAGAAAAAGGACGAGACGTTCTTTGACAAAACCCTGGTTCATCAACTTTCTGCTCAGACACTAGTGACATTTTTTAAAGTCTGAGTAGCAGCTGTAATCTCTTGAATACCGAATGAGTTGGGAAATGTATATCCAATATGCAGGTGTAGTTTGTATATTGCTACTAAGGTGGGGGAAATTTATAATTTCAAAATTAAAATCGTCTCGTTTGTTATAGATTCTAGTACTGAGATGACCGCTTATGTCAAATTTGAAGTATCGTCTCGTTTGTTATAGATTCTGGTACTGAGATGACCGCTTATGTCAAATTTGAAGTATAAGTCTAAAAATGAGGTGGAGGAAGTAGTGACTGTTGTTTCTTTAATTTCTAGTTCTGGAGGATATATTATTGGAAAAAGTAAAATCACAAAAATACTGAACTCCGAGGAAAATTCAAAAAGGAAAGTCCCCAATCAAATGGCAAAATCAAAAAAACAAACACATCAAACGAATGGATAACAACTGTCATATTCCTGACTTGGTACAGGCATTTTCTTATGTAGAAAATGGTGGATTGAACCTGGTCTTATAGCTAGCTAAACCTCTCACTTGTATGACAGTCGCATCAAATTCCATTATATTGACAACGATGCGTGAACCCAATCAGAAAAGTTTATATTGTTAATGGAAAGAACATCATCAATATATCTGAATGTGAAATCAAATGATCTGGCTTCTTTGATCTTTTTGTTTTTGATAAGTGACTGAAGGAACTCCGACTCATTTGGAAATAAGAAGAGGTCGACAAGGAGAGGCACACAGTTCGTTCCTTTAGGTATACTGACAATTTGTTGAAAAAGTCTACCTACAAATTCAACAAATATGTTGCCAATAAGAAACTCCAGTGTACTGCATGATCACTTGTTCCTCTGTGTAGTATGTTTTACCTTTTTGTTCACTATTAACAAAATATGCCGTATGGTATCCCAAAGCAATAAATTTATAGCGTATATGCTACCATTTTTATATGAAAAGCATTGTGAATTATTTCTTTTAGACGATTTTTCAATTTCACATGGGGAATGATGGTATACACGGTTGAAAAATCAAAAGTTTTGATAGAATTAATTTCAGAGAAGATCGAGATTTAAAATTATCCAGAAGTTCGTTAGAGTTTTTTTTTTTAGAATCCACATATGGTTAATAACACTAATAACACTACGCGAGTAAACAGTTTAACAGTATTTTTGAAGATCCTCTTTCACTGCGGACAGAATTTTTATTAATATAATGGTCAAATCCTTTGTAGAACATGCAGATGATCCGGCAATGTACCATTGTTTGTACGGGATTTTGTGAAGCTAAGGTATCCTATACAAACAAAGGTAAGTCCTCAGATTTGATGTTCAATTCGCAAAAATCTTGTCCTTGTCAAATGATATGTTTTTGTATGTAGGATTACCGGAGTGCTCATTTATTCCCAATTCTTTTACGAGACACTCGTAGTAGTACGATTTACATACATACATACAAAACAATGTTATTTGAAGCTTTGTCCGCAGGAAGAACAACATATTTATATATTTATCGTGAAGAGATGACAGACATTTCACAGCTTCTTTGCCCCTGAAAACGGACTTTGGTCGATCATTCACACAGATTCGACGTTTTATCAGAGACCTGATTATTTTGACCCATTCTGACAAAGTGTCCAGTTCAACGTCTTTTCGTTTAGCCCATGCTCAGGCGTAGTCCTCAATGGAATTCATAATTATTTTTGAAGTTATGGTTCCAATTGATCTGTTGGGGTTCTCTGAACTTAGGAACATGAGATATATCACCTTTTATGTTTAGATCCCCAGTAATAACATGGCCAGAGGGGCTGTAAATATAAGGCGAGTGGAAATAGTCATATGTCAGAGTTTTTTTTTTTAGGTATTTTCTAAATCAAGGTCCTGCAATGCTTGCTTATAGTTAGATACTTTAGGTGCACTGGTTTTGGTGTAACTGTAGGTTATAATAGGGACAGGCTGATTTTGAAAATAAAGTGGAATTTTAGATGTTACCTCTGTGATGAGGAACGTTGCTGATGTTGGTAGCATCAATTCCTTTATTAGAAAACTAAACTGGAAGGAATTTCCTCTTTTTGCAATGTAATGGTTCCTATCTTACTGGTTTAAAAAACGGAAAAGAGCTACATCACAAATTATACTGACCAGTCTGCATATTGGAGAAAATGTTTTTATGCATCACTTGTCAAGTGCATAACCTTTGAAACATTTTAGAAAATTAACAAGCAGTAAAAGTAATGTAATGTAACCCTAGCGGACGATGAAGATTTGAAAAAACGTCATCAAAGCTCCCAGAGGGCGATCTAGATTTGGAAGACTTTTTTTACATTGGGTCGATGGTAATGATTTTGACCATGACTACGCTAGGGTCTTAAGGTAATATTAGATAAGTTCATTATATTAATATCAATGCAGACTGGACTCCTTTTGATGTTATTATTGCAACCATATGGCATTGTAGTACCTAGTTCCCTTATTCAGAAATTTTCTCTATCTTTTCGGAAATGACCACTTAGTATAGGGCTATTGGTGTGGTGATAAATTTTCTCGATGATGCGTAGTTTCATAAATAAAGAAGGATCATGGTCCGGTTGATTAAAATGGTTATAAAGTACCACGAATTGCGAATCTTTATTATCAGACCGGTGTTGATTCATCCTTTTACGCAAAGTTTGTCGAGTTTCACCAACATAAAGTAGGCCACACAAAGATAGACTTCCTATCGGCTTTCCGGTTAAGTTTTCGTCATCCCGGTGAGTTTGACTCATTTGGGTTTAAATTTGTTTCAAAAAAAAAATATTTACCTATAGGCTGCGCTATATCGTATTGAATGCTGGTAAAATCGACAAGTTTTCTCGGCCATTCTAAACTCAAAAGAATTCAATCTAACACTACATCGACAATGTTTTGATGGCTTGTAAATCAGATACATAAAATTCCACATTGATAATTAAAATCTTTTCGGAAACGCAGTGATGAAACATTTTTTTTCAAAAATATCAGCGTTGTGATTTATTACGTCATACGCACGTTTCTTCTACAAAGACTCACCAATGGTGCTAGAATAAAAAAAAAAACAAAAAAACAGCTTTTAGCAAATGCATCTGACACAGAAACAAATCCTGGACCAAGAACACCAAAGTGGCCTTGTGGTACATGCTCAAAAGCAGTAACGTGGAAAAAACCAAGCAATCTGTTGTGATAGCTGCGAAACATGGTTTCACATAAAATGCCAACACATATAATCAAATATATTCAGATTCATGGATGCAAGTAATGTGTCTTGGGAATGTTTACAATGTGGTATGCCAAATTTCTCCACGGCAATATGTAATTCAACATATTGCGTTGAAACTGAAAATCAATTTTTAACCCTTAGTAAATGTTCAGTATTAAGTAGCCCTGGGGCACCAACGGTCACTTCATCACCTAAAGTACATGTAGATGACAAATATAAACAAAATATAAATACCAAAACTAAAACATAACAAAATAATAGAGACCCATTAGAATATTTAATATAAATTTTCAATCAATTTGTAACAAAAGACCATATTAACAAGAGATCATTAACTCAGTTAAACCTGACATCATTATGGGAACTGAAACCTGGTTGAATAAAACAACACCTTCATCTGAATATTTTCTACCAAACCTGTATAATGTGTACAGAAAAGACATAACACCTAATAGTAAAGTAAAGAATAGAGTTCATAAACTCAGAAATTAGTGAATAACAAACTGAATGTGAACTTGTATGGTCCGAAATAAATATCACAGGTACAAAAAAGATCATTGTTGGTTCTATTATCGACCTCCCTCTGATGACGGAACATCTCTAGAAAATTTAGACATATCATTAAATAGAATTAAAAATACTTCAACATCAAATATATGGGTTGGAGGCGACTTTAACTTGGGTCATATTGATTGGTCTATACCATCTGTAGTTACAAGCAAACCTGAACCAAAATTCATCAACAAATAATAGACATTACAAATGATCACAACCTACATCAAGTGAGAGATAAAGCTACACGTAAAGATATAATTTCAGGTCTTTTCTTTACATCAAACCCAACAAACATAAATAAAATCACAACATTACCACCAGTTGGCCAAGCAGATCATGACATATTTTACATCGAAATAGATACATGGCTCAAAAGAGTAAGGGAAGTACCAAGACAAATCCTTAAATTTGATAAAGCTAACTGGGAAAATATTAAGTCTGATTTAGAAAAAGATTATGAAATAAGAAATGTTGACACATTATGGAACACCTTTAAAGTGGACCTTGTTATATCAATCGAAAAAAATGTACCTCACAAAATGATAACATATAAACACAGATTACCTTGGGTGAAAAATAAATTACGAAACTTATCAACAACAAAAATAAAGCATATAGTAAGAGAAAGAAAAATCCAGAAAATTAAAAAAAATAAAAAAACAAGTACAGAAAGAACTGCGTACCGGGTACTGGAACTACATAGAAAAAATAATCTGTGATTTACCTGTAAATGATGCTGATCAACACATGACATCAAATGCAAAACCCATACACTTATTCAGCTATATTAAAAGCACAAGAACCAATAATACAAGTATTGCACCTTTAAAAAAGGATGGAATATTAATCACTGAAACAAAAGAAAAAGCAAACGTCCTAAACCATCAGTTTCAATCGGTCTTCACAATTGAATCTACCACAAATATCCCAGACAAAGGTTCTAGCCCACATCTTGAAATGCCACAAATATCTATTAGCAAAACAGGAGTCACAAAGTTATTATCTAAACTTAACCCACACAAAGCATGTGGACCTGACAATATAAATGGTAGAGTACTTAAAGAATTAAAAGAGCAAGTGTTACCAATACTTGCATGGATATTCAGTAAGTCATTAGAGTCAGGTGAAACACCGAAAGATTGGAAACATGCCAACGTTGCTCCTGCATTTAAAAAAGGGGAGACATATAAACCTTTTAATTATAGACCCATACCTTTAACATGTATATGCTGTAAGATCATGGGACATATCATCACAAGTAACACAATGTCACATTGAGATAAAAAAAAATGACAACTTATATAATCTACAACACGGTTTCAGAAAAAAATGATCTTGTGAATCACAATCAATTGACTTCATCCAAGAACTAGCATCTAGTAATAGTAGTAACATACAAACTGACCACATCATTATGGACTTTGCTAAAGCGTTTGATAACTGGATCTAAGTTTTCTTATCCGATAGAACAAAAACAGTCGTAATAAATGGTATTTCCTCTACATCAGTGCCAGTCACATCTGGAGTTCCACAGGGTACTGTACTGGGCCCCATGTTATTTCTCATTTACATCAATGACTTCTCCGAATATTTAACACATAGCAATTTAAGACTCTTTGCTGATGACAGCATCATATATAGAGAAATCAAATCTCAATCAGACTGCAACAAATTACAAGAAGATCTAAATGCTTCAGCAAAGTGGGAAGCAGATTGGATTATGGCTTTCCACCCAGACAAATGTACCAATTTAACATAAAAAGAAACCATATTTACATAATTACATCCTACATAACCACATTCTTGAATACGTTACATCAGCTAAATATCTGGGCGTTACTCTACAATCAAATCTGAAATGGAACCTACATTACGACAAAATTATCTCAAACGGAAATAAATCTTTAGGATTCCTTAAAAGAAATTTAAAAATATCAAACACAGACATTAAATTCAGAGCATATCAAGCAATAGTCAGACCTAAATTATATTACAGCTACAGTTTATGGGACCCTCACACAAAAGATGCTACTCAAAAAATAGAAATGGTTCAAAGACGAGCAACTAGGTACATTTGTAATAAATACCATAACACCAGTCGTGTTACAAATATGACGAACAACTTTAAACTACCTACATTAGATGAACGCCGCCTTAAAATATTTTATAAAGTTATCCACGGCCTTATTGTCTGTCAAATGCTGTGTGATGCGTACAGTGTGTGTGTTGTGGTGTCTGGTGCTTGTCACTTTTTGCTTACATCCTCACCGCTGGCTAGCAGCTTGCTGTGAAAAGGAAGCCGAGTGCGTAAGTCTTCCCTGCCAGTTATAGCCTCTCATGCAGTAAGACCTAGATATGGGATCCTCCTCGAGGTGATAGATGGTAACTGGGCACCTTGCGGCCTCAGGCTAAACCACAAGGTCTCGGAGGAGATTAGGCCCCTAGATGCATGGCATGCTAGGCCCACCGGCGTGTGGACATGCCCTGATGCCTGCAAACCTAGTCCCCAAATATGGGTTAAATAGTTCCATTGCCTTGTGGATGGCTTGGGAGAGTCAAAGGCTATGGGAGAAAATCCAGACAGAAAATCCGGGTAGATGCAACTCGTCAACAGTGGGAACTGTAATCATCTACGGGAAGGAAACCCAGAGAGAAAACCCGGCCCACCAGAGTGGAGGTTTGGCGTGGTGCTAACAGCTCCACCCTGTAAAAAGAAATTTGTTTCGGAAACTGATAACCAGAAATTAACGCAACATCTGGGCAATAATTGTGATCTCCAGACTTCAAATGGGCATATGACTGTTACTAGTACTAGCACGCTCAGATCATCTTTATTGCATCCAAAACAATCTTGTTACATTGGAGCATGGAATTTGCGGACGATGTATGAGATAGGGAAAACAGCACAAACAGAAAGAGAAATGGCAAAATATAAGATCAACATTCTAGGCATAAGTGAAAGCAGATGGACAGGAAATGGGACAGTTACAACAACATCTAATAATACCATTATATACGCAGGAAGAGAAGATAACCAACATGAGAAGGTGTAGCCATCATTAGCAACAGCAAAGAAAAGTCTTATTGAATGGAAGCCATTTAACGAAAGAAAAATAACAGCTAGATTCAATGGCAAGTACACACAAACTACTATTATATAATGTTATGCACCTACAAATGATGCAGAAGAAGATCGAACAGATACCTTCTACCAACAGCTGCAAAGGCCATTGATGTAACACCAACGCATGACCTTTTGCTGGTTATAGGACATCTGAATTCTAAAGTTGGAAATTTAAATGAAGGAAGAGAAAGAACTATAGGAAAGCATGGGTGTGGAGAAATGAATGACAATTGGGAGAGACTAGCAGACTTCTGTAGAATGAATAATCTTGTGATTGGTGGTACCATATTCTGTCACAAAGAAATTCATAAGAAAACCTGGTTGTCACCGAATGGAAAAGACAAAAACCAAATTGACCATATCATTATAAATGGCCGTTGGAGACACTCTCTAGAAAATGTGGTTGTTCGTAGAGGAGCTGATGTAGGTAGTGACCAATATCTACTACTAGCTAAGATCAAGATACACCTCAGGAAAGCGCCATCAAAAGCAGAACCAACACAGCATAGATTCCATACAGCAAGACTAAAAGACCCTACAATAAATAAAAAGTTCACCCTAACATTAAGCACCTTAAGTTTTAAGCACTTGGAGATATTGGTGAAGGACTAGAACATGACGTGGAATCCACCTGGAAAGATATCAAAGACAGCTACACTCATACATGCAAAACAGTGATTGATACCAGAAAGAAGAATGCCAAGAAATGGATAAAAATGGAAACATGGACCCTTATAGATAAAAGAAGAAACCTGAAGCAGAAAAAACAGAGTGCAAGATCAGAGAGACTTATAGAAAAATATAACAAAGAGTACTCTGAAGCTAATAAAGAAACCAAACGGAAACTGAGAAACGACAAAAAGAGAATATTATGACAACAAGGCAAATGAGGCAGAAAAAGCAGCCAACAGAGGAGAGATGAGTGAAGTTTATAGAATCACCAGAGAATTAACAGGAAACGTTAACTCCTGTAATGGACCTGTTAAGGATAAAAATGGAGCCAAGATCACCATAGAATATGAACAGCTAAAACAATGGGCAGAACACTTTAACAAGGTTCCAAATCGATCAGAACCTGTAGAAACACCATCTATTGATGAACCCATAGGAGAACCATTCGATATCGAACTAGAATCGCCAACCAAAGAAGAAATATCAAAGGCTATTAATAAATTGAAGAACAACAAGTCACCAGGCATTGACAATATTGAAAGTGAAATGTTAAAAAGAGACACTAAACTTGCAACAGAACAACTTCACAAACTTTTCACAAAGGTATGAATTAAAGAGATTCTCCCAAATGACTGGTGTAAAGGGCTAATTGTAAAACTACAGAAGAAGGGTAATCAGATGGACTGCACAAACTGGCGTGGAATCACACTTCTATCGGTACCTAGTAAAGTTTTCTGCAAAATTATCTTCATGAGACTCAGCTATGCAATAGATGAAATCATAAGAAAGGAACAAGCAGGTTTTAGACCTGGGGTTGGATGCATGGATCATATATTCACCTTAAGAAACATCATGGAACAGTGCATAGAATGGAACACCAAATAACATATAAATTTCGTCGATTTTGAAAGGGCTTTTGATAGTATCTATAGGGAAAGTTTATGGCAGATCCTCAAATCATATGGATGCCCAGAAAAACTCCTCCAAATAATCAAAAGCTTCTACAACAACTTCTCATGTAGCATTATCCACAACAACAAAATAAGCAATTGGTTCAATATCACCAGTGGAGTCCGACAAGGATGAATCATGTCACCTATGCTTTTCCTTGTCGCTATTGATTGGGTAATGAGGCAAGCAATAGGGAATAAAAATAGAGGAATTAGATGGAACTTAACATCAATGCTGGAAGATCTTGGATTTGCAGATGATATAGCTCTACTTTCCAGCAATGCTGACCATCTACAAAAGAAAACCCAAGATCTAGCCAAATATGCACACCAAATTGGATTGAACATCAGCAAGAAAATAAACAAAAACAATGCAGCTTACACCTATACTGCAATCAAACTAGAATGTGAACCACTAGAAGAAGTAGACGACTTTACTTATTTGGGCAGTATTCTCAGCAAAAACAACGCAACAGAAAAAGACATCTCAAACAGGCTCCAGAAGGCCAGAACATCTTTTCACCAACTAAATAAAATATGGCGGACAGGCAACATAAGTTAAAAAACAAAAATAAAGATCTACCAGAGTAATGTGCTTTCTATCTTGTTGTATGGTGAAGAATAACACAGAAAGACAGCCAGAGACTCTCTGGATTTCACACCAAATGTATGAGGAAAGTTTGTAAGATATATTGGCCAGCAAAGATATCTAATAAAGAACTGTACGAAAGAACAGGACAAAAAGATCTGATGACCACCATAAACCAACGGAGATTCAGATGGCTAGGACACACCTTAAGAAGAAAAGACCAGGATTACATCACCAAAAAAGTTCTAAAATGGACACCATCGGAAGGTAAAAGAAACAGAGGAAGACCAAAAGAAACATGGAGAAGGACAATTGACACAGAATTTAAAAGCATGGGAAAGACGTGGGGTGAAATGGAGAAGATTGCAAAGGACAGACAACAGTGGAGAGACCTGGTATCAGCCTTATATGCCAGTCGGCATAAAGATGATTAGTTAGTTAGTTAGTTATTGTCATACCATCTGAAATTTTATCACCAACAGACATTAGAACAAGACAAAACCACCCAAATACTTATAGACATATACGAACCACAAAGGAAACATATAAATGTTTTTTTCACACATCATCATTCAATTGAACATGCTACCAATAGTCACAGCACAGTCAACCATATTTGACAGCTTCAGAGCACTCCTTATACAAGGTGTTCTCTGTCAACTGATTTAATCCAGATGCTAAATTTTGTAAATGAGTTTAATCAATTTTGTTTTTTGTATTATACATGCACAAATTGTCAAATTTATATATTTTTCTTTGGCATTTACAAGATAACTAAATTTTGGTAAATACCCCGCATACGCAACGACAAGTAATCTTAAGTATCCTGAAGTTTTGTTGTATAATTGAAGAAGAAGAAGAGGAAGAAGAAGAAGAAGAGGAAGAAGAAGAAGAAGAAGAAGAAGAAGAAGAAGAAGAAGAAGAAGAAGAAGAAGAAGAAAGAAGAAGAAGAAGAAGAAGATGAAGAAGAAGAAGAAGAAAAAGAAGAGTTAAGTATTGTACTCTGCAAATGTACGGTTTTTGAAACGATGAATTGAAATTTATTCTTGTGCATTATAAGGCTTTGCTTTGAGCATTTCTGGTGAAGTTTTGCTTTTGATAATCCAATACTACCATAAGTAATGTAGCGTTTGCAATAAATTTATTCAGATTGAGAAGATGAAAATCTTCTTGATCTCGACGAATTGACAAAGTATTAAACCGGTGATCGTTTCATTTTCGCTGGTGCCTCACAGAAAATTCCGTGGAGTGTTTCAATTTAAGAACATTAAGCATGACGTTACTCGTACTACCCAGTATACATTAATCCCAATCACATAACTTGCACTTTACCATTTTTTGAGTAGGCACTTCATTTAAAGTATGACAATGCTTTGGGTGATATAGATGTCATATTTGAATGTAGGCCTACACAATATTTAATCAAAGTATTATTAAGAAGTTAATCGTAAAATTTAATCAGCTGTTCAAAATACATGTATACTAATTATGTTTACTTAAGGTCTTGCCCCGAACTGAAAGACAACTTGTCCTTGTGCTAATTAATTTTTTAAAGTTTGAATGTTTTCAAGGTTAACACTGGCACTGGTATTCAATATACTGGACATTTGATCTATCAGATTTAAGTAGCACGTCGATCATTTGAAAACGCAATATTGATTTCAATACAAATTTATATCAAATCTCTTAAAATTGAAAAAAAAGTCTTGTTAACCCGTAAGCGTTTTTGGTATTCGATATTTGGTTAACGGGTTAACAGTTAAAACGTCGAAAACACTACAAATAACCATAAAAATTAGCAAAATAAGATGTACTAAGAAGTAAAAATGACTTAAATCGCCAATCTAATCCTTTCAGTAGTTAACTGATGATTTGTGACCAATTTTAGTGTATTTTTTTTTCTAGTGCTGTCAAATTGAACATATTTACCTAACCGGTTACTCGGATAATCTTTCGACCGATATGAAAGTTAATGTCCAATCAAAATGTACACTAAGGGTAGCTGGGGTAAGGGAATTTGGTCTTCTCCCGACCAGCAGTAACACACTTGCCAAAGGGTGGCGTCCTTTTGGCTCAGAGGGATGTATGAAATCTCATGCGGCCACGTCTGGTTAGAAAAGGGGCATTCAATCCGATGACTCGTGTTGAAAAAGTTTCGCGCTCTTTGCACCTTAATAACCCTTGCAGCAACTCTTTGAGGGGCCCGTAAGTGGCCTTTTGCAAGGCTTAATTTCTGTCTCTGTCAAACATAGCCTCATTTTCTAGTACCATTCCAAATGTCTGACCCTACATGCCGGTCGATCCCTTTTACAGGACCTGCCTGTTGAATAAATTGTTAATTTATTCTCATCCTGAACTATCATGAAACATATTCAACTGGACGTTACGCAAACAACAATCAACCAATCAACCAATCAAAGAAATATTTGCCATTTCATCACGGTGTATGGTTATATAATATGTTGTTTTCAAGTTAATCGTCACACCTTTTTTTTTTTAAACATTCTGTAAAGTTTATGTCTGCATGGTACTTAAACCATTGTCGTGACGTCAGCCTATTCATTTACCGTGGATTCTTTTTCTAGAATCAACGTTTCCTAAATCTGTCGCTTAAATGGACTCACCAAACAAAAACCCTCCGGGCTCATGGTTTCTTTTTCAAGAATCAACGCTTATTCATTGTATCTATATTACTGAAACGACCAGTATACACTATATGTTTTCATTTCACAATATTGAATCAGTAGTTCGTTTGAAATATGATCAAACCTTGGAAGTGTATGATTTGCATTTTAGTATTCACATTCACTCAATATTAAGTTAAAAAGGGAGAAAAAACAAACAGATCGTAAAATTTAATCAGCTTACAACTGTTCAATGTTATGTTTACTAAAGATTTTGTCCCAGGCTGATAGACTTCTTGTCTTCGCCGCTACTTAAATTAGGTAAACCTTAAATGTATTCATTGTTTACTTAATTCAGGCACAAATGTACAAGATAATTGCTCTCATTAACCAGGATGATCATGTTAAAATATATATTAGTATTTTTTATGATTTAAATATACATTAATATCAAAACTATTAAAATTGAAAAAAGTTTAATGATTTGGTAAATCGGTTAACCATCCTAGACAACACTAGATTTTACCCAATCTACAAATAAGTCGATATGAATCTCCAATTAAATCTACGTAATTTGGCGATATTTCGGATTTTGATAAAATTTTGTATGCATTTAGAACTCTATGAACTGCATCTGAATATCGAACAAATGAAATAGGTAGATTGTTATATTTCCATCGATATAGTAAATCAAACATTTGAGAAATAATATAAATGTATAGAATGTATATAAAAAGCGGCGAAAAATGTGCATTCTGCATTTTATATTGCGTTTTCTAGAAAATCCATTAACAGAGTTTTGATTAAAAGTGATTATTGAAAAGGTATTGCTGTAAATATTCCGTATAAGTGATATGAACAAGCTACAAAATCGTATTTTCATGTTTTCATGTTGTCAACCATTTTTAAATGGCACACCGCTGCCTTGTTATTGAACGTACTTTAGACATATCTTTCGCTATTCCTTATGGCAAACTTAGGCCGGCCCGGGACCACCATTTAGCTATAAAACTAGGTTTAACCCACCACTTCCTTCGGAAAATGCCTGCACCAAGTCAGGAATATGACAGTTGTTTTTCAGTCGTTCCGTTGGTTGATAACGTTTGATTTTGTCAGTTTTTATGGACTTCCCCCTTTTTGAATTTACCTTTGAGATCAATATTTTTGTTATACTTTTTTAGCCATCCTCGGATACATTTAATATTCATATTCTATTGACAAGCATACTTTTTTTTATTCTACATTAAAATATAACGTCTAAACTAATTTACTTTAAAACTAATACTATGATTGTCATAGTGAGAACAATAAGCTGTCCTAATTGGCTGTTAAATTAGTTAATTTTTTTGTTACAAGCTGTGTCAAAAAGCTTAACTAAGACACATTGTAATTATCTAAAGGCTGCATGGAAATTAAGATCGTAAACTATCAGTTAATATGTGTATCAGTATATATGTTTAACACATGAGTTATCTCTGCATTATTCAATTGTTCTCTGTATTCTGTCATATTTGTCATATATGTATATACCTTGTTATTTTGCTAATGCAATAAAGATTCATTCATTCAATACTATGAATGTAGTAACTTGATGATGTCAATTATTTCCTTTCTGGTTGCTTACCAAATTTTATCAATATAACGGAACTACAACAAATGTATGTACAATTGTCATACAAGTGGGAGATTTAACTGACTATGAAATCAGGTTTAACCCACCATTTTCGTCTTGGTGTTCGGTATTTTTGTTAAAAAAAAAATTTGTGATTTCATGTTTTAAAGTGCAAAGTTGTGCTTAAACTATACCCAAAGGCTATAGGTATAATTTATTTTGCAAATACTTCCTTTGAAATCCTCTTTCATGTACGTATATACTTATTCGGCCACCAGATGGAGGGTAAATGAGACAAACACACACACAAATACTACTAGAGGTTAATATACTATGGTAATTACTGATTATAAATCAAGATACATAAGAGTTTACACAAGTAACAACTTGGGATAAAAATTATTTATATATTATTTTTTAATGTACAGATTAAAATACAGAAAAGAACAAGATGTTTGGCGGGGACATCGTAAGTCAGATGAATATAATGGGTGTTCTTAGCTTAAAGCTGATATGAGTAAGGAGTAATTTAAATTTAAATGGTATGACACTTGGAGTTGTATATTGGCAGTCATGCATATTCAATGTCAATATACTACGAAGACAGAATTCCAAGTTAAGGTACGTGAATCTCAGAAATAGTAGTTGCAAGTATAAAACTGAATAAAAGCTCAAGAAAGGACTAGTTGGGGCCTTGTACAAATTATTGCACATTGTAGCATATCAATCACAAAATGTACTCTAACATATTGCGCACAATAATATCATTAAGACAAGTATATATCCCTGAACGTGAACAAATTGAATATAAGTACAAATTAAAAGTCAGTTTGACGTTGAAAAGTTGAAGATAAGTGTTACTATCAATGCAAAGAATTGTTCCACATATTTTAGTTCTTTTCTATTTAGAAGGATAAAGCTTGTTCAATAAACCATATGCATAGAACATTCTAGGTTGTTACGAACCTTGTATATATCAAAATAGAAACTTTTACCTACAGTACACATCACAATGGCGTCTTCAACGATAGACAGGGGTCTATACAATATGTCAAGCTCTAAATCGCCAAAGTCTTAAAAACTTATTTTTATTAATAAAATGAATAATTATTAAAGAAATCTATGAAAGATCTGTCAAAAATACAAAATTCTCCAAATATCAAAAAGCCAATGAAGTAATAAAACCACTGGAGAGTTTCTTACGTTGAACAGGCACGCACATGAACATGAGGAGGGTTTTGACTTCCATTTTTCATTCCTAATGAGCTATCTTCCGAAAGGTAACTACAATATTACAATAAAAATCCGCACAGGAAAAACACTAAACTCTAAAATGACGATATAAAGAATAACGAAACTAACTAACTAACTAACTAACTAACTAATACCCTACAAAAGAATGTTCGTATTTCTGAAAGCAACCTCGAAGTACTTATGTTATCATGCCAACAAAGATCAGTGGCTATTTCTCACATTGTCAAATGATTTTATACAGCAACATCATAAACAATGCAGGAAGACATAATCTTGTACGTTTTGATCTTAAACAATTATTTTAGATGACAACGGATAGCAGAACACTTGAATATTCAACCATCTACTAAACCAATATAATAATCGCAAATCTTTCGAAGAATAAAGCTTATGATTACCTATCAGTAGACTGACTTTTGTGTCAGTTTCTTTTCACTCAAACATTATTGATTGATTCAGGCGACATGAAAGGATTATCACTTTTCAACGCGAGAGAGGAAATTTGTTTTTCTTATTTTTTTTTTAAATTGGTTAGATCACCCCTGGCTTTTGGAGGGGTTCATGTTGCTTAGTCTTTAGTTTTCTTTGTTGTGTTTTGTAGACAGTGATTTGTCTTTTGGTCGTTTTTTGTCTTTGCCATGGCGTTGTCAGTATGTCTAGGACTTATGGGATTGAATATCCTTTTTGTATCTTCCGCCTCTTTTTTTAAGCTTGGGTCTTAAGCAATAGAAGTTACTATTATTACTCGTATAACACGAATGCATTTCTTTGACTTGATTTTGTAAACAAGTATTTGTTTTTATTTGACTTTTCGTGTGATCAAGTTTTATTATTGTCCTATGAATTTTCGACCCCCCATTCCGGCTTTCGTCAGTTTAATCCAGTAATCATTTGAAAGTTTCGATAAAGTATCATAAACAAATAAGATTCCCAAACATATTTATTTCTTTGAACAAGTTGCATTGGATAATCAGTATTAAAACACAACATATTTCATCACAATGCTTGATAACAAAAATGCATTTCAACATGTAAAACATTGACGCTTATCTAACTTAAACGTAATTACAAAATTGTTTCCATGGCAAGGTAAAAAGAAAAACAAGTTTTTACCTGAACGTAATATCTAAATGAACAAAACATTAAATTGAAAAAAAGATTTTTACTAAACGATGAGGAAAATGAAGAGCAAAAATACATATCCACACACACTTTGACATGATCGTAAGTTAATACTGCTAACTGAAATCAGGCAGTTACCAACAATGTTATGTTTTCATTATCCATATCATGTTCAAGACTAAAATTTTTCGTATATTTTGCACATATTCTACCGCGGAAGACCCCAAAGAAACTTTGGTATATATAGCTAGATACAGCACCAACACAGTCTTTTAATGAACAATTTGAATTAATTTATACAATTAAATAGCACCAGTTCACTTTAAATATCAAATTAAAACAAAACTATGCAGCTTTATAATATGAGAGAATGACTGCATTTTGATACGTCGCTCTAATTACGAAAAGAATAAATTAATTATATCAGAAATGATTATAAATAAACAGTCTATAAATGAATCAAATAGACAACATTCAGTCGTTCAGAGGAAAGATATAATTTGTCAATTGATACTTTGAGGGAGATTGGTTCAGTGGAAATTACAAAATTGATATATTTTGAAGACAACAGACGCCAAGCCATAGTTAACAACAGACCTGCGGGCAAGTGTAACTTATATAATTGAATTCTACTGTTACTGACTTCAGTATTTTCCACTAAGGCAATAAGTCAGGTTTGATTTATAAAGGAAAAAAAAAACTTCAAATATAACCCTAATCTCTTTGTTATTAACAAGCTGTGAATGCGATGTAGAGTTTGAACATCTGTTATGAAGGATTTCATAATATTTCAAATGAATTTGGTTGAAAACGACTTTATAAAGAGGTTATATTTATTTTGATATCGCAAAGTTATTTCAGGAATTATAAACTATGAATCAAATTATCAACTGTTATGTATGGAATGTTTACTAGATTATTTTGTTATTACCGAAAACATAAAGCAAACAAATCGAACTGACGTAAAAATATTTAAAAAAACCCATAAAATCATTTAAAATTAAGCTGTACAGGAAATATTGATTATATTATAATAATCTGACATATATAATGCAGTACTCAAACAAAACTTTGTAAAATGACTTTATTGAACCCTTACGTGAAAATAATTCTCTAGTAGCCTTGTTATTGACACCATGAAACACAATTCTGAACATGACCACTTTTGCCGATCCGTATACTCACAATGAAATAATCACGAGAAGATACTATTTGCATGAATGTATATATAATTTCCGATTTGCGGCAAATAAACCAAGTTATCATTGGAAAAAAAAAACAAAAAAACTGATGCATCAGGGTAAATATAAGAAACAAAGGGCTATTGTCATTACCAACTTTTAAAATCTAGATGAACATCATAACGTTTACAATAAAGGTCGTTCATTGATAAAATAACTGTCTGGATTACCATTTTCATTTAATATATTGTTTTGAAAATAAAAAGGACATAATTCGAGGCCATACTACAAGATGAAGTTGTAATATGACTGATGCTGGTGCTTCGTAAATCATGGTTATCTTTCTTCCCGGCTTCCAGACAATGTATCACCCTACTCAGCTACCTGTAAATTTACGTATAGTGGCAACAAATATAACGTAAAATGTGTTTGACCTGACCTTCATAACTGTGACCTGTCATTAATGTTCGAACTGACATTGATAAATTTGAATTGTTTTTTTTTATTCTGCTGACAGTCATCTTAATCTTTTGCAACGATCATGAAAATCGCATAAATTTACTCCAATTAATTGGTAATCATGTTTTGTGATAAAAAAATATTCTAAAAAACCAAATGATCGACAAAATGTGAAAGTGTCGTTTGCTGTTCTCCATTGCCAAGAATAAACCACATGAACTCTCGATAACAATGTATCTGTAAAAAGCGTATGGATATTTCCAAGAATTAGTATGTTTCAGTAAGCCCATCAGTGCTAATGATATAGATATACATTGTATATCAGAAAGTATGAAAGGTTGATAATTTCGAACCCCGTTCGTGTATTAAGGTAGGTTCGACTCCGATAATTATTGACAAGGATTGCCAGTTTTCTTGCCGAAGTTCAGTGGTTCTCTGTGGGCACTCCGGCATTCCTTCCAATAAAAACTGCCTGCTACAATATAGGGAAATGTGCTGAAAATAGTGTTCAACACTTACAATCAATCATAGGCGGATTTAATCAGATGCTATTTCGACAGGCATGTTCAGAAACTAGACAGATATGAAAGTGCCATCATTTACCAGATAATCTTAAATGTTGATGTTACAAATAGTTGCATTATCGCCACTCTTTGCATTCATATTTTCAAAAACGACTAATACTCGTGATAATTTTTACCTAATTAAATTTGAATATAAATGTCTGATCAATTTTGTTAAGAATAACTCAATGCATATTCGAGAGTTTTTGATAGATTCTGTACAATATTTTTTCAGGAAAAAAACTATCACACAAAATTTATGATTCATAAAATGATCAAAATCAAGACATGATAAAAAGTGAAACAAAATCTGAGGTATGCATGGTCTAGTTGTTAATGTCTAGTCTTAATTTGTACGTTTAGTTATGGAATAGTTTGTACATGTATATGTTTAATACTTTTAAATGTATCTTTGCATGAATTCACATCAAAATATATGCCATGTCATATTGGACGTCCAAATTTATGTATACATTTTAACTGAAGAGAATATCACAAACAATGCATATACTAGTACTGGCATTAAAAATGTCGCTGTCCTTTTCTTTGCCTTCTCACAATTCGTCCTAATATGTAGAAGACCTGATTTATAAACATGTCCTTGAGCTTCATATTCAACAACAAATTTGGCATCTAGGATTGCTGACTGTTAACCTGCAAGAAAATCGTTTTAAAAGAATGTAGATAAGAAAAGGGAAACATTTGTTCATGATTTACTACCGATGCTAGATACTTTTTGTCAAAAATCTTAAGTCGCAAAAATCAAACAATATCATGGTAAACAACAGTCTACAAAACACTACATTGATAACTGAAGACTGAGCTACGCGAACCCCACCAAAACCCGGTGGTAATCTCAGGTGCTCGTGGGGTTGGGAGGGTGTGTGTGATCAGATCTTGGTCTACATGTGGTACCCGCCGTGTTGATCATGGTAATTACACATTTTGTGAAAGACTCAATGGGGTATCACAATTAGGGAAAAGAGGAGTGATTACGACAATTAGAACATATTCATGATCATCTGTGACATATGCCATAACCTTCAAACAAATCATGATGGTGGCTGTAAAACTTTCGATGGGACGACTTCAACTTCAAAAGTAGGAACTCACGGTTCCATAGCTTCATTGCTAGAAGCGTCCTTCTATCATGAAAATCATGAAAGAAAATGCAAGCCCTGGAATATCGTTTCAACTGGGAGATTTATACTTTTCGCCATATGCAGGCGCTGATTGAATGTCGCTACATAGTAATGAAACGTTTATCAATAAGAAACCTGAAATCATCTCTTTTTTTAAAGAACAAAGACGTTTACCGGACCAATAAGAGTGACGATTGCTTTTCATGCGGATATTAAATAAAGGCAACAGTAGTATACCGCTGTTCGAAATTCATAAATCGATTGAGAAAAAAATAAAACCGGGTTACAAACTAAAACTGAGGGAAACACATCAAATATAAGAGGAGAACTACGACACAACAGAAATACAACATTAAAATGTAACACACACAGAAACGAACTATAATATAACAATGGCCATTTTTCTGGCTTGGTACAGGACATTTTAAGAAAAAAATGGTGGGTTGAACCTGGTTTTGTGGCTAGTCAAACCTCCCGCTTTTATGGCAATGTTAAATATAACATTAAAATGATAACATTACATGACAGGACTACAATACAAGTAAATGGGAGAACATATAGGACAAAGAAACATACGAATAATAGCTAACAAAAGGTACCAGGTTTAAAATTTAATACACAAGACGCGCGTTTCGTCCACAAAAGACTAACCAGTGACGCTCAGATAAAAAAAGTACGAAAGCCAAAACAAGTACAAAGTTGAAGAGCATTGAGGACCAAAAGTACTGGGTCGATACCTCTGCTGGTGGGCTATCAGTCCCTGAGGGTATCATCAGCTCAGTAGTCAGTATTTCGGTACTAACATGATTTATAACATACATCTAAAATTGCCCGTTTATAAATTTTGAAATTATACAGAAACTAAGGTTTCAACTCCCTCAGGCAAAGTTGGCCTTTAGATGGATTTGGCTATTTTTTTTTAGGTTCTATTTGGTTTATAGCTCTTCAACGTTTTCTGGTCTTATACATCCTTGGCTTTCAAATATTTGGCTTTGAGCGTTCCTGGTGAAGGTAAATCCAGAAAAGCGCTTCGAACGCATGAAATTTATAAAGGTTGTTTTAAATGTTTTTAACAGCACTGGGTCGATACCTCTGCTGGTGGACTATCAGTCCCCGAGGGTATCATCAGCTCAGTAGTCAATTTCGGTACTGACATGATTTACAACATACTATCTAAAATTGTCCGTTTATAAATTTTGAAATTATACAGAAACTAAGGTTTCAACTCCCTCAGGCAAAGTTGGCCTTTAGATGGATTTGGCTATTTTTTTAGGTTCTATTTGGTTTATAGCTCTTCAACGTTTTCAGTCCTTATACATCCTTGGCTTTCAAATATTTGGCTTTGAGCGTTCCTGATGAAGGTAAATCCAGAAAAGCGCTTTGAACGCATGAAATTTATAACGTGTTGTTTTCAATTTTTTTTTCCAAAAAGTTGTGCCAAATACGGCTAAGGTTATATGTCTGGGATAAGAAAATCCTTAGTATATAGAATAATTCATACTTTTGCAAACAGTAAATTTATAAAAATGACTATATAATAGATATACATGATAACACCAAAGTGGTGACTAACTACAGAATAAAAATACGGCTAAGGTTATATGTCTGGGATAAGAAAATCCTTAGTATATAGAATAATTCATAATTTTGCAAACAGTAAATTTATAAAAATGACTATATAATAGATATACATGATAACACCAAAGTGGTGACTAACTACAGAATAAAAACGGATACATAAAACAACATGAACCATCACATAAAAATTCACAGCCGAGTTAGCCAAAGAGATCAACGCAAAAAAAAGTGACGTCACATTTGAATTTCTGAAATTTCCCCAAAATAGGATAGAATTAAGATAGAATTCAAGATTTGGTTTATAATACGCATATAACATTTATTAATAACAATGAAAATAACAATACTAATTAATATAAAATGTGGTAGTAATTAGATAATTAATAGTATTATCTAGCTATGTCGGTGTTTCTTCTAAATCAAACTGTAAACCAAATATATCGTATAAATTTAGTTGACCCAAACTAAAATCTAATTAATGAACTGGGTGATTAATTATCTTTACCATAACACACGAATATAACAGAAAATAATAAGATTTACAACTACAAACGATAAGACATTTGACAAAATCCGATGAGAATAACAAATATAACATCAAGACTAAATACATGAATTTTGGATAGAAAAGTACCATGACACGTTTTTTAAAGTTTTATTATTTTTGTAAAGATTTAATCGAGCCAACCCAATATTACAAGCACAATGTTTTGACAAAATTAACGGCCTTGCAAATTTGTTTATTGCAACTTTGGTGGAAGCTAGTTTTTAATAAGCAATTCAATATCTTATTAAATATACCTAACTTGGTTACTACTTACATTATTAACGATTTTCAAAAATTTATATCCCATCCTGATGTTTCATCTGGTGGAACTTCCGAATTTTTGGGATAGTTGTCAAAATTGCTAAAATCTGCTGACCCTTTAATCTGTAATAAAACATTTAAACACATAAAGTGATTTAATTCAGTCAAAGAAGAGAAAACTACTAGTACATAAAATGAAAATCTTTATAGTATTAATTCGTGTGCAGTCTTGACCGTCGTTTGCTGATGTGCTGATGTGCTACCGTGATATCGTTTATTGTATGTATTAGACAATGTTATTGAATGAGGTTATGGAAGCATATGCATTATATTTATCTCCCAATCATGCATATAAATGATAAACCAATATTATTAAGTACAATACATCAACATGCATAATTTCATAATATTAACTAATAACAATGATTTTAACCACCTATTTGGATTACTTATTCACATTAATTCCCTAAAACCTATCAGAAAATATGCTATCATCAGGATTATTACAATTATTAAATGAGAATTTGTCATAACGCGCGAAAATCGAACACACCAGTATTTAAATTCTTATGTTTTGTAGATGATTTTCAGATTTAAGTGAAGTGAAAGCAAATATGCGTATTAAGGGTGTAATTCCCCTAATTCGATTTATTGTTGTCTCAAGCCTGAAAATATAATGTCTGCACCGGTTCCATTATTATGTATATTGCATTACCGCAAATTGACAATGAAAAAAATTGACGCCCATTCACGTTTCGCGTTTTTTTCTCCTCAAATAAGTCAGCGGTCACTTCAGCTGATATAATTGTGAAACTCTTTTAAAGACATCCATTCTAGTCATCAAAATGACAGGGGATAAAAAGGGCTTAAAATATAAAGCTTGTATGAACATCTAAACCAAAATAGTCCCAACAGAACAGCCAAAGAAACTTATGATCAACTATTTTGGTATGAGCTGAAACCTTCCAAATCCAGAAATGCGCTTCAAAATAGTCAAATTCTGAAAAATTTACTTTGTTTTTCTGTTTTTCAACTGTAGGTACCCGAAACCTTTGAATGCTTGAAAAAAGCAATGGTGTATTTCATCAATTTTGAATATTCTCAGTTGCAAAACTTGGAAATTTCGGAATTGCGGTTACAACTACATAGGACAAGGTATAATAAGGGCTATTCCTTCAAATACTCGTTTGCTTTTATTTTCTCCCAATGTTTTAATACATCTTTGGCTTTAAAAAATCTGGCCTGATGCATTCCTGATTACGGTTAATCAAAATTACTTCAATACAGGAGTCTGTAAATGTTCCTTTGTTGTGCAGTTAACTACAACCTACAATAATGTTTTTTTTTTACAGCAAAAGGAAACAACATAAATAAATTCACATAACTATTACCTTTGGTACAATTGGAGGAACCATTGATCGAGTTTGTAGACCTTCCCAATCAAAGCCTTGAAACCATCTACAACAGAATGCAATATGAATAAAATTATCAGCTGTATTTCGTTTTGTTAATTCTTAAAACATTTTTAAAAAAGGCGTCATGTTGCCTACTGTAATTTGCAAAAACTTTATACAAACACATATATGAGATCATAATTGCCTGAATTAAAGTCACATCATTCCAACATTTAAAGTAAATGATGATGATGCATTACGTAATACCATATTAAGAAATCACATACGCAATAGAAGGGTCCTGAAGTCTCAATTAACTCCACAAAACAACTATAGAAATCTTTTTGACGGTGTTCCCAAAAGATTACCAAAGAATTAAAAGACGATTGCACTCACACTTTTAAAGCCTTTTGCAAATCAAATAATGATATCAGTAGCATTTTGCACCATTTGAAAATTTCTCAGAATGCTTTGTTAATGTCTTGTTGAGTAATTTATCTTACTTGTTAAAGATATCGAAGATAGCATCTAAATGTTGTCTAGACCGTAAATGGTTTTTATATTACTCACTTGTGCTTTTTAATCTCATTAATGTTGCCTTTTCCGTATCCTAATCGCTCAACTGGACTATCTCGACAAAGCTTCTTTATCAACATTGTAGCAGTTTTACCAACTCTTCTGGGAAATTCTACAACGTCAATTCCTTTCAGGATTATGTTGTATGTTTTCATTGGATCAGACCCAGCAAACGGAGGACTAAAATGAAAAGATGGAATGTTAAATCAGTCGATATACCCCCTCCCCCAACCACCATCACCACCACAATATCAGTAATCGAAACAACCAATATATTGGTAAAACTACTGCATCAAGCATCTTCAAGCAGGTAATACAATTAGATTCGCGATATATAAGGGGGATTATTTTTTAAACCGATACAAAAGAGCAAAGTCAAGCATGACATCTATATTTTTTCTTGTCAGCAGGTATAGAACCTAAACATTTCCACAACTCAAGGGGGAAAACAAGATAGGGATATATACTGGAAGCATAAAGACAATCAATCAGTTGATCCCTCAATTAAGCGTTAAACATTATTAATTATATTGACGCATACACCTAAATGGATAAAGACGCATACACCTCCTAAATGGATAAAGACCCATATACACCTCCTCAACGGATAAAATTTAAGTTTGAATGTCTCTTCTTAAAAAGTTGAGAAACTCAAAAGAAAATCGGGATATTACCATTACATACAAAATTAACTTGACTGTAACAGTCACACAAAATCTCTATACATTTCAGTTGATTGGTAACTGCTTTACATTCCAGTTGTAATCATTACGCGCATATAAACATGACAATGACATGCTGATGTAACATAAGTTTACCCAACAGACTGACACGTTGTGATTGTATATTGCTACCTAATAAGGAGATCAATGCTAGAAGACACAACGCCAACTAGTGTCAGCTCTTAATCCTGAATACAGTGTACACATCGGAGATGAACCATGTACCAATTTCAAAGTTTTCTTTTTGATCAGGTTGGATCAACGACTTTTTGAACACGAAGCGAAGACGCTTCCACCACGACACTACCAACGCGATTAAGAATATTTAAATTTTCAGATTGGTAAATGCTAGATTTATGTAAATCATAGATTAGTATGACCAAAAACTCCAAAACATTTAGGTCAATTCAAGAGTTAAGCCTTAACTCAAAGAAAGTTTTTAAGTTTTTGATTTCCAAATAGTTTGGCCCCGAGTATCACTGCTTACATTAATTGTCGAAAAGCGCATTTGATGCAGTAACATTGGTACCGTTAATACTACTACTACATAAACTAAAATATAGCAGCAGACATCACCAAAACTAAAGCTTGGGCGTTATTGAAAATAGAGAAAATCTATATATTCCTTAGCACTGTCAATCGAAATGACCATATATTCTATTAAAATATAAAAAGATTGGATATTCTAAATGCAACAAATGATAATTAATCTAAAATGAATATTTTTCATCAAAACTTATAGAGAGAGAAAGCAAACAGCAGAAGGTGAAAGATAACATTCTTTCTGTTGGTTAACCAATATCAACACGGGGCCTTTTATAGACGACTATACGGTATGGATTTTCTCAATGTTGAAGGCCGTACTGTTGCCTTTAATTGCTTACATCCACTTCATTTGAACTTTGGTGGATAGTTGTCTCATTGGCAATCATACCATATCTCCTTATTTTTATATAAAGATATGACATAAAACAACCACTGAGTTTATTAGTTTTGTTAAGCTCTTAACCCTCTACATTTTAATATCGAACAGTAGACAAACATAACACATAAAAGAACATAGAATGATTATCAGTACAGAAAAAAACCCACTTAACTCTTAAATAACGGTGACTTATCTAAAGAACTATTTCAAGTGTGGATGTTCTGTCGTTCTAAAGAGTCACCCATGATTCCAAAGATTTAAAAGGTTTTTGAGTCTCGTTTAATGTCTCGAGTCAAGTAATGCAGACATGTTTTACCTGATACAAGAGAATTATTGGTATCATTGGAAAAATAACAGACAATAAATAACATTCATTATTTGGCTAGACACAATCCTCACAAATGAAAAATGACAAACTGTTATAGAAACGAAGTATCAATTTTTCTTCCAGAATGAAAATGACAGATTGAAAAGAGAATACAATCTTTGAGGAACCAAACACAGACATCCAACAGAATAATTGTATAAAAATTTCTGAAAGCGTCCTTAATATCATACCAATTCCCTAAAGGAAATCCAAAATCATTTTGGTGACAGCAATTTATTTGGTTCTGGTATATTGGGAAATTCAAAGAAATTTCTTTCATTTCAAGGTGACAGATTCAACTGATATTAACAATAACGTATGTCTTCGAAAATCTTATTAAGTCATTGATCGGCCCTTAATGTATATTGATTCAACATATTTATTCTGGTTATTTATGAACCAATTAAGAATTCTCTGACAGAAACTCCAGGAGGTGGCAAACCACAGACGATATATTTGAAGTAAGGGAATTTTATTCTTTTTAAATTAGCAATATGAGACGATTGTATCGGAATATACAATCTGCCGAAGAATAAGAAAGTATATATATATGTGAACTGACTGCAGCAAAGACGATGTGAAGTCATAAAACGACAATAACCTTTCCCCAATATATTTGTCACATGATATAAAACAAAAATGTAAAATATATCTTGGTATCCTTTCCTTAAACGAATTCGATTGTGAATAATTTCAAAGTTGTTGACGCAAACAGAAGGTAAGGAAGTTTCGGAAATAATTCAATCATACACTTGAATTGTTTTAAATTTGTCATTTCGGGGCCTTTTATAGCTGACTATGGGGTATGGGTTTTACTCATTGTTGAAGGCCGTACGGTGACCTGTAGTTGTTAATTTCTGTGTCATTTGGTATCATTGGCAATCATTCCACATCTTCTTATTTTTATAATAACTAGTGACATTACAATTTATAATTGGAAAGTATTTCGAAGCATCCTTAGTTTAGATAATGAAGACGACGCACGGTTCTGTTTTAATCTACTGTTGGAAAGTTTAAAATTAATGTGTAAATTACATGTTAACTATGCAGTGATTTTTGTTTTTTTGTTTTTATTTAGAATAACTGATCAATTCTTTGCTAAAAAAATCTTATTTATCTATCAAATGGATAATCTTTTTTTTACAGAACTGCATTGAGTATGTTAATAAAGGATTTGTTTCTGTCATTTGGAAAAACTATGTTTATTTCTTTCAGTTTAATGACTTTAGGTTTTTAGTGTATAAAAGGAAGAAAACACTATGTTTATAATAACCAATACGATCAAATTCATTCTATAGGAGTGACAAACAGTTACACAATAGTATTTAATAATAATACCTTCCAGTGAGCAGCTCAAACATGAGAATACCCAATGACCAGTAATCAGCAGCCCGATCATGTCCCCTGTTCAAAATAATTTCTGGGGCAACGTATTCTGGCGTACCACAGAAAGTCCATGTTTTCCGACCTTGACCAATTTTTTTGGCAAACCCAAAATCTACCTGTAATGAGAGATTACCAAAGTAAAACTATTGCGTTCAGTTTTTACATACATAATAGTCTTCAAATTTTGACACTACCATATAGCATTTCTGTTTAAATAGCAGAGCATGGTCAAATATAAAAGTAATAATGAAATACTTTATTTAAGGACGGTTACACAGTGAGCTAATACAACTCATGTTCGTTCCCTGAGGCCATAACAAAAGCAACGAAAAACTAATATAACAGGCAGTACTAACCAATTTGACATATCCATGGCTGTCTAACAACAAATTTTCTGGTTTCAGATCTCTATAAATTATTCCTCTGTCATGTAAATATCTAAAGGCTTCTATTACGCATGAAATGCAAAATCGAGCAGTAATCTCATCAAAACAACCTCTGAAAAATAAAAAAATTGCTTATTCAAGATTTTGAAACCATATTGAGTTAAAAATAATGGTATACTGATCTTTTATAAAGAAATTACTAAGAAACTAAAGTTCTAACTCCATCAGGTAAAGTTAACCGGCTATTCTTTTATGTCCTTTTTGGTAATAAAGCTCCAAACGTTTCGACGTATTTATACATCCCAGATGGTTGGGTTTGAGCATTCCTGATGAAGGTAAATCCCTCAAAGCGCTTTGGATGCACAAAATTTAAAAGGTGTTATTTTTCTTTTCAAGTAATTATTTTATAAGATTATGCAACCGTACAGAGGGGAGGTAAAGAACAGAACTAATAGGAAATGATTTGTCATTTTTAAAAATAAATTAAAGATAAACAACAAAAATAACAGGAAATGAAAGTAAAGTGTTTTTTTTTAACAAATACAGATACATTAAGCATCATTTTGCTGCAAGGCAGAGTTTAATGGTTTAATCAATTAAACGCAATACATTCAAGATGTAGTAATTGACAGAATTTTAAGCTTCGATTTTGAAATGCTGTGTTAAATAATTCTACTTTATTCATTTTATTATGTTTTCATTGTATAAAATATATTATAGTTAGTTGCGGTTGAAATTTCTACATTTTTTTCAGTTTTATGATTACGTTACTAAAATATACAACTGGTTGTAGATATGATCATTTGCTGAGAGAAGCCACATAGACTGAATTTATGTCTAAAATGTTTAAGTTTAAGTCAAAATGTTCTGTTTGTACCTGAATTGCCTTCTGTAAAGTCTTAAAAAAAGGAACTCTAACAAAAGTGCTGAATTTTCAGATATTTATCTTGATTTATTATTAACAATTTCATATTCACAGCTGATAAGTTTAGTAAATAATAAAAACAACCACACTTTGATGGTAATTCCTCAGGCGAAAAAGAGGTAGAAGTTACCAAAAGGGATATAAAACCCGTAGAAAACAGTCAACGCCTTGGTAAAAATTAAATGAAGGCGAGAGAAAAAAAAAACAACAGTCCATGCTAATGTTAAATGATTTAAACTAATCTTTTTTTTCCATCCCTTCTAATTATACACTCTTCTGCACATTTATCCCTCATTGACTTCCCCTAGGTTTGAGTCCTAGTGTTCTCGGAGAAGATTAATCCAGAAATGCGCATCACACGCAGCAGTATTCAATGTTTTACCGATCTCATTTACATAATCAAATTTTATGACCGGAACTAATAAGAAAAGTATGTACAAATTAATATATCATCACATTTTACAAATTACCGATTCTCGAAAGATCAAAAAGTGGAACTTTAAAATGAATGAATATCCAAAATTGTAATTTCACTGAAATAAAAACTAGATGTGTTCTCATCTGTAGCATTACTGCAAAAAATTTATAAACCGAAAATAAACCCCTGCAAGTCATCATCATACACTAATGTACCAAAAATCTGCTTAAGATATTCAAGCGTTACAATTAAGTCCGGATAAGTACAATTTTTAAATTTCAAGCGCATTAATTCCCCCAAAAGTCGGTCATGCGGAACAAAATACAAAATCGACCCGTAAGTCATCATTATACACTAATGTAAAAAAAAAAAATCAGATCAATATCTGCAGGCATCAGAACAAAAGTCCGGACAACTACTTGATGACGGAAAGATGGAATGACGGACGTGGGTAACACTATATAAATACCTCGGCCACTCAGTGGCAGGGCACACACATATATATGATATATTTTGAATGAATGTTAATATAATTAAAATGAAAATGGAAATGGGGAATGTGTCAAAGAGACAACAACCTAACCAAAGAGCAGAAAACAGCCGAAGGCCACAAACGGGTATTCAAAACAGCGAGAAAATCCCGCACCTGGAGGCGGGCTTCAGCAGGTCCCTTAACAAAAACGTGTACTAGTTCAATGAAAAGGGACGTCACACTAAACTCCAAAACATATAAATGAACTAAAATTAAAAAAACATACAAGACTAACAAAGACCAGAGGCTCCTGACTTGGGACAGGCGAAAAACTGCTGCGGGGTTAAACATGTTTTGTGAGATCTCAACCTTCCCCCTATACCTCTAGCAAATGCAGAATAGACAAACACACAGCAATACTCACAGTAAAACTCAGTTTAAAAGAAGTCAGAGTCCGATGTCAGAATAGGTAACAAAAAAAAAGAAACTAAGCAAAATGATAATGATACAGAAATTAACAAAGGACTACTAGCTGTTACTGACATGCCAGCTCAATTAAACTGATTGAAAGATTATGTCTTCGTCATATGAATAACAAGCACAATCCCTCCCGTTAGGGGTTTAGTATCATACCATCATAAAATATATAAGAAGAACATAACCCGTATCATGCCAAAAACTCGTTTTAGAATAAATGTGTTTATTTCCGATGCAAAGACCCTATGAGTGAATCAATATTAATACCAAAAATATGCCATCTTTAATGACCTGACAACAGTATCGTAACTATATCCCTTCTGAATAAGTCTGTTTAAAGGTTTGGTTAGCTTTTGAGGTGAATGTCGACATTTTTGTGCTTTGTATAGAATATTACCATAAAAGATTGGATGTGAAATACCTGACCGTATAAGATGTCTGCATGTTGATTTATATATACGAATGATGTCCTTGTACCGATGATAAAATTGAGTAAATGTTTTGACTAGTTTGTGATATCGAAAACCCTGGTGTTATAATTTTTCAGTAATACAGAGGTTTCTTTCGTTAAAATCAAATACGGTGTTACATACTCGAGCGAATCGAACAAGTTGAGATATATAAATACCATAAGATGGTGACAAGGGAACGTCACCATCTAAAAATGGATAATTAACAATAGGAAATGAAAAATCATCTCTCTTATCATACATTTTGGTATTAAGCTTCCCGTTAAAGATATAGATATCAAGATCTAGGAAAGGGCAGTGTTCATTGTTAGTATTAGCTTTATTTAAAGTCAGTTCAGCAGGATGAATCTCTTTAGTGCACATACTGAAGTCGTCATTATTGAAGGTAGGAATGCCCTTAACCGTCAGACGTCAAACGGTGATTTTCGGCTACCGTTAGCGTCAAATTGGTTATAATTTTATCGTGATTCGTCAAAATATTCTTATCGTGATTCGTCAGTGGTCTCAAATAATTAATCGTTACCGTTATTTTTGGAAAGAATTTAACGTGATTCGTCAAAATCGGTCGATTATTTTACCGTCATAAAGAAAGCGTTCATTGTATCGTCATGCACCAAAAACTACCGTTAACGTCATTTGGCCAGATTTTTAAGCGTTATTCGTCATGAAGGTACCCACATTACAAACCTCATTATTGAGAGCCAATATAACATCTAAATATCTAAAAGTGTTATTAAATTTTTGTATCAGATGTTGTTTCGATGGGTCTTTGCTTATTTAGCTTGAATTCCAATGTGTACTATGTTGTCGTTAATATCAAGTGAATCAGGTGTCAATTTCTGCTAATGTACAGATATCTGATGGCTATACGTAAAAATCCAACTTATTAAACAGGTTCTGATTGATGTCTTTCCGGCTCAAATTATAATTGCAATTTTATATGGATAAAATGATAGAATCAACAGGCTAAGCTCCTAGTTAACCTCAGGTAATATTTCATTCAATCAAACATCTAATTCATCAATCTGCAAGTCTTGAATATAGGAAACCGTTATTCATTACAAGCTATTATCAACAGCAAACATATCATATCAGGTGTTATGCCTAAAAATGGCAGTACATTAACACATATGTGTGTGGAATTTCATATTGACGGAATGTATACTATTTTACAAATGTCGTCTGATAAGGTAAAACATCATGCACATATTTGGTATGGGATCATATTGTTAAATCTGTAGTTTGCTCTACAGTGTTTATTATTTGACTGGTTTGTCTTTGCGTCTTGTTTGTTTTGTCAATGGTGTTGTTTGTCTTTTTTGGCCTATGTTTTTAACCTCCCCTTTTTAACAATTTTTGTATTTTTCAATAAATAAAGAAATTCTTTATTCCTTATATTAAGTTAAAAAGCTTACCTGTCTCTGAGTATTGTCCATAATTCTCCACCAAGGCACACTTCCATCAGCATATATACATATTTAACATCTTTAAAAGTTTTATATAATCTGTAATTACATAATTTTGATGACAATAACTGTCGGAAAAAAACATTTCTATAAAATTTCTTAAAACAAAGCACGGTTTCGTATTTTTTTTTGACAAAGCGTGTCTGTCATTGTGGGCGTCTTACGCCATCATTGCACAAACTAGCTACATATTAGCTAGTATTAAATTACTTAATGATACGACATGAATTAAATAATACTTTTTTATAAACATGTATTTGTTATTTACAAAATTATAAATTAACTGATTTTCACATTGTCTAATAGTGAACTGTTTTAAGAATCCTTCTATTTACTGTTTTTAAAAATAAATTTTATAGTTTCCGAATTAAACGAAAAAAATGTACCCAAGAAATAAAAACTGAGGGAATTGCATACAATCCAAAAGGAGTAAAACCGGATGATAAATCAGAAGCAGAGAATTAATCATAAACGTCGACACTCTTGAAACGAACAAAGGGGTCACTATGAAATTAAAGTATCCATCAACATTCTCGTCTGTCTAAACACGTTTGACATGTAGAAACCTACGTATGTTTAGAGCTAGGGAGGACAAAATGAATAAAAGCAAATGAGGATGGCACATATTTAAGACAGTACAATACCCAAACAGACATCTAGATACCCGCATACATTCCTTAATGATATTTGATATTTTCATAAAAACAGGGCTTCATAATAATTAGTAATCGTTTGCATCAATTAAGGAGCTTATTTCAATAAAATCCAAAAAAAAGTATGAGCGAATATACGTGACTTTATGAGTATTGATTCATTCAAACATTAGGCACCAACATCAACAAAACCAACCAATAAATTGATTTAAATTGACAAAAATCTGATGGACCAATCTTATAAATCAAAACAACTGATATAGCTGTTATAACTGATAACAAATCATAAGAAATTGCCTTCCAATATCTATCAACACTATGCACTTGATAGTTAAACTACATCATGCAATTGTAATATTCAGTCTAAATAAAAATATATAACTTATTACCTTGCTATAAAGAGTGAGCGTGCTTCTGACATTATTTTCTTTTCTGAATATATATGTTCCTGTTGTCGGGTATCAACAATATGTTTCTTTTTCAAACACTTTAATGCAAAAGTGTTAGACCGATCGGCTGTTAACTGTACCTAAAATAAGGAAATACAAAATATGCCACATATAAGCAAAGATCAATCATTCTATTTCTTATTATAATTATTGTGGTTATGCCTAACGAAAGCTTGCCAATAATCCTAGAACAAAATAATATGATTTTTCCCCTAATTCGTCGGAATCGTAAAGGACTTTACAGAATAAACCAGTCGAGTAGTTTAGTAGATTGTGCAATTGCTCATTGGGCATAACATTTACAGTAAATCCGTTAAGAATGACACAACCTCAACTGGCAAATGGGTTTTGAACTGGAGAATATAGTTTTATAGAAGTTATCAACAGACAAATACCAACATCTCCTAGAAGTGAAAGTGGTATTCTTAAAATTCATAACCGAAGCATCCTTTTTATGGATGCATACCATCTAAGATGTTGCTTTTATCTTTATCGTTCGTGTTTTGTCCTCTTTGTTTTAGTTTTCAACACCCTTTTTGGCATATTTAGTCGGTATCTTCTTTCTGTTATGTATTATTGATTGGTATATTATTTTTCAGATATTTTTTTAACCATCCCAGGTTGGTTCATTAAAACATTTCTTGTGTTTAATCGGATTTTCTTGCAGCATGACAATCAATATTAAATGGAACTAAACGTTGGCTTATCATGTGAAAGCATTACAAGGACAAGTTTAGTATAGAACGATTGATAACGATATAATGAACAAGTAATACAAAAATGTAATTCAAGATATTTTCATTAAGTAACAATTAATCATTACCCACTTAGACGACCAATTTAGAAAAAAATGGTTGAAAGTTATTTATACGAAATCAATAGGGTCAATGTTAATTCAGAGATAAATATACAGGAATGCTATATTTAATTGGGGGGATTAAATGACATCTCTGACTGACAATGAAAGCTTATCTTAGTATAATTAATCGTTATTATGCTATAATTACTACATTAGCAACGTGCTGTAATATGATCATCACATCTAGCTAAGTTCCGGATCGATCATGCAGATAACTCTATCGCGCAGTACATACGCGTAATAGTATCAAATAAAACAAAGATAACATATTCAATCAATTTAACGCAAAGTTGAAATGTAAGACAAGCAATACAGGTATCACGACAGTTTAAATACTCTCAATTTCCATATAGTGATACGTCCAAGGAATCCTCTAAGGGTCCATTTCATTACCACTTATATAGTGATACACCAGAGGAAGCATCCTTTGGTCTATATCATTACCATTGATACATTGATACAACATGGATCAGTATACTTACCAGTTATATATTTCGTGTTTGGTTACTTGTATATACAGTAGTAGTCGATGCGTCGGCATTGTTCATGTTTTATTCAATACATAACAAACAAACGTTTCAACTCCCTTATGCAACAATGACCAAAGATGGTTTTGGCTATTATTTCATGTCCTTTTTGGTCATACAGCTCTTAAACTGCTTCGGTTCTAATACATCCTTTTTGTTAAATATCCGACTTTGAGCATTTCTGATGAAGATCAAAATCCAGTAAAGTGCTTCGGACGCATGATATTTATAAAGTGTTGTTTTTTTTCTTAGTAAAATTCAACTAACAACAAAATAAGATGAAAAGAATTACTTGGAGCAAAAGAAACAAATGGCTATATACAGCCCCTTATGCATTTTTGGAATGCCACTGTACGAGTTTGGAAGGGATTTTTTGGTACAAAATTAGTATCTGGACTAAACTTCTATGGCTGACATTTGTCAGAAATACACGGAGCAAAGATCATTATGTAATCCTGATTAGTAATAATAAGTGAAATATGAATCACTGGAAATCTGGTAGAATGTCCTTGCAAAATTTCCGAAGACATTATCATATCAATGAACTGAGGATACATCTTAACTTCTTATCACAACCCAGTTATGCCATAATCATCACAATATAAATAAGAAGGTGTGGTATGAGTGCCAATGAGACAATTATCCATCCAAGTCACAATGTGTAATAAAAAGTAAACAATTATAGGTCAAAGTACGGCCTTCAACACGGAGCCTTGTCTCACACCGAACAGCAAGCTATAAAGAGTAACACATTTCAAACAGGAAAACCAACGGTCTAATCTATATAAAAAACGAAAAACGAGAAACACTTATGAACCACACCAACAAAAGACAACCACTGAACAACAGGCTCCTGACTTAGGACTGGTGCATAAAAATGCAGGCTTATAATCAATGGAAAGGGTAGAATCAATGAGAATATTGTTACTAAGTGCCAGAGTCCAGACACAAAGCAAAGTAACTCTTCCATTTGATTGCATATGAAGAGATAATACACGGGATGAATATATGAAACCAAATACATTGATTGACTTGTGGAAGAGGGTTCTAGAGGTTCTATAGAAGTTAAGAAGACAGCTAAAGCAGACAAGGAAATAATTTTGACTTCTAAACATTGTAATAAGAACGCTGTAAACTATTCATTTAAATGTGTACATAGAGATCAGCACAACTATGTAAGGGATAACACTCAAGGCTAGAAAGAGAGCAGTGAAGATGGTTATCAAATATCAGAACATTTGAACATGATTTTATTTCTTCCATAAAATCCGCAATACTTAGTAAAAATAAACCAATTAAAAAAGAGATATTAAAAGACAGAACATCTGTTGAAAAATTAGAGGTTAAAACAGTTTACTGATGTTCAAATTTCATAAACGTTAAGTAAACAAAAAAAACAAGGAAAACAAACAAAAACCAGGGAAATATAAAGAAGTATTACGCACAAAACGATATAGAGGATTCAAGAAAATAAATAGAGGGATGTTCGAGTAATTGATGTAACTTTAACGACCATCACAATGGCTACTGTTGGCTAACGGTAAATGAATCTGAAGAAGGTTGCATAATATAAATCTGAAGACTCTACGTTAAATTAAGACGACAGTAGTTTACCGATGTTCAAATCTCGTAAATCGAGTAAGAAGAGGCCAAAAAATGAGGGTATCTTATATATTCCAAAAGGAGCGCGACCAGGTTTGTCGACAAGGTTAGCGTCTCTTGCTGTGCTTGTAATGTGGTTTCAGTCGTTATTCCTCTTAACAGACCATACTTACCAACTCAACTCGACCAAATCCGCCCATTCCTAAAGTAGCAACTATTTCTAGTTGGTCAAGTGTTATGTATGAAAATTCATTCTGCATCTTATCACGGACTGGTGATAAAGTAACATCTGAACCACTTCCACCACTAATTCTACAAAATAAATTATTTATATAAATTACCTCTTGATAGAAGAGACATATAGTCCCATACAATTTGAGAAAAATCACTCATTATAGCTTATTTTTCTATTATTATGTCTGTCGCTTATTATTATTTGTTGATCAACAGAGAATGGGTTATTGTCACTCAATGATATTTGTCTATCTATTGACCACTGTGTAAATGCGTGCGAATATTATTTGTTCATCATTAGACCGTGTTTGTTTCTTGCATCGTATTTTGATAATTTGAAAACCTAAAAGTTTATTTTGTTCAATGTTATTTATTTACTTGTAGACCATTGTATTATATGGTTCATTTGTTTAACTGTACCATTCGTTTATATTTTACCACTGATGGCGGACTGTTGGTACCCATGGGAACAACAAGTCCAGATGCCACTGTTTCAGTATTTGTATAATTCAAATTTTCTTCTTTTACTGAAAATTTTCAGTTATTAAAGTTTGAAATTGTAAGATAGGGTTACCATAAGTGTTGGTTGTTATGTTTTAGCTCTTTTTGTTTTATGCACACGCACGTTGAATGTATTTGACCTTCAAAACTATTGGTCTGCATTCATGCACGTAATTAAGGTTTCTCCAGAAACTAGTATCGTGCCAACTGATATCTGTAATATGGATTTATATTATCGGTAGATAATGATGTTTACGTTGCGGGTTATATGTATCACGTGTGCGTTGCTCACTGAAATAGGTAAAAAAACGTTCATTTTTCAATTACTATTGTTTTGATGTTGTTTATTTTTACTTATTTATTATCTACAGACAATTGCATTCATGCAAAGATTGCTGGTCATTTGGTCAGGGCGCCTATTGATTGTTCAAGGTCAACAAGCTCTAATTGTTCATGTTTCGAAATCCATTGATTTTTATGTTGCTGCCTTCCCAACCTACATCTATGTCTTCGAATTGCTGGTCAAAGGTAAGAAAGTTTGATTTGAAAAGAGAATAAACATATTTTTAGCATGTTAAACCGTCATGCTAAAAGTAAATCTGCAGTAAATAATTAAGGATCAATAAATGGAGAAATCTATATGGTTATTTAGAGGAAATTGCTTCTAATGTTTTCCGTTAATACCTATACAGGCTTCTGGCTAACGGTATTGTATAACTAGCAATTCTTCAATATTGGAAGAGAAATAAAAACATACTGACTGATTTGTACTTCTTATCTTCTTGTGTTATGTTTATTCATGTTTTGGTTGGTTTTCGTTATTAACTTGCGAATGTTATGTATTATACTAAGAAGGATATAACACATTACAAAGTAGGCTCAGAAGAGATTTTTCGGGGGGGGAGGGGGGAAATGCGGTCTATACAAGCAAAAAAAAGTTATCAACTTCATAACTATTACCCTAAAAACCTTCCCAGTTGATACAATATTCATGGGCTTGCTTTTCATATTGTAATTTCCTTCCTGTTTCTGTTTATGAAGGAAGCTATTGAACTGGGGTGGGGTAATAAAAGGTTAGTCATCTCTTCAAAAATTTTACGAGCGATCATGAATTAGTTTACAGTTATATCTGTATCACATATATGTTCAATGTGTCTTAGCCAAAATCCCTTTACCGAACACGACAAACACCGGACTGATTCTTGATCTGAGCAGCAAAATTGGCGCCTTAGTGAATCGGGAATGTGTACCCTACCGGAGTTTCTGAGTTCATCCCATGTTGTTGGTGATGTGCATATCTTAATCTTGAAGGTTTTTTGTAGTGTTTTGTGGGCTGATGTAGGGTATAAATTATCTTTAGCTGAGGTAATATGTTTGATTGCCCTTTGGTATTTTCTACTATTTTCTCATAAAAATAAGTTGTTCACACATAACCTTACTTCATCGTTTTTCAATTGTATTTAAAAACAAGTGCTGTGCTACATATGTTGTTTTTTAAGATACCTTTCGAGTAAAAAGTTAAACCAAATACACTTTCTTCATACCCAATTTGAAATATCAGATTCGAAAAATGGGAAGCTTACTTTATTCAAATGTACTATAACTCAAAAATTGTCAGACTAGAATAAATTGTGTTTTTGCGTTAAATGAAAATAAATAATATAATGAGAGTTTTGAGCAATATAACAAAAACAAATAATAAATCTTCCAGAATAAAAGAGTCTTTTTATAAAACGAAAAGAAAAAAAATCATGCAATTTCAGATATAAAACACCTTTAAAATAATGAATAAATAGAAATGAAACAAACAAATAAAAAAGGTAAAGCATAACAAAACAGCCACCTTGTACACAGATTGTAATAGAAATTATAAAAATATGCATCAGCCATTCCCATGCAATTCCAAATGATAATGATTTTTGTAACTCATGTCAGTTTTATCGTTACATTATTTTTTCTATATGTAACGATTCTATCTTCTGCAGTTAAAGATTTAAAAAAGAAGAATAAGAGATGCAAATAAAATTAACATTTTACTTGTGCAACCGTTGACGATTCCGAAGCAATGTTACTCGTGATTTACCAATGCAGTTTGTTTTCTTCGATGACCTATATACACAATTTGAAATCTGTTAAAATTTCCATTATAGAAAATCTTTTTGTATTCTTCTTTTTATTTCCATTTTAAAAGTCAGCATGAAAAGAACTTATATGGTGGTAAACATTTAACACCACAGCAATTGAAATATAAAAAAAAAACCAAATGGAATTTAAAACATATTTGATATTCATATGTGACAAGAACATTAAAGGTACCCATTTTTCTGCGCCAAATGCGCAAATCGACAATAAATGTCTCTTCAGTGATGCTCGAGGCCAAAATATTTGAAAATTCAAAGCTTATTAAAAAAAACTGAAGAGCTTATAAACCAAAAAAGGACAGCCAAAGCTGATTATAATGAAATCTAATACTATTATTACCGTTGTGCTCCTCGTGCTTCATCTCCATAATCTTTTTCTTTCAACTCATTTAAGTCTCCAATCAACTGATTGAATGATCTTAAAAAAAACAACAACAACAAAACACATATTAATTTAAATATATAGAATAATAGTTTAACAACGACTTTTCCCAGATCTTCTTGCATAATGATCTTCTGTGTGTATTTCCTACAATTGATATATTTTAAATGATCATGTAATTCTCAAAACTTTATATGTTTGGTGATTGTAGTGTTAAATGCATTTACTTATATTTAACTTTCTTTCTTAAAAAAAAACTAAGGATAAAAATATACATGATTTAGTATAAAAAGAATTTAAACAAATTCTAAAAGTAGACAATCTTACTCTCTGTCAACGGTTAAGCATTCTACACCAGGAGCTAATGCTATTACATTTGCTGTTCTTCTATCTTCACTGAAATAAAGAAAATAAGAAGAATATAGGTTTAAAACACAAGTTTGCAATAGTTTGTGACAAATTAAAATATGATAAAATTTTTGATAGTGGTCAAGTAAAGTTGTACATTTAAAAGACATACACATGTTTGCAAAAAGGGTTCGATTTCCTCAAGGATATTTTTGATCATTTAGCAAAATGTTTATACTTTAGACCATACTTGATGACACCCGCCAAATCGCGGCATTTATTATAAATATTTTCAAATCAATAATGTTAACTCAAAATTACATACTAGTTCTTACTATTAGGTGAACTATTTTCGTCAAGTTGAATTGCTTTCTCACTTTTGTCATGGATATAATGTTGCTAGAATTTATTTTCATCGAAGAATGATGGATTGTTGTATGAAATTCTTGTTGGTTATTGGACTTATCTTGTTTTATTTGTTTAAGTTAAATCTGGTAGATGAAGCAGCAACACACAAAACAGGTGTCCTCATTTAGTATTATTTTTCAAATGAAAGAATTACAACTAAAAAAAATTCCTTTATGTACAAAACCGTTTTCTAAATGTAAACCGGTTGATTTTACTATTACAAGAAATGAGATAAACTAATAAATAATACATGGCATAAATTCAAGAAGATTTAATTTCGGGGATGTCTACATTAAAAACAAATTTGGACTTTAAAATAATCAACGATTTAAATATTTTTTATTAAATCTTATAAAATTGTTTCCCATCTATGTACATTTTTTTTTGGATATTTATTACGAATCCGTAACGTATATACGTCATAATATAGTTTATTCATTGATTGTTGATCGAAAACTTTGACTGCTATTTAACTTTCGGGTTGTTGTTCAGATATTTACCGAGAGTGACCATGGTTAAGGTCGCTGCAAAGGAAACAGCTGTCGGCGTATTAGAGTACGGGAAGACAATGATTCAATAGTAGTACATTTTTTAAGATTTTGATGAAAAAAAGAATTTCTTTTACAATGACGCTTGTTTTATGGTAAAACATAGCCACTCAAGCATATAAAAACCCATCAAAGATACCAGCCTTATAAAAAATATTCAACTTGTTTGTTAAACTTGAAGTATCTTATGACTTTAAACAGCATAGCGTAGGGCTCAATAACATTTTGATAATATGGATAACGGAAAAATAAATATGCTTGAAATTTTTTTTATGAACATTATTGAAACTCTTTCTTATCGACCTGGTTTAGACTCCAATTCTGATCCGTAACAAAAATATAGGTGGAAGAACTTTTTTTCGTCTGGTCTATCCAGAACTTTTCTTTTTTAAACATTTGAAAACATTTCACGGTTTAATTACCTGAGCAAAGCCTTTTCTCCAAAATATTGACCTCGGTCTAGTTTTCTTATTTCCTTTGGATCGTCAAATCCAGCTATCTTCTGTGTTACCTGAACCTGAAATAATTTTTTACATATTTTCGAATATTCATTTGTTCTGTGTCTTAAGACAGATGACTAATTTTTACCATGATTTGGAAAACAGTTGTTATGAAAATGAGGAAAATGGTGTTGCTTTTTGTCATTGCTCAAGAATAAGTATTAACGACAGGAAAACAATTGTTTTTTTTTCTCATAGATCTTGAATTGTATATGTTCTTTGTTGTCGAAGCTAACAAACAGATCATGCAATTTTAATTTATGAACTAGTTCAAAAAAGTTAAGCAAAACATTGATAAAATATTGAATAAACGTCAAACATTGGACTGTTCTGGTCATTGCTTATTCAACTAAAACTTAGGTTTTGTTTGTTTTATTCAGGCTCTTGTTTATTTTCTACTGATATTGTATATATGTATATTTGACTTTCCAAACTTTATTTATGAACGGCCATGTTTCTTTAAAATGCTTTAGAATGCTAATAACATTAAACAGTGGCAATTATTTTCCTGCACTAGATGCGCTTTCCGCTAATGAATGTCAACTTGTGATGGAGGCCAAATTTGGAAATAAAAACGTTGAAAAGATGAAGAAACCGAAGAGGACAAAAAGTATAGCCAAACCCGACTAACGTATGTTGCATGAGTGATATACTTTAACTTCATGTTTTTAATTTGTTTCTTTTTTAAGATATACAAATGTTTACCTCTCCTTTATTGATAATGAAGAATGTATCCCCGACAGCACCTTCTCTTATAATGAAATCTCCTTCATGATAAAAGTCCTGCAAAGTAATAAAAAACAAATATCAAAGCCGATACAAAATCAGTTGCATATAGTATCAATCAATACTGGTTGGATAAGAAAATGGACACTAAATAAAGATAGAACAAAAATTAAAAGAGCAAAAGTAAACTGATGCCATCAAATTAATTGATTGTATCACTTCTCTTCATTTATATCATTTGAATACTAAAATAAATTGGAATGCATATGAGGATGCAAGTAAATGCAGAAAAACTTACCACTTCAAGAACATCAGCAATCTTGGCCAATTTATCAGTTGGAAGATTTTGCAGTAATGGAACACTATAAAAGCAAAATGATATATCTTTAAAAACGTAAGAAACTGCAAAATGATTAAATCAAAAAGAAAATATTAACAATAATCATTACCAGTTGCATATTTGTACTTAATATAAGATTTTCTGAATTTAAGTTTTGTAAGGAAAAGCTTTTCAGCCTTTCACAATTTAGATATCAAGAAAAAAAGATAATAAGTCGAAATCTACGCTGTGTTAAAGGATGAACAAATTAATTAACGGATAGTCGGGCAAAGTTCTGTTGCAAGAAAACATTCAGTTGCCTCTACCAAGCCAGGAATATGACAGTTGTTTTCCATTCGTTCCGTTTTTTGATAACGTCTAACGTTTGATTTTGTCAGTTTCATGAACTTCCTCTTCTGGAAGTTAACTTGGAGTTCAGTAATTTTCTTAATACTTTTTTGGCAATTAATAAGTAAGATAACATATTGAATCCGATGGTTATTATGTAATCAGTGATAATATGCTACTAAGGACAATGAAACAATACTAGTTTTATAATCTCTTTCGTATGACCTTGGAAGTAATATATTGACAATATTATACTTCCATGGTATGACTGATGAAAAGATCAAAAATAATATAAAATAAATATGACAAATCGTTTTAATGATTACATATTTCTGCAACTCAATAATACCATTTTATCAGATTCGTATTAAAAAAAAAATATGTTTTTTTTTCTCAAAAAAAAATAAAGTTCTGTATGAACTCAAATACTTAATAAAAATTCATTTTTAAGTGTCAAAAGTCAAAACCAAAATTTAGAAGAAACACAATTTGAACCGGTTTAGTTTTTTCAATGAAACTTTAAATTAAAGAGTTTTTTTTTCTACCGATCAAGATCGACACCTGCTTGTAAGTTTTATTTGTTCTTACACCAAATATTCATTAGTTTCGATATAATTACATGTAAGTTTACCTTCGTAAAAATTTGATATTTTCTTCTTGTCGTTGTAAACCAGTTTTCATCATAATAGCTTGGAAAACCCGTCGATCTAGAACCCATACTCGGATATCAGTTAGAGCTGAAATAGTAAAATTTTTAATTTACAAACAGTTTTTCATATTATAAGTCGATTTCACATCAATATCAGCTATTGTAGGTAAATTCAATACCTTTGAATACCATTTATTATATCTAACTACCCATTTACATTCATTCGAAAAAAACATAAGTCGCTGTCCCAGCAATAGCTGCTATTATTGATAACTATCAAAACTAGATATACGGATAAATATTTTTATCCAGCTTTACAAAATTTCCGGCTGAGAAGGTGCCTGTTTGTGTGTGTTGGGGTTCGAGGGAGCAAACATATAGTCAGTGGATCCACCGCCTTTGATCACAGATCACTAAATTTCTGACGGCTTTTGTCTGGATTGTCTGGATAAGAATAATTCGGTTTGTATGGCTAATAATTCAAGGGCAATCTATAAAATCCAATTAGATGCACCGACTAGGCTCTTACGTTCACAACATATCGCTAACGATAAAAATACGTTACATGAGAAGGCACAATACAAAGGTAGTACTGACTTAACTGCTTGTATGTATAGAAAGTAGCAAAAGAAGTTAATAGTGCGTTATGTTGATACTAAGGAATTGCCTTTTATATCGTACACTTATAAAAAGGCTGGCAAAAATAGAATTTAAAAATTTTCTAAAAAAATAAGAGATTTAGATATGATGCATGTTGTCATGTTGTGACAGAGGAGACCTTAGCTTTGTCAAAGACCGAGAGGGTTGTTTGGTGTTGATGACAGATCTTTGATAATCTCTGTTAAATCTTTTTCTAAAAATGTGTAGAGGTTAAACTCTAAACTTCTTTTGTGCCGTTTTTCTTTCATAAACAATGTCTATGTTTCAACCAACAAAAACAACACGCAAATATTAAACAACAAAGTAATCTCTATGAGTTGGTTTGTTCAAGATACAACTGGTTTTAGTGGAGAACTTTTCAGAACATTAAGCATGCATTTTCTGCTTTACAGCCTATACTGCATAACAATAGCTAATACGAATAGAAAAAAATCCATAGTAACAAAAAACAATTCATATTCAAATGCACATCTTCTAATGAACTACATCACACTTTTAAAATATTGTTATGCCAATGTAGTAGCCACTAGTGAGAGTTTAACGACCTTGATTACTTATGAGGGTCTGGAACGGCCAGTCATTTATATAATTTAGCATTAAATGGTGATGTTAATTTCTTTGACAAAAACGGTCAATTAAGTCAGTGAAAGTCTAAATAATAAACAGCATTTATCAATAAATCGGTAAGACTCTTGTGATATAGGATGTATCATATTGCCACAACTTAATTGGTCATATCTGAGATATACGCAGATTGGATAACCTCAAGGATTACAGAACTGATTCCATAAATGATAAAAAAGATGACTTTGTCTGTTGCTTGAATCCTATCAAATGCTTGTAATTCAAACACAGTCTACTGCAAAATGACAATATCAGTTAGTTTCCATTTGAATGCTAATTCGTTTCTGATTTAAATGGAGGAAACTGTCAAGAAGAATCCATAGAAATTTATACTTTAAATACAAATGATTGATCTGTAATGACTTTGTGATATAAAAAAAATATATTGAACAAAATCATACAATTTATTGATCGGAAAGAAAACTTTAAAATCATAGAATGTTTTGATCGAAAGAAAAATTTGGGTCACCAACTTCATGTTTTTTTCAATGATATGATGGTAAGACAATCAGAAACTTTCAGAAGTCCACTGTTGAAAATGTCAGATGTAAAACAAGAATTAATACCGGTATGATATACTGCATAAAATAACTAGTAGATGTAAATTAAGATTCTATTATTTGTCAAAATATACTTTTTGAATTGAATATATACTATTTGTCAATTGATAAACTGTAAATCAAGGAAAGGTATGACATTGTATTACAGGTCTAACAAATTTCCAATTTCTTAAATTTAACTTTCATGATAAATGGATATTAATATTCAAAGACAGCAATTACATGAAGGAACCATTAGATTTCATAAAAAAAACCTACAAAAAGATATGAAACAAAAACATATAGGCGTCCGTTATTACCGTTCATATATTATGTGATATGAGAATAGCATGCATGAAGCAAAGTACAATTTTACCAGACTGCAAGCAAACCAATGGTACATGGCTAAAAAGAAAAATCTAATGCAACTTATTGAATTCACACCCTGTTTAGGAGAGGTTCGTATAGCTCGGTCTTAAGTTTTTGTGTAATGTTTTTTTTGTTGTTGTTTGTAGTTTCGTTGTATTTATTTCTGCCACGGTTTTGTCTGTTGATATTAAACTTATGATTCTCGAATGCGCCCTTGCTATCTTCTGTCTCTTATTATCACGAGACAACATGGTAACCACTGGCATATTATCACGAGACAACATGGTAACCACTGGCATATTATCACGAGACAACATGGTAACCACTGGCATATTATCACGAGACAACATGGTAACCACTGGCATATTCTCAACTTGTTTCTAGCGTTTGTGCAAAATTATATGGCCAAAAGATCCCATTGATATGCAAGTACAAAATAAAACGGGCAACTCCTGGATATTCTGGAGGACACATTAATGTTTGAGAAAGACTTCGTGTAAACATATTAAATTTCAAAGTATATACCGACTACAACTATGCATAATTTACAATAGTAATAAAGGTACACAAAATGGATACATTATTTTTGAATCCCGCAATTAATGATAACTACATAGGACACACTGACAAAATTTGTGTATTTTTTTATCTCTAAATTATTTTTTTCAAATAAATAAAACGTTAGTCATTAAATTTTCGTGGAAGATTGGGAAAATGTAACTCCCCTGATATCATAATCAAGGGCGTCTGAACGTGCAGAAACTTGTGGAAGCCATACACATATTAGGAGTACTGTAGGTTCTCAAATATATCGGTGATATACTCACCTCTAACTGACGCTGTCCTTGTACAGTTATAAAGTATTGCCAGTTCTCCGAATGCCCGACCTGCAGTCATTTTACCAAGAACTTTATTACTTTTAAGCACCTCTAGTTCACCATCTACAAAATACATGTTATGTCATCTTAGTTTGCTTTAATGAATATTAGTAAAACAGTTCCCGCGTTTCAAAATAAGCAACAATTGTGCTTATCCTAATCAAGCTCAAGTTCAATTAAAGCAATGGCGGCCTTTTTGTATGCAATTGTTTCTCGTCTTTTTTTTTCAGTGTGCCACTGCCTATTTTTGACATTTTTCTATAGTATGGTTTAATTTTATTTGTTCAGTATTACCCCATATCCCCTTTTCAACGCAATGATTCCAAAAATAAATGAAGATGACAAAAATCAGTAATCAAAATTGAAGGGTACAAGACTACGAGTTACATACTTTGAATATGCAGCACCAACTACACAATTTTGGAAAGTTTATTAACATAAAGGTCAAAGATTTAAAGTTTTCGTAGGAATTTTGTCTAAATTAAGTTTTATGAACTATTAAATCCAAAATATTTTTACCAAAAAACAGTACTTTCAATACAGAAATCATCCAACGATGAAAACTATATAATTACATTAGTAGAAAAGACCTTCTATTACAAATTATTACTACTACTGTTTTCCCAGTAGAATAAATGCTATTATAACGAGATCGTAACCAAAGCTCATTATAAACAATGTTTCTGCATGACATGTACCTTGCTTGACAATGATGCCTGGTATCAAGAATGCACACGAGAAGATGTGAAATATAACAAAGAATATATATATATATATGTATATGTATATGTCGTATGTTAGACAGTTGTTTTGATAAAGAAAAAGAGAGGCGAAGGTGTTTGTCAAATAATTTGAAAAGATGCACCTGCGAAGTCTGGTTTGAAATGGTCCACCCATTAGTTTCGTTAAGGTTTCAATTTTCTATTACTGATGGACTTAATTGATGTAGTTTGTAGCCGTATCAGTCCCCAAGGGTGACTGGGGAATAGAAATATGGTCACTTCAGGTCTTCTTCCGACTGGCAGTAAAACCCTTGCCAAAGTGGGGCGTCCGTTTGGCTGTGCGGGATGTATCAAGTACGCAGCCACGTCCGGTCAGAATGGGGACGTTAAATCCGATGCATCGTGTAGAGAGAGTGTCACGCTCTCTGCACGTTAAGAACCCTTGCAACAACTCTTTGAGGGGTCCGTAGGTGGCCTGTTGCAAGGTTAAATTTCTGTCCCTATCCAATGTACCCTCATTTTCCTGTGGCAGTCCAAATGTTCCCGACCTGTAACCCAGTTGACCTCCATTACCGTACCTACCTATTGTATTTATTGTTAATTTGTTCTCGTCCTGAACATGCATGAAATATTTGCCACTGGACGTTTAGCAACCAACAATCAATCAATGTAGCCGTATCATAGATGTCTCACATCACCAAATTTTGGTAGAATTTGAATCTATATTGATATAAAAGTTGAAGCAATGCTTAATAAGGTCTTCGAGCGTCAACCGTATTCTTTATGTGAACATTGCTGTGGGTTGTGTAGCAATACGCCCTTTAAATCTTTTCATTTTATTTTTTTATTATCCCATTTCTATTTCAGAAATTAAGGCAAATTTAGTTTGAGAGGTGGAGTTGTCGGACACGACTTTAAAGGTAGACAACCCAAGAATGATTCTAATCAATAATAGTTGTAATTGGTCCGGCAGTTAAACATAAGAAGACTTGGGAAATCGATTATGACTGGTCCCAAGTGAGTGTAGTAGCTAGCGTGACAGAAAGGATAATGTGAACATAAATTATTTTCTCAGCCAGGAATGGTTAAAGAAATATCACTGATCAAATGAAACGGAAGGATCTGTATTACTTTTTGGTGCGGGTATTAAACAAGAGGTGCAGCATATGAGCAATTTAATTATTTTAACACCTATAAACATCGACCAAATACAAATTTTCGACATTAGTTTAAGATTAATTTGTAGTAAATCCCTTATAGAGTTTTAGTTGTTGATATGCACACATAAACCCAGATATAATGCAATATATCAATTATTTGTACATCAGCAATTTATTAAACACAATATTCTGTTACGAGACGAACCCTTTTCCATTATAATATTAGTTCTACCAACACATGAGCTGAAAATATTAAAAAAGAAATGGTTTGATGATTTTTATGGGAAAATGTTTCAATTAATAAACGGATAATGCACATTATAGCTTAATTGTTCATTGATTAAAAATAAAAAAGGAACTTCAAGCCTAACTGTTCATTTATTACCGAAAAAAATAATGAAAAGCGAACTTGCAGCTGTAAGATTTATCAATTTAATGGTAATAAGTTCAAGTATGAATATAATTGAACGAAATATGAGGTATACGTCAATGAGACAGCAACCCGACGATACAAATAGCCAAAGATAGTTTGAGGTCAAAATACAGTCTTCACGTACAGGTATATTATGAACCTACATAGTAACTTTAAATCCGTCTTTCAAATTATTTTCCCTTTTGATATTTTATTATAAATGTATATTTAACCCAAGAAAGAATAAGAGTCCAGCAATAAACTGCATGTTCGTACTGTCAATGCATTGCAATTGTCTAGTATTAAACATTTATTTTGTAAACTGCATGTTCGTACTGTCAAAGCATTGCAATTGTCTAGTACTCAACATTTACTTTGCTCATTCTTTGATTTTCTATGTGGTGTTTTGTGTACTGTTGTTTGTCGTTTGGTCTTTTTCTTTTTTTTTTGCCATGGTATTGTCAGTTTATTTTCGACTATGAGTTTGAATGTTCCTTTGATATCTTTCGCCTCTCTTTTATAAATGTATGATAATGAATTTAGTTTTCCATGATATTTGTAATTCACATATGGATAAAATAAAATGTAGGTATATGTTAAAGAGACAGCAACCCAACAGGACCAAATATTCACTGTCAATAAGCGATCGTAAAGTATCGTTTGTGTTTTTATGTGTTTTTTTTTTATTTGTCTTACATTTTGTGCAATTGATTTTCAAATGTTTTATATTTATCTTTATTTTATTATAAAAGACGTTTTGCTATTCTACTATTATCTATAGTTTTATTTTCAGCATGAAAATGGTATCCAGTTAATGACACTTCACCATTCACCTTATAGAAATTCGACATGCCCGATTTTCTTTTACTATCAGGAGGTTGATTTTGTTGGCAACAGTAATCAAAAATCGTAAATATTGGATTTGTCTCGTTCGAAACGCCTAGATTTTTCTGGTTATTATTCAATTTATTTTTTGTTTGTTTCATTCTGTTCAGGTCACCATTTACATCATACTTTCTTTGCACACTTGATAATAAATGTCATAGTCTGATATGACGCATAAAAGGGGATAACTGTCATGATTATTTTCTAAAGAAGCAAATGCAAAAAAAGATATGATTTTATTATGCTTTATCACAGAGTTCTTGTAAAATATGTAATTTAGAGAACAATTTTCACATATCACAAGTATGAATAACTCGTTATAGGTTTGTGCAGGTTAATAAAATACAATTATACAAGTGTACTAAATATCGTTTTGATATTTGTTGTTAATTATTACTGTAAAAGGGATTATTCCAGATCAATAACATTAAGGAATAAGTACATATTACACATTCACTTGGATTGCAATGGATCTAGAACTTATTTTCTGGTTAAAATATATAGCTTGGTTCACCAGAATGGAAAAAATAAATAATTGAACATGTATCTTATACAGATTTTTCTAACCCTTCAGAGTGAACTTTCAGGTTCATACAAAAATGTTTAATCGAAATCAATTCATAGGAGGAAAAATAGTGCCTGAGTTCTGTAAATGTTCGGTTCCTGTTACCATCGATAATAACTTTAAGTCCACGTAAAATGTTGTTTGTTATACTCATAGTGGTAACGTTGGTAATGAAATGCTAATTTATTCAAATAATATGTATGTAGTGTGTTTACGATTTAAAAATTATGTTAATTGCTGATTGATTGTCATTGTGATTAAAAAAATATATCATATTGTTTTCCATATAATTTTTTTATTGAAACTATGAACTCCTACAGCCATTAACCACATACTGTGATTTTCATTATTAGTTTTATAAAATAAAGAATACCATTGTTCAACATGTTCATCACTATATGGACTAGGCAACAAGGTTTTGTCAGTGACCTTTGGTCTTTTTTGTATATAACTTTATTAATAATTGGTATTATAATACCGTGATTTTCGTCATTAGATTTATAATAATGAATACCATTGTTCGAACATGTTCAACACTTTATAAACAACCAGTGGTCAGTGAACTTAAGTCTTTTTTTGTACATTTCTTTATTTATAAACTGTATTATAATACTAGAACCAAATTCGAGTGATGCTTTAATAAAATGCATTATACCGAGTAAGTATACGGAAAGAGGTGTGCCTTTCTCCTGGTCTATTATAGTTTCCGATTCTCACTATCCCTTTGGGAACTCAATCTTACCTGCTGATACATATAAATGTTGTCCAGCATCTCCTTCCCTGATTATATAGTGACCCTGTTTGATCTTTTTCTCGTACATACAATCAACAATTTCTCGTACTTGCGTCGAATCAAGGTTCTTCAAGAAGTCGTTGTCGTGAATTGCATCCTTAATTAGTTGCTTAGATCTGTCATTATAAGATAACAATTGATATGTAAATTCAATAGAAATAAGGCAATTAAATTCAATGTATATTGTCAAGAGGAGAACGTTTCAGATGAGGATTATCTTTTGTTTCTTGATAAGACTTTTATGACTGGGTGTTAAGAATTGTTGTAATTGTGTTTTTTTTTCACACTGGATTGGAAAGCGAAAAACAACAATATCGGTTTGGTAACCAATACTAGTTAATGCTTGAAATGGTTCAAGGTATCATGTTGAGTCCGTATTTACTTTTTGTGTGTTTTGAGTGTTTTGAGATAATGGGTTCATCTAGAAAGTTTCAACTAATGAAAATTTGAAAGACTCCACAATGTTGATCAAGTCTCTCATTTTACATTTGCTGCATTCGGAATGCTGTACAGATAACTATATACAATTGGGTTCAACTTAAAATGATATTATCTTCCTTTTATGTTATCCATCATAAACTATTACAAACGAAGTTGTTGCTTTTTGAATTAAAAAAGGGGGTAAAGTGTGGCCAAGTTGCCAAAATGAATTAATGCAGAAGTATTAAATATTGTTTTTATATTTTCTCTTTAGTAACATATCTTACCGCGTTACTGCTATTTTATTAGGTTAAATGTCATTTTTGAAAAATTAGTAAAAATTTACTATTTTCGAAGTCCAATCGATATATATATATATGTATACATTTTGAATGTTGTGTAGAAGTTGGAACATAAATTTTGTACTGTAATAAGTACTTTGTGAAGCTCTTAGCATAATTGAATAAATCAAGCAGACTTTCTTTATAGCTTATCACTGTTATATTTGGATGACTACATGCTCCAGCCTAGCTTGTTTATAATACTGATACAAAGTTAATGTAAGGACACTTAAATATATCTTATGCAAAAAATACAGACTCAAACCCAATCTGATGTCCCAATTTGCAGATTTATATCTGAACTACTATTATATAAAATTGTGAGTAAAACATCAAGCTGGTGAATTATTGCAGATAAACTTATATTGATAATTTTTCAAAAAAAATACAACTTGTACACAACATAGAACTGTTACTATATGGTTTACTTGGCTTTTTACACAAATGGCGAAACGAATACTGCACAGCATCCTAAATGACACACTAGAGGTATACAATTCCGGATCACCTGAGATCACCCCCAATTTTTTGGTGGGGTTCGTGTTGCTCAGTCTATAGTTTTCTATGTTGTGTTTTGTGTAATATTGTTTGTCTGTTTGTCTTTTTCTTTTTTAGCCATGGCGTTGTCAGTTTATTTTCGACTTATGAGTTTGAATGTCCCTTTGGTATCTTTCACCCCTCTTTTGAGGTACTAGGTTCGATTCTGGGCTTGAGAATAATTTATGTGTAAATTTATTCTAACAAAAAAAGTATTCATCTGCTATTTGAGGATATATCCTTTCACTCAATTTGAATATTTCTAGAGAATTATTTTATGGAGTAACTCGGGGTCACATGTGGAACAGGATCTGCTTACCTGGAGCACATGAAATCACCCCGGTGTTTGGTGGGGTTCGTGTTGCTCAGTCTTTAGTTTTATATGTTGTGTTTTGTATACTGTTGTTTGTCTTTTGATCGTTTACCGTTTATCGTTTTTTGCCATGACATTGTCATTTTGTGTTAGACTTATGAGTTTGAATATCCCATTGGCATCTTTCGCCTTACATAAGATAAACGATTAATGAAAAAAGAAATAGTCATGAAAACATTCTTGAAAGAAAAACAGGTACAAAGTAGCTAATATATAGTGCAAAGGAAATCCCCGGATGAGTCGTTAAGGCAACAGAAGAAGTAACATACTTATCTTTTTTTTCTAAATACATGTAATTTTGATACAATGTCAATCTCGTTGCTTCGTACCTAAATGAGTTAGGTACAAAGCCGGTTTAAAACATTTCTGATTGAAGTAAGAATAATCAAATTTTTATTAATAGTTTTCTATTACCGAATATATATATTAAATCTTTCTAAAAATGGTTTGCAATTCACTTATTTTACTAAGCGTCTTTTCCCTTGATCGATTAAAAGTAGATCAGTTGAGAGAATGATCAAACGACATGAATCTTAGAAATGTGTTCATCATCACGTGGAATAAATTGCGTGATGTTATTATACTAAAATTACCAAAGCAAGTAATTGAGATCATAAAAAACATGTCACTTCTAAGATACATTTAATGTGTGTGAATAGATTTTTAATGCGATGTCCATTCATATGGAATATCTTTGAATGAATAAGAAAGATAATGAATTTTGAAATATACAGACTGTGGAAATTGAAAAAAAGTATGTTATTCCCAAAGAAATATGTACCCTTTGAATGAAGATTCATTAAAAGAAAACTACAAGTATATACTATATGAACAAATATACCTGAAATCCTTCTCATGGTGTTTTAGTTCTAATATTTCACTATTTTGATTGGCGTTTGAACTTTCACCAGACACACCCTGCTTTTTGGTACGTGTCTCCTGGCCTGCCATCGTTGCATCTTCCTGTATAGTTGCCAAAATATCCGGCTTTCCTGCATCTTTATGAACTTTGATTTGTAAGACCGATTGTAATTTGTCAACTTCAGCACGTAATTTACAGATTTCAATATCTTTTTCTTCCAACTGTTTGCACTTTTCCACAAGTTCTCCTTCATATCGTTGTATTTTTGAATCTCTATTCCTAATTTCCTTCCTCAATTCTGGAACTAAATGTTTTAATTTGACCACATCTATTTGTTCGCCGTCTATAACAATGTGAGTAGAACTTGCTCCATTCCCCATCCTGTTGCCCGATGGAGCCACATGGGCAATATGATACACACCTGGTGCCCTGTTTGATGCAGGTGTTTTACCTGTGCCAGTTTTGTTCAATACTGAAGTGTTTGACTTATTACTTTCACTGTTATGATTTGGTAACGGCATCGCTGTGGTATCGTATTTACGTCAACTGGTTCTATTAATTCTATAGGCTGTATGGAAATTGAGCGATTTGATTGATAGAAGAATATTGCTAAGCAACAGAATAAAACATAGGCTTAACACCTGTTGAACACAAATTGACAGTTAACGCTGTATACCTTCATCTGAAAAAGAGCAAAATAAGACCTAATTATCACGGAACCATTTACACCTTTGTGGAATATCCTTATCGATTAATCGGTATCTTGACAAAACATTTATTTAAACCAGTAGTCTAGTCTGTTTACACTTACGTTATTCTGATATCGGGTTTGGTTAAGCAAGGCTATATAAGTAGTCACACAATGTATTTTTTTCTCAGAGGATATAAGAAATCAATGACAAGTTGTAACAAACAACTTATCAAACTTAACCAGTGTGTTATACATTTATGGATATTTTTACCTGAAATTTAAAACATCAGAACTGATTATTGAAAGTTTAGGAATAGCAAAATGGATTCAGACAGCAAATAAACTAAAATGTACGAGTCGTCTCATGTTGAGTTCAGAATATGCTCAAGCTTAAAATTCTATGAGTTGCTCTCAGTAAAATGATAATTGATAAAAAGATAGGCTAGTGTTTCCCCTAAAGAATCGCATAATAGCCCCAGTAAATTTCATATTCATCAGTCAATTGTTCCATGGAATAGAATTTTCTTTATAGTATTTGTTCCAAAGGAGAGAAACATTCTGGAATATTATTTACACTGGAAGAAATATTACAGTATTTGTTCTTGACAGAATAAAGGCAATAGAATATGTAGTCCAGCAGAAACGATAGTATAGCATTGTTATAAATAAGTTTCCAGAGGAATTTCTGTTGGGAGGAACCGAAATTAAGTTGTCAACACTGCACCTTATTGGGAAAGACGTATAATAAAGAAAAAGTATTATATTTGGAGCAACCTGCATTTTATAAGAACATTTTTAGGCAGATTTACTATACTTGTCTTTCTTCGGCACAGTGAACAAAGAGCAGCCTATTTGGGTCGCTCAATAAAGTTCGTGAAATCTGTTAACAATATTTGTATTCTTTGATTAAAATATTATAAGTTCAAAATTATTTCAAAGCTATTATAATATATGCTAACATATAAGAATTATTCTTTTTCCCATATAAACACTATTTGCAATGCAGATAGTTCATTAATATTTAAACTCAAATCAGTAGAATTGAAATAGATTAGTAAATATTTTTGTGGTTCTAGTAATTTTATTGTATCGGTATGAAAGATTGCATCATTTTAATGCATTACTAGCTTGTCGTTTACCTTATATACATGTGTTTCAAAAAATCTTCAAGTTACATGTAATACCCTTTGAATCACGCATTTCCATATCAGATAAAGGAAATATATAATGTGGTTTCATCGAATGCCATTTTGTTATGAAATTGTCAGGCAAAGTTGACCTTAGATGGATTTGGCTATTTTTTAGGGTTTTTTTTGGTCACATAGCTCTTCAAATGTTTCGGTTCTTATAACATCCTTGGCTTTCAAATATTCGGCTTTGAGCGTTCCTGATGAAGGTAAATCCAGAAAAGCGCTTGGAACGCATGAAGTTTATTTATAACGTGTTGTTTTCATTTTTTTCGACGAAAACGATTCATCGTTAAGGGTTAACACTCTAGCGTATTTGACTTGAACCTCATTTACGTCAATATATTCTAACTGTACTTTTAGATTGTCGGTAAGGTCGTAAAGTCTTATCATCTTGCGCAAAACTTATGAAATATATGCTAAATACCAAGAGATAGATTTATTAAACGTTATGCCTTTCATTCTCTCTAAATCACCGTGCAAATGTTTAATGTATCAACTATAGGAAACACACTGCAAACAATTTGATATTTGACACAAATTCAATATTCCTGCTGTCGACTCTTAGAATTAATTAAGCAATGTTCTTATTTGATAAAACCCAATATACCACGAGAAAATAAATGTAAATAGTTTCCATAAATGCAGCTTTTGCTTTTCATCTCTCCTGACACCATATTATTCATTTCGCACACCACGTACAGCAGAATATTGAAATGAACGTAGTGCGACAATTTCTTTTTTTTTTAATAAAACAACAAAAATCTCAATATTTCAAAAGTATATACGACATAAAAGAATCAATTTTTGTTGGGCAAATTATTCCAAAACAAAAAATACTTTAAAGAGTAAGTGCACTTCTGAAATATTCACGAGGAATCTATTAAATCTGAAAGTCTCATATGAATTTGAAATATGATTGACATGTTACAATATTACAATTATATTTCAAATTCATATGAAACTTCCAGATTGTACCTTTAAATAGAGCCCAAAGCATGCAAGTCAACATGAATTGTAATTAAAATATATGGAAACGTTTTAGAATGAGTAGACATTTGTACCACACATCTAAATGATCATCCTGAGATCATCCCCAGTTTTTGGTGGGGTTCGTGTTGCTTAGTCTTTGGTTTTCTATGTTGTGTCATCTGTACTATTATTTGTCTGTTTGTCTTTTTATTTTTGGCCATGGCGTTGTCAGTTTGTTTTCGATATATGAGTTTGACTGTCCCTCTGGTATCTTTCGTCCCTCTTTTATACATCACAGCGAAACAGGACAATAAAAAAAAATGTCCATCGCGGCATTCCACCACTCTAACGCTTGTGAATATTACTGCTGGTAGATATTGTCTCCGAGTATATCACCAATCATGACTAAATTTGAACAACAAAAATAAAGTTCTAACTCCTTCACTCAACGAAGATTCACATTGCTTTAGCTATTTTTATTCAGCTCCTCATAAATGTATCCATCTTGCTTCGTCCTTTGGACTCTAAGCGCTTTCCTGTACACAGCAAATTCACGACGTTGCACTGTGATCTAACGAGTATGTCGAACAGCCATTGTTATTTTTCAAATGCCATAACTTGCTGGTAGAATTGACGCCATTGATGACATTTCATATACAGGCAAGGTCCACTTCTACATATTTACGCAATGCACATGATTTTGTTAGTTTAGTCGATTTATTTAAATATGAAAGAGAAAAGCGAGATGTATAGATATATTGTAAAATGTTAGTAGTTCTTCGTGTTACTGTCTTCACATAATGATCAAACAAAGAGTAAGTACCAATTTTCCTGAACTTATTTTATACATGAATCATTTTTTGAAGTTCAATAATCTTTACCTAAATTCAACATATCAAAGTTCTGTGTGTACTTCAAGGTTTAAACAACAAACTGTTGTATTTCTGAACATGTGACCAAATTATATATACCGGGAAATGGCTAAGATATTCACTTTCGATAGGGTTTGGAAACTTTTGAATATGTATTAAAAAAAATAACCAATAACCAATAAAATATTTTTTTGACAGTCAAGCTAAGTATTGTTTCAATCAGCTACACATTTATTCATATCGGTTTAGGATGTCTTTCGATGTAAGTTTTGAAGAAAAAAACGTACATATATTTATAAAAAAGCAATATTGCTTCAAAAGTGCCTATTATGTTTTTATGAATGTACGTGAACTATTTCAATATGAATAAAGGGAGATGTGAGGTATACGTCAATGAAACAGCAAACAACAAATATAAATAACCAAAAAGACATCTAGGAGATTAATATACATAATGAGGATATGATCAAAACTGTAATATAAAAAAAAAAAAAAGTAATATTCAATACAGTCATGTACGTTCTAGGCAATCCCCTTTGCCACAGCAATAGAAACCTTTGGCAAAATACATACAATAACATTAACGGTATCAATTTTACAGCACCAGATGCGCATTCACAAATAAGTAAATACAGAATATATGAGTATGAAGGAACAAGCTCGTACGACTAAAACGGTTAAATTAGATATTATTAGTAATCTTGAAAGTAATAAAATTGCTTTTAAGAAATGGTAGACTTAATTGAAATGCCCAAATGAAAGTGCTCTATTGGAAATGAATGATCTGTGTTTATGGAAATTATATAACAAGGTTTACAAGTATGTGTATTGCATGCACTAAAGTTTAAGATTCTGCGGCTTTCGGAAAAAAATCCAGATTTCTAAATACATCATAAAAATATTACTGTTGATGTGATATTAACTGATGTTAAAATCTAAAACATTCGCTCATAAATAGATATGGATTGCACTGTATACAGTTGGTTCAGGATGAATGATTCCTTGGTAGTTCTGAACATATAATGATAACTAGAACACACCTGCGACATCGCGTGTCCGTGACTGAATTAAAGTACCTACGCCTTACTTTTAGCCTGGATTTTTAGTATTCGTATTGGCATTTGATAAAGTCATGCTGATTATAAGGTGCACAGTTTTCTCTGCTTGCAAACTATTTCTGTTTGAATCCGTCCTGGATTTCTCACTACAATATAGTAGTGGTACTCCAGATAGTGGAGGAAAGAATAAAGGAAAACTACAACCGGAAACTGCATGTGACATGTACTATTGGTATCGGTATTGGATTCGACCCGGAACTTGTTAAATATTGGCAATATTTAATTATGAGGAAAACAAAAGGGCCTGGAATGGTGTAATTTTTCATCAACACCATTGTCCTATAGTAGTGATATATAAAGTTGAATTCTTTGGTTCGTCGATTTTATGTCATAACAAATTAGACCTCGTTATTTTAGTAGTATTGATACATGCGAGCATTCGTGTTTGTTTTTCTTTTTAACCGGGTTCTTAAAGTGACAGCAAGGTTGACAATTATGTTTTCTTAATTAATTAATATTACATTAAAGGTTAACTCCTAACTATCCTACTGCCTGTCGATACTTTTATTTTGGCATTGCACAAGTCATGTCTTCTGTGACTGTCCATGACGTTAAAACACTAAATCCCTGGGATGTGTTTTAGTTGATTTTAGTCTCTGATTCATGATTTTTTATTATTAATTGTTTTTGGCTTTTAACTAGCTTTCAGTAACTACGAGAACTCTCAAATCGTACTTTTGTGTTAATTTGACCTGTTGATACAATTTATAATGTATTTTTGTCATTTTATGTTTACTTATTCAGTGTTATATCTAGACTATTTTTTTTAAATATATACCGTCTTTGATAAGTGTTTAGTATGACGATAGATTTTCACTTTTGTTCTCGTACTAGGAACAACAAAATTATTTATTTTGTAAAAATTATTTCCGTACTCCATGTATACCCTACTACAAAATTATTTTTATTTACCCGTGTACGTTATTTTATTTAGCGGCATTTTGTCCAAGGTTATGGTTGTCTTTCTGATATTGTTTTGAATCCAACCGCCTTGTTTTATTAATTTTGTATTTACATTGTGTCATAGATCAAATTTATTCGTTCAGTGTATGTTCACTTGTTTTTGTTAATATGTCTTTTGATTGAGTTAAACCTTTTCAATTGATATTTTATAGTTTGTCTTTCTATGTTGTGATGTTACTCTATTGTTTCAAGTAGGGTGAAGGTTGGCGCCTATTAAAACGTTTAAACCCGCTGTATTTGTTTGCACCTGTCTTAAGTCAGGAACCTGATGTTCAGTGGTTGTCGTTTGTTGATGTGGCTCATAAGTGTTTCTCGTTTCTCGTTTTTTTATAGATTAGACCGAGGGTTTTCCTGTTTGAATGGTTTTACACTTGTCATTTTTGGGACCCTTTATAGCTTGCTGTTCGGTGTGAGCCAAGGCTCCATGTTGAAGGTCGTATTTTGACCTATAATGGTTTACTTTTACAAATTGTGACTTGGATGGAGAGTTGTCTCATTGGCACTCATACCACATCTTCTTATATCTATTAAGTCAGGAACCTGATGTTCAGTGGTTGTCGTTTGTTGGTGTGGTTCATAAGTGTTTATCGTTTCCCGTTTTTTTTCATATAGATTTGACTGTTGGTTTTCCTGTTTGAATGGTTTAACACTAGTCATTTTTGGGGCCCTTTATAGCTTGCTGTTCGGTGTGAGCCAGGGATCCGTGTCGAAGGACGTACTTTGACCTATAATGGTTTACTTTTACAAACTGTGACTTGGAAGGAGAGTTGTCTCATTAGCTTTCATACCACATCTTCTTATATCTATTAAGTCAGGAACCTGATGTTCAGTGGTTGTCGTTTGTTGGTATGGTTCATAAGTGTTTCTCGTTTTTTTTTATAGATTAGACCGTTGGTTTTCCTGTTTGAATGGTTTTACACTAGTCATTTTTTGGGGCCTTTTATAGCTTGCTGTTCGGTGTGAGCCAAGGCTCCGTGTTGAAGGCCGTACTTTGACCTATTATTTACTTTTACAAATTGTGACTTGGATGGAGAGTTGTCTCATTGGCACTCATACCACATCTTCTTATATCTATATGATGTCGGTAACAATAAAAAAGGTGCAAACAACACAAAATGAATCGTAAGTCTACGCCAAATAAACATTGACGGAATCGTAAGTCTACGCCAAATAAACATTGACGGTAAGGTTTCATGTAGAATGAATTTTGACACACGTTATTGCAACCTTGCATTGGCTCACCAAAAATGCTTCACACTGCCCCTGACTTGGTATAGACAATTTAGAATGATATGGTGGTATGAACAAGTTTTGCAACACCAAATCTCCAACTTAGTCCCAATTGCGTATCTTTGACTTATTGCCCCTAAAGCGAAGTGTCTCTGTATTTGCATTTATAAATTCCTTACAACCAAACGAACGCCCATATTAGCTGCAAGGGTTTTTGTGTGTCCAGACAAACTTGCATACTCCCACACACGTATTTGATTTTTAAATCCCAAATCAGTATTGACGTGGTTGCGTATTCATTTATTCCGTACATCCAAACGGGATTTTATTGGCAGAGTACTTCATCATATAAAATGCACATTAGTAATCTACAATTTTATTGAAATATTCTTGGATAAACGGCGTTAATTGCATCATTGTGCAGACTAAATCAAACAAATGAAAATATCAAGATTAAATACAAACAAAAATTCATCATCGTCAAAGTCCATTAAACAGAAAATCGACATATATAGCTAAGTTTGAATGATAACTATTGATGTAAATACATTTGTCTGTTTGTTTGGCGGTCCATAAAACAGTAAAAACACTGTAAGATGCATTTATTTGAAATGATATGGTGAAATAAAAATGTGCCTTCGTGCTGACCTCACATCTTTTTTCGGTACATATTTGAAAAAAAAAAAACATTTTACCGAGCTTTTTTATACTACATATTAAGCATTGTTACATCCTTTTTGCAAACATCAAACACTTAGAGTTCCCTTTTGATTTTTTTTAAATGATATTATAGTATTTTAATAAGCAAATGTATTTATGTTTCTATGTTCTCAGTAAATATATAGATAGTAGCATCATTAAATCTTGTTTACAATCGCAGTTTTTCAAATTAAACGAGAACTATTTCTAATAGAGCACAGGTTATGCAGAAGATAATTTCTTCTTTGATATTTCATGAACGACAAAATGATTAAATGGAAACTTGCGAAACAAAATTTATTTGTAATATTGTTGCCGAGCATTTTTATAACGTGATTTATATCATTTTTGTATTCGAATCTAATTTAGATTGCACTATCAAACGCTATGTTTAGTTTTATTTCATTCGATGCATGTGTTGTATAGGCCTTTCCGTTGCATCTGCAATTTCGTATTTTCAGATGATACTGTGAGTCAGATTTAACTGACTGAGCGATTGTTGTATAAATTTGATTTGAAAAAATTACTTACTCGACTCAGATAAGAGCCAAAGCATATATGTCTTGTACTTTTCCAAATGCTTTCACATTTACATTGCAGATTTGACATTTTGTCACTTTTTCTCGTCATGAATTAGTCAAATATAGATGTATCCCTATATTTAAAGTTCAGTCTGTTCCAATTACATTTTATACCCATACACAGCTTATGGTAACCAAAATTTGCAAGTACAAGCATGAGTTGCAGAAACTCAACATTAACATTTTCAAAGTCTAAATCTCGTATTTCATATATAATACGACTGGTCATATTATAATTAGTGACATCAACATTGTTAACAACTCCTGTCTAGATAATATGTTAGTTAAAGATTACCAGTATAAGTCAACAAGACAGCAACCGGACGACAGACAAAAGAAATCTAGAAGTCAACACACGTTTTTCAACAAACGACACTCGACATGTGCTGTTATATGCAAAAAAAATAATTTCAGAAATAAGGCGTTTTCTGATTGGATTAATGTTTTGGTGTCTATCATCTCATAGACATAATTTTACCATGTGACAATGACATCATCAACAGTTTTTGACGATGTACTCGTTTTATTTCGATACTAAAATTAAATTATAAGGAAAGACTGTAATATTTTTTCCTATCTATTCAAAATAACCTCAATGCTCGTGGTGCACCACGTGATTAGGGTTATTTCTTTATAGACAGAAAAAATATCACAGTCAGTCCTTGATTATATACCAAGTTATGTAGACAACCACGAGCCTACAAAGTGCTGAAGAAATTTTACAAAGAAAATCATGAATGACCCCAGATCAACACAAAGTTTATAGAAAATGATAGAAATAGACTACCACTTGCTAGTACAAGTGGTCTGACTTATTTTTCTCTTTTAAATTGTTTCATATTTTGTTATCCCGGGGCCTTTTATAATTAACGTTTTGCTCAATGTTGATGGCCGTACAGTGTCCTATAGTGGTCTACATCCTCGTCCTTTGGTCTCTGGTGGATAGTTGTCTCATTGGTAAGAATACCACACTCCCTATTTTTATATTAACCTGCTGATATAAATTAATGCCACCCTCCAATCTAAAATCAGTGCTGGACTTCAGAGTATATTACTTACAACAACGTTATAAACAGCGCAGGAAGATACGATCTTGTGCAAGTGCTCAGTAACACCACTGTCCCATGTAAGGGAAGGTTTGAGCGCTCGCTGACATGTTTAACCCCGTCACATTTTGTATGTGCCTGTCCCTAGTCGGGAGCGTGTAATTCATTTGAAGTCGTTGATAATTATTTGTTTTTCTTTTATTGTTTTTTTAGTTGTATTTCGGGGCCTTTTATAGCTTTCTATACGATACGAGTTTTGCTCATTGTTGAAGACCTAACATCTACGTCATTTGGTACCTGTTGGATAGTTATATCATTGGCAATAAGGTATGATATGGGGCATTTTTGCACACGTCTTCAAATACTGTATATTGTATAATCACTAGTCATTGTAAAGACTTCAACAATGTTGATCAATTTATCTTCAAGTGATCAAACGACTGCCTAGCAACGGGTTTCACAGAATTCTACACAATATCACTTTCTTTTTGAAAAGCCATCGAAATCATTTAAACTATTAGAATAAAAGAGAGGCAAAGATACCAAAGGGACATTCAAACTCATAAGTAGAAAATAAACTGACAACGCCATAGCAAAAAAGAAAAAAAGACCAACAGATAAACAACAGTATACAAAACACAACATAGAAAACTAAAGACTGAGCAACACGAACACCACAAAAAACCGGGAGTCGTTAATGATATTAAGATGTGTTTATTTTCAATGCAGTTTTTTTCAGTTTGGCTCCAAACTATGTGAATTGCTAATTGATGTTCATCCCAATGTATATTATCCTAGGCAAAGATTGATATAAGTTTATTGAAAGAAATTTCATAAATTTTCGTAAATGATATGATCTTTAAAAGCTAGGTGTGAAATACCACATTTATTAAATTCTTGCAGATGGTATCCTATTTCCAAAATAAATCTCTATTGACAGTTTGGTTCCGTTCTTTCTAAAATAGGATACAGACTGTCTATAAAAGTACGACTTATAGGCACCTTTAAAAATAAAAGCTTCGACGCTCATTTAAAAGTTTTATGCCGCTAGACTTGTCCCATTTGTGTTAATTAATAATTACTAATAACATGTCATCAGTCAAAAGGACAGGGGTGTATTAAAGGTTTATTAAATCTGTTTTTTCAATGAAACAATTTCACTCGTTTTTGTATTAAAGTTGAACTGATACAAAACTAAAACAGATAATTTCTGAGCAATGACGTTAAATAAATTAGTCGTGACATAGAAGAGCCACTTTTTTTAAAGCGTTTCTTCTGAAAAATTCAAAAAAAGATTTTGTCGGATTTGCAAAACAGCACCTAAGGGAATCAAATCGATAATTAATTAGCGATTGTCTGTATGAAAAACCTTTCTCTTTTTAATATTTTTGTGGTTTTTGCATACGCTTAATGTTTCCCATTCACAAATAATATGTCAATACTATCGTTTTCGCCATTTAGAGAAAACTTGTTAATTAATATATGCTATCTGTCTACCTTAAAATCTCTATTTTACATTTCTATATTAGACTATGATTAAAAAAAAAATATTATTTTGATACCAATTGACTGAATTTTTTTTCGGGTAATTTTACTAGCATTTTAACTTTCTGTTCAATGAAATATAAAACACATTTATGATGACAATTATTATAAAATATTAGATGAAAAGACTGTAAATAATCTTACCTTATCTATAATGATATTCTAGTGATTTCCCTCACAAACTAATCGATATTACTTTTAAATGTTACACTGCACGATGGTTTCGTAGTCTTTCAACACTGTCAGAAACTTTTTTGCTTTCCGCACTTGCCTAACCCAATAAGGTCGTAAATTTGATCAGTGGCCGATCTGGCATTTGTTAAGATTCGTTTGTCGTAATAGATTTATTATATCAACGTCCAATTTACAAAAGAGGATTCCTAAACTGTATTCATTATACAAGGTTGCAATGCTAAATCAATGAACAATCAGAAATACTGATTTATTCTACTTCTGGTTTTGAGAATAATTAAAAGTGAAAACACCACCCTTTACCGGCCATAACGTTGTTCGTCTCAAATTAACTGAACATAGAATTCAATTTGATTGTATTAAATGTATGTACTTGATTTAACCGTCTGGGGGCATACTTATAGAATGTTACAAGTAAAACAGGAACTATTCCTTCTCCAATCGAAACACTAGTGATATATGTAAATATATACTATATAATGAATTATCGTTGCTAAATCGATGCTAATGATGGATTCTTCAAAATGATGAAGTCGAGGAAAACTACTACGCGATTTATGGGAATAGATGGTAAATGCGGTTACTGTAACTGAATGAGAAAACATACTTGAAAGCAAACTAGTTCAAAGACACACTATATAATCATGTCTACTCACCAGTCTGTATGTCAAACTCGATTTTAGTTCGTATCGTTTTACTTCAAACTAGACATCAAGATGACGAATTCCTTGATAACTTTCTAGTATTTCACACCGAGTAATATGGAAAGCCTCAGCTGTCATATATTAGAGATTTACAAAACGTTATGCTGAAGCTTAAAATGTAAAGTTAAGACAGCGTGATGTTGAATTGAGTCATCAAAATGCTAACTCTAAATTACAATATGCTAAGTTGAATCTGCGCAATGTTGACTTGCAATGACAAGTGCTTTAGTCGTGATAGTATAATGATAAGTCACGATGTTGTGATGATATGCCAAACACACGTAACGTTGGGTTTAAAGTACTTGATGTGAAGTTGACGTTGCATGATGTTAGCTTGCAGATGGATACTGCTCAGTCATCCACATCGACAGCTATGATAACAAATAAAATGAATAGCTAAAATGTATGGTGCTGGCTTGATATTAATTAATGTTGAGCTGAGATAGTACGATGTTATATCATTGTGATATTACGATTGGTCTATCATGCAATCTGTTGATTTAAAACACCATGATGCAAGTTGAAAGTACATGATGTTAAGTTAAGATAACACGATGCTACACCACTATATTGAAACGAAAGGCTTACCATACAATTTGTTGACTTAAACCAACACGATGCAACGTGTTAAGCTAAGATGCTCACTTGAAACTACAGGACGAACAGTTGAAATTTTGTAATGTTAAGCTACGATAGCACGATGTTATATCATTATAATGTCACAATAGGCTTATTATACAATTTGCTCATTTAAAACTACACAACGTACAGTTGAAAGTACGTGATGTTAAGTTAAGATGGCACGTTGTTATATCATTATAATGTCACGATAGGCTTACCAAACGATATGCTCGTTTAAAATTACACGACGTACAGTTGAAAGTACGTGATGTTGAGCTATGATAGCAATATCTTATATCATAATGATATCACGATAGGCTTGCCATAAAATATGCTCATTTAAAACTATACGACGTACAGTTGAAAGTACGTGTTGTTCAGCTAAGACAGCACGATGTTATATCATTATAATGTCACGATAGGCTTATTACACAATTTTCTCATTTAAAATTACACCACGTACAGCTGAAAGTACGTGATGTTAAGCTAAGATAGCACGTTGTTATATCATTAGAATGTCACGATAGGCTTGCCATACAATATGCTCAGTCAAAACTACACAACGTACAGTTGAAAGTACGTGTTGTTGAGCTCAGATAGCACGATGTTATATCATTATGACGTCACGAGAGGCTTATCATACAATGTGTTGACTTGAAACTACACGATGTAAATTTGAAGAAGTTTGGTCTTGACTTGAAACAGTAAAATGTTAAGTTAAAAAAACAGAACGTAAAGTCAAAATAAAACAATGATAGGATGACATGTACTTGTGCAGAATTGAAGATTTTTGGTGTTGACTTCGAATATAGTACAAATATTAAATCGTTTTATGTTAAATTGAAAGACAATAACGATGCGTAGAAGTACTGCAATTCTATGGAAAAGAATGAGGGACAAATCCCCAGGATTTTTTCCTCTTTATTTGCAAGTTGATGAATATTAATGAAATTTAACTCCGGAGTCAAAATGATATACAAAGAAAGTTTTCCATAAATTCATAAAGCAAAAGAATTACCCTTCGCTATATATTACACTTGAATACAGTTTTGCCTATATTTTACATGTTTTGTTTGGGGTTTTTTTTATGATTAAAAACCAGACTTTTTTTTATGAACAATATTTAAGAAAATATTTATCTATGTGGTGTTTTAATATATACAACATAATATTGCGCTTATAAGACTTCGGTTATGACTGTGAGGGTCAAATTTTACTCATATAAAATCACATCTATGTAAGAGTTAGCGGAGAATTTGTATTTACCACTCCCGTTTTCCACGAAATAAAACATAAGAATCTGGAGTCTTAATCTTAAAAAACAAAGATCAACTGATATGACAAATAATACCATTAGCGTTGGACTGAGATGGTGAGAGATATATCAGAATGTGACCCCCTCCCCCCGGTTTTGTTAGAGGTATCTGAAAATTTGTGTATTTTCTTTTCCACGAAATAAAACAAAAGAATCTGGACTTAATCAAAAGCGATGCGATTACGATTTCCATAGAATGTCAGAGACAGTTTGTCGACTAGTTCGTTGATAATTCGGCTAGGCAAGTAAAGTATGTCTTGTAACAAAGCAGGGTTTATTCATATTCATATCACACTTACATGTTCTCGTCCTGATATGCATGTAATATTTGCCACTGTACGTAAAACGCACCCCTTTTCCCCGAAATAAAACCAAAAAATCTGGACTTAATCAAAACCGATGCTATTTGGATTTCCATAGATTGTCAGAGACGGTTTGTCAACTAGTTTGTTAGAAATTCGGCTAAGCAAGCAAAATATGTCTTGTACAGAGCAAAGATTTATTCATATTCATATCACACTTACATATTCTCGTCCTTATATAGATGTAATATTTGCCACTGTACACTAAATACAAATACATTTTCATCAATTCTTTTTTATGAAAAGGAGCCTATTTTAAGCATGTTCATCGATTTGACACCCTGTAGTTCATGTTTTTTTTTGTTGGGGGGGGGGGGTGGGGGGGGGGGGAGTTCCTCGAAAATTATAACACATTCCTTCTTTATTTGCAAAATCGCCAAGTGACGGGTGCCACATATGAAACAGGATCTGCTTACCCTTCTGGAGCACCTGAGATCACCCCTTTTTTTGAGAGTTTCGTGCTGCTCAGTTTTGTTTGGCTTTTGGTCTTTTTTCTCCCGTTTATTTCGGCTGATGAGTTTTTGTCATGCCATTGTCAGTTTGGTTAAGATTTTTGCTATCCCTTTTGTATCTTTCGCCTTTTATCCATTTTTGTGTATTTGTTTTTTTCGATTTTCCCTTCCCCCTTAACAGTATAATAGATAGATAAATGACCCTTTTCAACAAAAGGAGATCTACAAGTAACTCGACTTGACCGAAATTGTAATTTTCTTCCTCATTAGATATATTGTCCTTAGGGTAGATCGGGTGTCATCCGCCATCTTAGGGAGCTACCATTTAATTTTTATTGGGGGGCTAGAATGAAATTTGAGAAAAAGGCAGGACAGGAGTTTTGAGTTAAAAAAAAAAGGCAGGATGAGCAACTTGGCAAAAAAAAAGGCAGGATGACAATTTATGTAAAAAAAAAGTCAGAATAAACTAATAAAAAAAAAATGCAGGACCAATAGAGTGAAAAATAAAAAGGCAGGACAGAGATTACAACTAAAAAAAAGGCAGGACAAAATTTTTCGTCCTAGCCCAGTCTGTATTCGACTTATGAGTTTGAAATCCTTTTGGCATATTTCGTCTCTAATGATGGAATGTGTAGGGACTTTATCTATTTCGTTTTGTAGACAGAAAACGAGTCTCGTGATCCCAATTTTTATTTTTATTTTCTAACATTGAGTTTTCCATGTATAGTTTATACAAAATCTGACATTACTGCATAACCTGTAGCTTGCAAAATGCTCTGTGGCCCCAACTTTTTATTATGTTTTTGAAAAAAGAATAAACTACATTTTTGCAAATAATTAAAAAAAAATCTATCGATTTTAATTTAGACCACACTCATGAAAACTATAAGAGAGAGAGAGAGAGAGAAACTGTTGACATCAAAAAAACATATCTACAAATTAATCAAAGCAATACCAAAATAATTCATGGACTTTAACAATTTTTAAAGATTTTTGATTTTTTTTCTTTTTCTTTGAAAACACATATAAATAGAGAGAAGCTGCAAAGAACCAAGAAAATCACTATGGACAAGAAAATAAGTGACGGAATTCATTAATTGGCTTCTTATTATAAGTTATAGGGGTCATTGTCCATCAATGACTTTACCAATTTAAAAATAAAATATTCTCCGAGTGGATATATACATAAACCTGGGCACTATCTTACTTGGTGCTGGAAAAAATGGTTGGCACTGCTGTAAATGATGTATTTCTTTTTTTGAAATTTGACGATTTAGACTGGAGGCTCTAGGTCAAATTTCATTAGGTTTCATATAGACTTCATGTATAAGCGAAAAGTATACAACAGAATCTACCATACTTTATATTTGGGTTGGCCCCCCCCTAGCAGTAGGATTCTTCCACCTATCAATTCTTTTTGTTTTATTTCGTGGAAAAGAAAATTCAAATTTTCAGATACCTCTAACAAGGCCGGGGGTGGGGGTCACATTCTCATATATATATATAGCTCTGACCCTCTCAGTCCAACGCTTTACCGTATTATTTGTCATATCAGTTGATCTTTGTTTTTTAAGATTAAGACTCCAGATGCTTATGTTTTATTTCGTGGAAAACGGGAGTGGTAAATACAAATTCTCCGCTAACTCTTACATAGATGTGATTTTATATGAGTAAAATTTGACCCTCACAGTCATAACCGAAGTCTTATAAGAGCGCAATATTATGTTGTATATATTAACACACATCATAGATAAATATTTTCTTAAATATTGTTCATAAAAAAAAGTCTAGTTTTTAATCATAAAAAAAAATCCAAACAAAACATGTAAAATATAGGCAAATCTGTATTCAAGTACAAATATATAGCGAAGGGTAATTCTTTTTCTTTATGAATTTATGGAAAATTTTTTTTGTATATTATTTTGCCTCCGAACTTGCAAATGAAGAAGAAAAAATCCTGGGGATTTGTCCCTCATTCTTTTCCATAGAATTGCAGTTTCAATTCACATAATTCTGTAATGTTTTACGCATCGTTATTGTCTTTCAATTTAATATTTGTACTATATTCGAAGTCAACACCAAAAATCTTCAATTCTGCACAAGTACATGTCATCCTATCATTGTTTTATTTTGACTTTACGTTCTGTTTTTTTAACTTAACATTTTACTGTTTCAAGTCAAGACCAAACTTCTTCAAATTTACATCGTGTAGTTTCAAGTCAACACATTGTATGATAAGCCTCTCGTGACGTCATAATGATATAACATCGTGCTATCTGAGCTCAACAACACGTACTTTCAACTGTACGTTGTGTAGTTTTGACTGAGCATATTGTATGGCAAGCCTATCGTGACATTCTAATGATATAACAACGTGCTATCTTAGCTTAACATCACATACTTTCAGCTGTACGTGGTGTAATTTTAATTGAGAAAATTGTGTAATAAACCTATCGTGACATTATAATGATATAACATCGTGCTGTCTTAGCTGAACAACACGTACTTTCAACTGTACGTCGTATAGTTTTAAATGAGCATATTGTATGGCAAGCCTATCGTGATATCATTATGATATAAGATATTGCTATCATAGCTCAACATCACGTACTTTCAACTGTACGTCGTGTAGTTTTGACTGAGCATATTGTATGGCAAGCCTATCGTGATATTATTATGATATAACATCGTGCTATCATAGCTCAACATCACATACTTTCAACTGTACGTTGTGTAGTTTTAAATGAGCATATTGTATGGTAAGCCTATCGTGACATTCAAATGATATAACATCGTGCTATCTTAGCTTAACATCATCTAGTTTCAACTGAAAATTATGTAGTTTTAAATGATCATATCGTGTGGTAAGCCTATCGTAACATTCTAATGATATAACAACGTGCTATCTTAACTGAACATCACGTACTTTCAGCTGTACGTGGTGTAATTTTAAATGAGAAAATTGTGTAATAAGCCTATCGTGACATTATAATGATATAACATCGTGCTGTCTTAGCTGAACAACACGTACTTTCAACTGTACGTCGTGTAGTTTTAAATGAGCATATTGTATGGCAAGCCTATCGTGATATTATTATGATATAAGATATTGCTATCATAGCTCAACATCACGTACTTTCAACTGTACGTCGTGTAGTTTTAAACGAGCATATCGTGTGGTAAGCCTATCGTGACATTCTAATGATATAACAACGTGCCATCTTAGCTTAATATCACGTACTTTCAACTGTACGGTGTGTAGTTTTAAACGAGCGTATCGTGTGGTAAGCCTACTGTGACATTATAATGATATAACATCGTGCTATCGTAGCTTAGCATTTCAAAATTTCAACTGTACGTCCTGTAGTTTCAAGTGAGCATCTTAGCTTAACACGTTGCATCGTGTTGCTTTAAGTCAACAAATTGTATGGTAAGCCTATCGTTTCAATATAGTGGTGTAGCATCGTGTTATCTTAACTCTACATCATGTACTTTCAACTGTGCATCATGGTGTTTTAAATCAACAGATTGCACGATAGACCAATCGTAATATCACAATGATATAACATCGTACTATCTCAGCTCAACATTAATTAATAACAAGTCAGCACCATACATTTTAGCTATTCATTTTATTTGTTATCATAGCTGTCGATGTAGATGACTGAGCAGTATCCATCTGCAAGCTAACATCATGCAACGTCAACTTCACATCATGTACTTTAAACCCAACGTTACGTGTGTTTGGCATATTATCACAACATCGTGACTTATCATTATACTATCACGACTAAAGCACTTGTCATTGCAAGTCAACATTGCGCAGATTCAACTTAGCATATTGTAATTTAGAGTTAGCATTTTGATGACTCGATTCAACATCACGCTGTCTTAACTTTACATTTTAAGCTTCAGCATAACGTCTTGTAAATCTCTAATATATGACAGCTGAGGCTTTCCATAGAGTAACATTGTCGTAGTTCAGTCGCTTTAATTTCCGAAGACTGACAATTGTCCAAAAACCAGACAATTTCATAGACCAATATCAACTGTTTTATTTTGTATTAATGCTAAAAATAAATCTTTCATAAAATGTCAACAGCTTAGTGCATTAAACATGTACTTAAAGTTCTAGTAGTTACATATACTACAAATCTCATTGTAATTCTCTAATATTTTGATTGTTACTTTTTGGTGAATAAAAATATGTTACTTTAAGATTCTTTATTTTTGCCCTGGCTCTTTCTTAGAGACACTGGTAATTGACCATTTTCCTTCATTTTGCAATTTTCATATTTGGCACCTGGCTCAGATAAGACATATTATTTGTACATATCAAACATGTTCTTAAGCAATCAATCCTGTCCATTAACTTAGCACTGAACAATGTAAAAATGTAAAGTTTAAGTCAAATTAACTAATGATAAATACCTAGGAATTATATAATAAAATATATTCGTAATTGAAAAATAAAGGAATCGTTTTCAGACCACTTTCCTTGTGTAGTAGTTTAATTAATTTCAAGTGGTATGTGTTAAATATGAAATGATTTATTATGTAGATATTGACAAGTTAACTAAAGTGATTCCATTTTCTTTCTTTGATATCACTATATTACTGAGATGTTATTTTATACATGGCAATGAAAAATAATTTATCAAAATGTGTACAGGGTTTCTATTCATGGTTTGTAATTATCTCTTGACACAAGTTCAAAGCAAATGAAACATTTCTTTCTTTATAAATGATCGACATTTGCCCATTTCAAATATAACCATTTTAATCATTTTTAGGGGTCATGTTCTGTAATGAACCGTCTTGCATGCATATTTTCAAGCAGTTATTCTATCTAGTCAGTTACTTAATCTTGTCTAAATGATCTTAGGATAATATTTTTGTGGGATATTTAAAACAATGCCAAAACGATACGAAGATTTGTTTCACAAAAAATGTTTATATACTAGACCCTTCCACCTCTCTGTGTTTTTTTTGCAACTAAATGTCAAAATTCATTTGATTAATTAATTCCAAGTCCTATTAAACACAATCTTTGTCTATCAAACAATATTTAATAAACAAGTCTAAATTGAAAACAACGTTCAAACCTATGATTGCGTTGGATAAAAACCGCAATTTTTATACGTGTACATGCAAAACAAATTTCTTGTTAGAGGGGTATTTAATATATATTTTAATAGCAAATATGGTTTTCAAATACTTATAAAAGAACGAGAAAAAAATCTTCAACTTTTATAAACAAGATGTTAGAGCTTACATCATTTAAATACAGCACAGCCTAGAAAAGCTCTTGTCACAACTTCCTCTTTTACCCAACAATCTAAACTATACTTTACTTCAATAATGTGTATGAAAAGCATGGCACTGAAGACTTTGAAATATAATTACAAAGAAATGTATGAAAAGATTGTTTTTGGAAAAGGTCTTTTTTACGATACCATGGATCATTTATGTTTGTTACATTTTAAGAAGGAAATGAAACCAAGATAGAGTTTTGAAATTTTTTAACACAAATTAAAATAATTTTATAAGCTGAAAAGCAAAACTCTTGAAAACTAGCTGTTTCATATCACAACTGACTTCAATACTTCCATCTCCAAGTCAATAAATTTGTACCTTAGATATATTTTTTGGTTTTTTTTAAATTTCAATCCAGTCATAACATCCTTGTCATGTCAAACATTACTCTCAATTCGAGCTCGCAATACGACTGCTTGTTTAATGACCATACTAGTATTCAGTAACTATATCGAACACCCATACCATTACAATAAAGTGACATAATGATTGGATACTTAGTGACAGTATAAAAATAAATAAGCCTTAACAAATGCTCATTATATCTACATTACTTATTTTGGTATTTTATATAGTCACAAATAAACTGGTTATGTACTTTGTTTGACGGAATAAGCACTGATCAGACTGTATGATACTAATGAAGAAATCAATTTTAAGATTATTGTATGTTTACAAATAGCTTTACGAGTTATGTAAATGGAATGAAATTGTTAGAGGAATCATTTATAGTCAATTAATTCTATTCTACAAATTATGCAAAATATAGAAAGATTGCGATAGGAAAAGTATCACTGCATCGCTAACCACTTCAAACAACTGGAAAGTTGGTGTTCCCCGAATGTCACATAAGTCAGGTATTTAGAAACCAGAATTATACCTATACTTTTTCCAGGGCCCCAGTATACAGGAACACCCTTTTTAGGGAATCCAACAAATTGGCAGGGGTTCCAGAGACCCTGTCTAGCCCGCTAGGTGTACGGGCACATGAACAATAATGTCGCCAAAAATATAAAAAAAATATCAGATACATTTCAAGATTGACTATATCTTCCATCTGTATAAGTTTCATTTGAATCAAGGAAAGTGAAATTCCATTCACCATCCGAAAACATCAGTATATTTTTTGTTGGTCAGCAATCTGCTGTATCTATTGGCGCTATGGTCAAGGAAGAAAAGAAATACCATCATACCATTTGTTGACTAACACTTTCCATAAGATAACCGCTGATTTTTGTTATTTAAGATATTAGACATATTTATTACAAATATTAAAATTAGGAGATGTGATATGAATGTCAATGGGACACTATTTACCAGACTCCAAATGACGTGGATGTCTTTGTTAAAACTTTGTTATAGATGTGATATGATTGACAATAAGACACTATTCACCAGACTCCAAATGACGTGGATGTCTTTGTTAAAACTTTGTTATAGATGTGATATGCTTGACAATAAGACACTATTCACTAGACTCCAAATGACGTGGATGTCTTTGTTAAAACTTTGTTATAGGAAATGTGATATGATTGACAATAAGACACTATATTCACCAGACTCCAAATGACGTGGATGTCTTTGTTAAATACTGTGTTAAAGGAAAGACATGTCACACACTTTACATGTACTTGATTCTATCATAATCTGTGCTTGTAATCTTTCGTATTATGTTACGTTCATTCACACTGAAGATACTATTACATACACCACCCATCTTTTCGAAATATATATAACATCTGGACATCGCAATTATAAATATAAGGAGATGAGAAATATAAGTAAACGAGACAGCAAACCAGCAGCGTTTACATGTAAACACTTTTAACATCTATCTGTTTAACTGGTAATGTAACAAATTCCACTCTTGTATAACCTTTCTATTCTATTCTATTGTAAAAACATACTCAAACTTTCCATTCCAAAAAATAGAATAAGTTTTTTTTTCTTTCAAGACGCATGCCTGTCTCTGCTCGATAAAATACTGAATGTGATTTTTTGTATTATAGATTCATTTATACCATAAAATATTTTACAACAACCTGAAATAAATTCATTTGGAATTTACGTTATGAGAGAGTACTCTACCTTCATTAACTGGTTTTAAAAGAACCGCAACAACTCTTCGGACAGATTCATAGTAAACTGAAAGCGACAATTTCCCGATTCTACCATATGGTCTCTTTTTTTTCCCATCAGCAATAAAAATTATCAACTTCATCTAATCCCAAACCTCGTCTTTTAATATGACCACCTTTGAGATGTTTCCATCTTATTCGCCTTCTTAACATGAAGAATTATATATTACCAAAATGTGATAAATGACAAAAAAATAAAACCAAGAATGAAATTAATCAAATCAAATTTAAAGGGAGTTCAAATAGAGCTTGAAATTTGAACAATGTAAACGGTTTTGACTATCCTACAGGTATATTTAGGCCGTTTTTGGTTTTATACTCTCAAGCATTAAACTACAATGTTAAATGAATGTGAGCACACGGCAGTATATAAATTGTGTCTCAAGAGATATACCCCAAACACTATAGACACTTTAAAAATTTTGTGCGTCAGAAGCGCTTTATATTGATTGTGGCTTACAAGACACCCAAAGAAAAAAACACTTTGTATGGTGTAATTAATTGCAGAAAACTCTAAATTAACTAAACATGAAATTTTGGATTAACATTCCCTCGTTACTACGATCTTAAATTTGTATTACTCATGATGCCAAACAGAAAGTAAATTTTTCGAACAATGAAACACTAACATCCATGTCATAAAGCTGATTGAGTACAAAGATCGACTTCCCACTCTGAAACATTTGGCTGCATTTTTGTATTTTTTGTATTTCATTTTAATCATACTGGATGAATTCATCAGAACTTTAAATGTACATAGTCAACTACTACGTACATACACTGTATTGTGGACTGTACTTGTACTAAAGAATATGTAGATCAAACGTCTGGAAAATTTCAATTATGTAACATAATTACCCTGATGATCAATGCAATTAACAAACCTCCATCGGTACTCAGTTATATCGGTAATTATGTAGACCTACATAAAAGAGTAATGTCATCATTCATTCGAGGAAATAAGTTTTGACCGGTATGTAGGATGATAATGGGCAATCCGTTCTGTAATGTGCATCTCCTACAGAGAAACTCCTTCCTGTCAAGTCATCAACAGACACTGTCATATAACAGCAGTTACGGACAAATGGTTCCTGGAGATTGATGCTTGTGCACATGATAAATTCTTGAAATGAAATCATCAACACTAATTGTTTTTGATTGTTCTGACATCGTAAAACAAACCATTGTTAAATTAGAAAGGATTGTTTATCGTTATCACAGAGAGATTTAAACGATCACTTAGGTCGAATAATATTATACTCTTACACACTTTGTCCCTCCTTTCCCATTTCATGATAAAATGATTTTACATTAATTAATCGAAAAAATCATGATAATACAGACATTTTAAACTTTAAATTTTAGAGAAAATTACCTCTTAATAAGAACTGCGCTTAAAATACCCATTAGTTGCTAAAGTGCTTCTTTTATCAGAAAAGTTTTTACATTGTAATACATTTTTTTTTGTAATTTGCATTTACAAGAAACCTTTTTTGAAATGAATAACTTACCATTTGAAATGACACAGGTATATTATTCAATATTCAAATGGAGGTTTTAAATGTGTTTTGAATTGTAGCGCGTCATTTACATACAAGATGTGTTTGTTGTATACGAGTTGTTGTGTTCTACTAGTCTTTTCAATCGGACTGAGCTTTTACCTTATCTCACAAGGCTATTTAGGTTCCATTTAAGGAAAGTCTACGGCGCAATTAGATTGAAGTTAACCTATATTACAAAAGAAGAAGAACAAATGACTTCGTGGCCGTAAGAAGATTATATTGATCACTTCCTTTCAGAGCAAATAAAACAAACCTAAATTATTGTCAACTAGGGTAAACAGAAAATAATGCAAGTACTTAACTTAATTTCAAGTCACGATTAGTATCCCCAAATGCTAAAAGGTAAGATGTGACGGATAACCATGAGTAAACTTAGTTCATATGGACTGTGAAATTAATAATTGATGATGGAAATATTCAAAGTTTTATCGATATTCATATGAATTACTTTAATTTACCACTGTGAAACACTGTACGTGATTGCAGGTTTATTGGATAGAATTGTATGTCATTAAGTAATTGACAGATTGAAAAACAGTATCAAAATGGTGTTCTCAGTGATAAACCAGAAAACAATATTACAAAAACTCATCGAAAGAGTTGACCAAGAAAGTAGCACTTATTAATTCAACTATGTCAGTGTTTGAAATTATAACGAAAGCAAATCTTTTAAAGATTTCTAAATACCATAGAATATATGTACACTATAGAACTATAAATGGTAGGTTGATGGTCACGTGATATCGTGCGCACAGATGCAAGCCTGAAAGACTATCTAAGTATATAGATATAATCATTTGTACTTGTTGCAAGTAAGCTAATATTCGCAAGAATTTTCATTTTGTTCAAGCTATTTTACAATATTAATTTTCTCCCCACAATATTTCAGCAACAAGATTTTTATCACATTATTTAAACTTTATATACCTATCAGTAAATGTTATAAATTTATTGTTGTTGTTCAATTATTGCGTCTGGTATTTTTTTTTTTTTTATGGGGGAGGGGGGGGGGGGGGTTAAAATCAATCACTCCCGCACAGTTTACGACGTTGTTGAAAAAATATACTCCAAATAAAGCACCCGATATGAAAAGACGTCAAGTTTCCTATCAGCTGGTAAAGTACTCTGAGCTCGCTTTCTGAAACTTCGATATTTTTTAATATTGTTTTGTATGTATCTTTTATACTAGTTTTTTTAACTTATTTTTATTGTATGCTTTTCTACAGTATGAACCCTTTTTATTCCACCAATGGGATTAAAATGGGGAGTGTTAGGATATAAAAAAATGTGTAACATCGCAACATGTTCATGTAAATGTCACAAGTTTGCCCCGAAACCTCGTCAGTGGTAGGCTCTAGTAATTTTGTTGTTTAGTGAATTGTATAATACGGGCAGATCTTTGATAGTCTCTTATAGATTTATTCACATCTTTTCTAGACTCGAGGAGATTTAGAGCTTCACATATTATCTTTACATCTATATGTTGTTGAAGGCCGTAAGTTGACCTAAAGGTGTCTTGTGTTTTGTGTATCAATGCATGCCCGTCTCAATGACATATACCCCATATCTCCTTTTATTCATAACTGTAAACATCAGAATTCAAATAAATGTATATCCGTTTAAATTGAAGACCTCAGAAAACACTTATTAAAGTAAAATTGGTTCGTTATCAAGACGCCATCTGATACAAAAAAAATAATATTTGAAAAAAAATAATTGTTTTTAAAAAGTATCAGAGGCTTTGCATTGAACCTGAAGCATGTTCAATATATAAAAGATGTTTAGTATTTTACATAAAAGGACCTCTTAATACGGTGACTTATAGTTGTTATCTTGTAAGTCATTTGGTCTTTGGTGGAGAGTTGTCTCATTGGCAATCATACCACATCCTCTTATTTTTATAATTATTAATAGTCCATTAAATTGGGGTGAAGTATTCTGTAATAATATCCATATAACTTGGGGACTCATACATTTGTGCATGTATAATTGGTTAAGAATATTTTGCATGTATCATCTATGTACATTCATACGGCCTTATATTTACAGGAATGTCTTTATTACATAATTGTAATAAATTTAAGTCGACACATTATACCTTAACATTTAAATCACGAAAAAGAAAAATCACTTTTCACTTCGACCTTTGAAAACGAGCTTAACAGGTGCATATCAGAAGTTAGTTGTAAATAAGTAATGTCACAAAAAAAATAAAAATAAACACCATCGTCCTCCTTTTTTGTTTCTAGTCGTTTCCATCAATAAGCAATATCGATGTTCTGACAACGTTTTAACTTTGACACCGCGTATGAAATTATTAGGACACTTCAAAATTAACTTTGAGAGAATTGTGATTAATACATTTTCTTTCTTTCTTAAACTTGGCTATAACGATTAATCATTGAAGTATTCTCATAAAACAGGACAGGATTGACAATCCGTCATTTGAGACGAAAAAAATATTTTTTAAAAAGGATTTGAAGGTGCAATCAAAACCATAAGTCGATGAATGGCAGTCCTCACCATGGTCAAAAGAGAAAAGACAAAAGGACAACTACAAAATATTACACGGAAAATTCAGGTTTCGACAATACGAACCCTATTTAAAACCTAAAGAACCCAATTGCTCTGAAAGTGTAAGTAGTTTCTGGTGATGCTCATGACAAAGAAACATCCAGATATAAGTCATAAACGAGGGAACAAACTACGAGAAATTAAAATAAAATGATGATTGAAAACTCCTCCGATTATTTTATTTTTTTCAATCACATACAATTGTTGAAAGCCTTTTTGCACCAAGAGACAGTATTCGTGCATAGAACGATAAAAAAAATGAAGCCCGTAACTACCATTAGAATATTTCCGTCTCAACAAGGCATAATTTTATACCTCATATTATGTAACAACGCAATTTAAGCGCTACCATCCCATCAAATGTTTACATTTTTGTGATTTCAATTTTTTAAATTTATATAAACGCTTGTATTCATTATGCTTTCTTTTATTTTTACAAGTGTCTTCTCTACGAAATTAACTTGTTTGCCTGACCTCACATATTACATGTACATGCTTAATGGAGAAAACAGTGTTTAGGTAATGTTTGCATGTTTACAATTACACATGTATCGATATAAACAAAGCTACGCAACATCCCCTGAAGAACTTTACGATAGGTTAACGTGCACTATTCCCCGTTATAACATTTTACAAATTCAAGACGTCGCCATACATGTAGATACAAAGGCCATTTTACGAATATTGGTATATTATATCTCTTAGAATATTTATAGCACTTCGGTACAAAAATTATTGTACTAGAGACAGTATTCATCTATGCTAACTTGACGAGTGCATAATCCAACAATTCTTATAACGATAATTTAGCGAATAACAATCAGGAAAAAATAGCAGACAACCAACATGAAATTTAACAACTATGTATCTTTTGTTAACCTGTGTGTCACTAGGTTGCTATTTCATTGGTGTATACTTAACATATCCTTTGATTTAAACAAAACTGAAACACAATACGCATTTACAAAATCTATAAACCTGATGATTTACTGTCAAAAAATGATAATTACGCAATACTTCCTACTGTGACGTAAAATTTAAGAATTGTAGAATCAGAAAATCAATTATTCTACTTAGAGTTTCCTAAAATTAACATCTTTAACTTCAGAAATCAACTATCTATTATAACATGTTATCTCTGAAGAAAGTTGTTGGATAAATACTTGTACTTTCTTGTTGAGATTGTCGTAAGACCATTGCACGCTTCTGTGTTATATTACTGCCAGTTATATAGCAAGAAATTTGAAAATGTATGACTATTAACTGAGAAGAATCGTTTAAACACGTATACGGTATGCCGGGCAGTAGAATTATATTTTTTTCTGAGAAGTTACTTTCATTCTTTAGCATTTTTTAAATGCACGTCCAACATCAATACCAATATAAGCAACTCAGCAACCAATATTTGATCGCATTAAGATAAATAATTCCGACAAACTTCAAGGGAGCTAACTCTCTTCACGGGAGTGTTTTCTCAATATTTTATCAAATATAACACATTATATTATTTTGTTGTCATTCGGAATATTTTAATTTTCAGTTCTTTTTACACGGTTAAGTTTGAATTTATAGTGAGGTTGCGACATAATCCTATATGTTCGTGGTTAGAAGAAACAACCTATAAATATGTAAATTTACATTTATTTATTAATTTCCCAACTTGTGTTGATGCAATATTTACCTAGCTATACATGTAGGGTATAACGGGACGTGATTCAAATACATTTCTATGAAAACAATAAATTGTAATGTTAATACAAAGAAGCATACTAATTTTGAAATGAAGAATGGGTTGTTCTGATCCAATATGTTTCTATCAACAAGGAACAGTATGATATATCGTGTATTGGAAGAAGTGATTCTGTCAAAAGTGTCACGTGTATGAAATTATTCAATCTTTTATATTATATCATTGTGATAGAAACAGGTTAATCAAATGTCAAATGTCTTCGTGTTGAAACAAAATCTATATGTTTATGTACTCTTATAAGTATTAATTGTAAGGGGCAAATTAATTGTTTCTCAGATTCATATGTTTTTGGTAATTTTATAATGATATAAGCGGAAATAAATTAATCATAATATTGTTCTTCAAACCTTTTTATTATACTGTTTATGTATGGCATAATGATGACTTTACTTGTATATGCATAATTGATGCAACCACCTTAACAATACATAGAACTAACAATTATGTAATACATATCATATACAAATTATCACCATTGACCGTAGCATTTTATTTTATTACACCTCTATAGAAAAATAATGATTGCTTTTTAATGATTATTTCAAATCCAGTGGCAAATATTATATGCATATTAAATCCGATCCAATGACAGAACTGTGGAGTAAATTTTGATGGTTAAGTAACCTTCCGCGGAGCAACTGAATTTTGGTTAGGGTCTGTGTTGGTCAAATGCAGTTTTCTGTAAAGTATGAACAAACGAAGACGCGGGGTGTACGCCGACGAGACAACAATCTGACGCCACAAACAATCAAAAGAATCTGGCGTTTTGTGAATTGTTTGATTTATTTATTTATTTGTGTATGCCTTACTTCTGCTTATGGTCTTTTACTACCCCCATCGTCTTTTTCTTCCTTTGTTTCAAGTAGAAAGCAACGAATAGCTTCCCAAATGAAGGTTAAAGATTTTATATGACATTTATAAAATAATTAAAGTATTCAAGACTTTCTAATTAAATCAAAGTTTGAATATGATCGGTAACGTTTTAAAGAAAACTTAGACAGAACTAAGTTATCAACTAGAATTCTATTGATGTCGTGTAAACAGTATGAAAGGAAAACTTATTTCAAATTTTTAAAATATCCAAAATATTGTTTAGCAAAGAACGATGGCTGTATATAAAAATAAAGATTGCATCTCACTTCACCTTTTTAACAGTAACATAGATCGTTTAAATTCGTGTAATCAATCAGTTCCATGACACAACTACAAACAAAGGTTTAAAGTGTCAATTGCTTCACCACAATTAAAAAAAAATCAACCACAGGACTTTCCTTAGTTATATATGATTACAGGTAATCAGGTTCGTTCCAGGCAAATAGATATTTTAACAATAACAAAAGACAGTAAAACTATAAGCGACATGATATAAAAATAACATCCTATTTTTGTTGTGCTTTAAAGACGAAAAAAAATAATTAAAATTTAGGAACACCTGCGTTGGAAGGATATAAAAAATAATACGAACGTTACACTACTGTCAAATCTAGATTGATTGTTGCTTGCTTAAAGTGCAGAGGAAAATACTTGTTCATTTCAATGCAGCTTACCTGACATATACGTTAGGAACTTGCGATACAGATTGATGACATACTACAACATTCTAATCATACATAACCTTATGATGATGCTTTTAAAAAATATTTTGTACTGCTTTATGTGTCTGTTTGTATATTTTGGATGTTTTAGTCTACTAGTTTCAGTTACTAAAATGAATTCTACAGTATATAGCATTCCTTTGTTCTTAATAAGGCTTCATTTTTTGCTTTAAACCACATGCCTATGTTGTCGATTTTTCTATCTCCTTTTTTATACAAGAATTTCAATTTTGTAATTGAAACTTCTCTATACTACACACAGAGCAACAATACATGATATGAGGTACCTCTATTATGGAGAGGACTGTGATGTCAAATAAAAAAAATCCAAATTTATATATGATTGATTTTCAAACCTATAATTCCCGTGGTGTTTGAGATAAATGATTTTTTTTTATCTCAGCTTTTTACAAATCTTCTTGTTAATCTATGTCTATAAATTCATAATAGCATGTTCCAATAGGATGTGAATATGTGTGATCCTCACGATCGTCTGCTTGTTCTTAAGTTAAGATAAACCTATCTCTATGGTTCCTACTTCAACTGCTGTTTACTTAGCTTTTGTAGCCTCTCATTGTTCCTCTACGGGTAAAATAACAATTACAGATAGAATTGTATATAAACTGAAATAATTAAAATGTTTTAGTATCAGAACTGTGCAGCATATATTCATAGACCGTTTAAATATGGAGAGTCGAAGGGTTCACGATTGCTTTTCTTTCTTTCTTAAGAAAGCAACTTGTTTATTATTGGTGAGTTGTGTATAGGTTGAAGTACTAAGATTAAACACGAAGCATCATGTATCTTCCGCTCAATAACAAAGAGACTAGCAGTAACAATCATTACGTAAAGCGAAATAACATGCAACTCTGTGTTTATAAAGTAGAACTTAAAAATGCTTTATTTCATATTCCTGTCATATTCATTCAACCCTGATAGATGAAGCTTAAAGCTATATTAACAATATAGGATATTCAATAAATACGTGTATACATTATATGTTTTAAACAAAATAACGGTTTTTTTTGTCTTGTTTTTTTTTCAGATAAAAACTGCAAAACAAGGATTATACAACTTGGGATAGTAAACAAACTAGGATATCAGCGTCATTACTATAATTAAACTTCTGTGGGTGCATCCGGTTATAGTGTAGAGATGACGTGGGCCTTTTTTTTAATTGAAAATTAAACTGTTTCGAATACTACACTCAAATACTTGTATTTATTTATTAAAATAAAATGTCTAAGAAATTTCAAGTTTTGACCGTATTTGAGTTAACTTTTTATATTTATTATCCAACGTTCGTAATTGTTCTTAGCAATAGCAAACTTGGTTAACTCCCATTTAAAAAAAAAATGATACTAGTTTTTGTAAAAAAAGAAAATTAATTGTATATAAAGCTAATCTTTTATCAGCACCATTATAGTTATTAAAATAAAATTCAAACTCAAAGGTCAGATCTAGAGGTTTCATATTTTTCACAACGTATGTGATATGCCAACTATACACACAGTTTCAGAATCTTGTCAAAATAGGCCTAAAGTCTAGACACATAAAGAACATAGCCAAACACGCCTGTCCAATTTGGTTGAAGGTATTCGACCTATAATCTTTAATACAATTACAAAGTTTAGAATCTATAATTCAAATAATGAAAACACCGGATGGGTGGATGATATTTGAAGACTTTAACAAATGAAGATTCTGTCCAAGTTGTAGTATTTTAGCGCTCGTGACACGTAAGCACTTTATAAATAGTACGGTTTGACTGAAAGTTAATAATATTACATATGGTATTCCTTATTTCGTCTAGGTATACATGATTACATGTAGACACCCAAAGGTATGAAACATGTAACATGCACCATACGCTCCACTAATTAAATTAACATCATCGCTCTCATCAAAAGAATTATACTTGTGACAAGTAACTTCATTTTAAAAACTGTTGGTTCGTGAACATTAATACATTTTATCAGGTTTTTTTGTTACGAACACCAGTGCTAGCCATCTTTTATAAAGCTCGATGCTAAACGTTTGGATAGCCAAGTATTCACAAATCTTATTGAATTAAACAGTTCCTTAAGCCTACTCTAAAAGAGAAGAGAAAGATAACAAAAGGACATTCAAACTCATAAGTCAAAAATAAACTGACAACGTCTTGGCCAAAAAAAAAAAGAAAAAGAACAAAAGACAAACAACTGTACAAAAACACAACATAGAAAACTAAAGACTGAGCAACACGAAACCAACCAAAAAATGGGGGTAATCTCAGGTGCTTCGGAGGGTAAGCAGATCCTGCTCTACATGTGACACCCATCGTTTTGCATGTAAATTGGATGAAATTCACTCACCAAATATTTCGTGTTGCTTACTCATCATACTCTTTGTAGTATTTTATCGATTGTTCCTCGTTTGTTCGTCTTTTCTTTTTTTTTTGCAATGGAGCTTGGTCTGTTTTCTTAATTACTTGCTGTTGAAACATTACACAATAAGGTGTCCAAAATCTCAATCAACTCTTTTATTATTCAAAATACGGACAAAAATCCCTTTGCCTAATTATAATAAATTTATGAATATTAAAATATAAATAGACGTTTTTGTTTAAACTATTTCTAATCGATTATAAGTGTCCCGAGATACCGGAACACTGCAAAGGTAAGGATCACAAGGCAAAGATAAAATGTGTTGATTATATTACATATAAATCGTTAGTTTACGTAACTAAGTGATTGAGGCATTCTACTTTTTCAAACCACTTGTGCATGATAATAGGGATGACGGTATTCTTTGTCTTTGCTGACGTGTGTTTGTTTCACTTTAATTTGGAAACCATATATGAAGCGCATATCGGATGTATTATCTGTCCATTCCAAATATAGTTCACACAGAATACAAATAGTGTAAAAAAAGTCCTTCTGTCAAAAGGACACTAAATCGTTGTGATTTTATTTAAAATAGGTGTAATATATAAAGTCAATGTTCTGCTGCAATTACAATTCTAATTCAAATGTCGTGTTGTATATGAATAACAGTAGATGTGTGATGTGTTTGTCAACGACACAGCGACCGACCAACATAACTGGACTAGAAGGACACATAAATGCTAACCTAGTATGCAAACATTTACCAAAAAACATAATGAACATATATGCCAACAAACAAAATACACTACGTTTTTATGACAGTTATAACTTAGGCCACGCCCATTTAATTCCTTGTTCGACGGACCCGCCCGCACAAGTCAACGTCAAATCGCGAACCTTTAAACTGTTTCGAGCATTAACATAGATTTCTTATCAAAATCAATGACGATTCTTCACAAATCTTAAAACAAAATTATCCATACCCGCTGCATTTTTATGCTTCTGTCCTAAGTCAGGAGCCTGTTTGTTCAGTAGTTGTCGTTTGTTGGTGTGGTTCATATGTGTTTCTCGTTTTATATATAGATTAGACCGTTGGTTTTCCAGTTTGAATTGTTTTACACTAGTCATTTTTGTGCCCTTTATAGCTTGCTGTTCGGTGTGAGCTCAGGCTCCGTGTTGAAGGCCGTACTTTGACCAATAATTGTTAACTTTAAATACATTGTGACTTGGATGGAGAGTTGTATCATTGGCACTCATAACACATCTTATTTATATGCAAAGTGCCAAAAAGACAAAGAACAACAAGAGTGCACACGCTGAAATGTCTCGCCTTCTTTACTAATCATTGATATTATGTTGATAGTCCTAAATATAAAGCTTTATTACAACTGTCACATAAACTTAACATTAACCAAGTAAACTAAACATTGACCAATGAACCATGAAAATGAGGTCAAGGTCAGATGAACCATGCTAGGCAGGCATGTACAGCTAACAATTCTTCCATACTACAAATTTAGCTGACCTATTGCTTATAGTTTAAGAAAAACAGACCAAAACACAAAAACTTAACACTAAGCAATGAACCTTGAAAATGAGGTCAAGGTCACATAAAACCTGCGTGACTGACATTTAGATCATAAAATATTTTCATACACCAAATATAGCTGAACTATTGCATATAGTATTAGAAAAACAGACCAAAACACAAAAACTAAACTTTGACCACTGAACCATGAAAATGAGGTCAAGGTCAGATGACACCTGCCAGCTAGACATGTACACCTTACAATCATTCCATACACCAAATATAGTAGACCTATTGCATACAATACAGGAAAAACAGACCAAAACACAAAGACTTAACCATAACCACTGAACCATGAAAATGAGGTCAAGGTCAGATGACACCTGCCAGCTAGACATGTACACCTTACAATCATTCCATACACCAAATATAGTAGACCTATTGCATACAGTATAAGAAAAACAGACCAAAACACAAAAACTTAACTATAACCACTGAACCATGAAAATGAGGTCAAGGTCAGATGACACCTGCCAGTTGGACATGTACACCTTACAGTCCTTCCATACACCGAATATACGAGACCTATTGCTTATAGTATATGAGATATGGACTTGACCACGAAAACTTAACCTTGTTCACTGATCCATGAAATGAGGTCGAGGTCAAATGAAAACTGTATGACGGTCATCAGGACCTTGTTAGGTACGCACATACCAAATTTAGTTATCCTATTACTTATAATAAGAGAGAATTTAACATTACAAAAAATCTTAACTTTTTTTTCAAGTAGTCACTGAACCATGAAAATGAGGTCAAGGACATTGGACATGTGACTGACTGAAACTTCGTAACATGAGGCATCCATATACAAAGTATGAAGCATCCAGTTCTTCCACCTTCTAAAATATAAAGCTTTTAAGAAGTTAGCTAACGCCGCCGCCGCCGCCGCCGTAGCCGCCGCCGGATCACTATCTCTATGTCGAGCTTTCTGCGACAAAAGTCGCAGGCTCGACAAAAATGAGAACACCAAAACGACGGAGACACAGACAACCAACATATAACACAAAAAACTAAAAAATACACAGCACGTACCCCTAAAAACTGGGGGTGAACTCAGGTGTTCCGGAAGGATGATCAGTTCCTGCTTTTGCAAGACACACGCCATTTTTCTAGTTATAAGTCATGTCCGGTGAAGGAGGAAAGACATGATGATGGGCATCTATGACAATTCAATGGAGATCATTTAAGGCAGTTGAAACAATTATTCAATTATTCAGTTCACGATCTGATGTCCTCATGAAGTAACAGTAATACAAGAAGTCATAAACATGCTGCAATTAAAAGTGGGGATTACATGTCTTGGTGAACAGGGAAAAAAACCACTTCAGCAGTTGATAAATTAAAGAAATGTCAAAGTACAAGTGGTAAATCAAGTTTCATACCATCTTGTTTTGATCAATATTGTTAGAACCTATGATTTTATCTTTACAAAAAAAAATATAATCGATCACCTTCACTTTTCAAGCTTAGCCTAAAAAATTTGCAAATTGATTTATTTTTATTAAAATTTTCAAATCGATCGCTCGCCCCAATTTCTGGAGTGGAAAAATCCGTAGAACAAGAAATTAAATTGGTGTGGCCCTAATTACAAGGCAAATACTGTCAGAATTAATGCAAAATTAGAAGAAAAAAATTTATTTATTTACATTTAGTATGTGATAAAAAAACAATAAAAACAAACACAAAAACAAAAAACAAAACGAATATGCAAACAAAAATTAAGTTTAAAGTAAAACTGGCAAGTAATTTTTGTTTTTTTACGCCAGACTCACGTTCCGTCTACAAAAAACTCTTTAGTGGCGTTCGAATCAAAAAGGTTAAAAGGTCAAAATCAAACAAAAAGTCAGAGACAATTGCAAAACCAGAAATTCTAAAAACTTGTGCCAAATACGACTAAGGCCATCTATGTCTGGGGGTAGAAAAGCCTAAGTGTTTAAATAAAAATAAAAATATATAAACAGAAAATTTGTAGAAAAATGACCATAACAATGATATTTCATGTCAAAACAAAGTGCTATAATCAATGTGCTGGTTATATCCACCCAAAACCCGTACACCAGCAGTGGCATCGACCCAGTGGTTGTAATGTAATAAGTGATCAAAACACGAGGCTTATAGTTCGTTACGCCAGACGCGCGTTTCGTCTGTAAATAAGACTCATCAAACAATAAACGATAAACAAATATGACAATCGGACACTAACGACAACCACAAACAAGCACATAAAGAATGTGGCCGGGTTAAACATATTTATGAGCGCCCCCCCTTTTCTCCCCTTACATGAGACAGTGGTGAAACAGCACACACACACCTCGTATTGGCAGATTACTTACTTGCATTTATAATTATGTATAATTATCATATCAATGTTTGTTATGAATACTAATTCGGACTAGACTTCCCTTTGGGCCCTCTTTCATGTATATCTATGCTTATTCTCTGCAATGCTTCATGTTTATAATGCTGATTTTTTGTTTAAATTTTACACCATGCAATGCTTTACTTGTAGTTTCGAATGACTTAATCCTGTTTATCTACTATGATAGTTTATCTAAACATAAACTGTCTGAATATCCTCATTCAGTCGAACAACTTGTCACGTAATTAATCAAACGTTAGTAAATTTTGCCTGAAAACTTAACACAACATGGTGTCAAATTTTCACTTAGAGCTTGATGAATTATCTTTTCAATTTTATCATCTATATGCTGACGCGGTGGCATTGAGCATAGAAAATGAACCATATTAAAACTAAATTTGTAAATTTAATTGAATATAAATCAATAAACATGCGCGTGAAACACATTTATTGTCTCTAATCAAAACACTACAATGTTACCGTCCAATTCCTTTATATTGAAATCTCTTTAGTATGTACCTATACATTGTAGGTGTCTATATTGTGACTATTTCAACATTGTACTAAAACGTAGGTGTTTTTAGGGATATTATGTATGCTATTCACGTAACCACTGCCTTTACCTTCATTCACATAAAAAGTAATTAGAAAATATAACAGAAATATGCGGTAAACAGAAAACTTAGACTGATTGCTTAGTTTTTCACATTGCATTATTCTACTATACATTGTAGAAAACGAATATCACAGCATCGTTTAACCTTTGAAAGGAGAAAAGATTCGACTTACCTATAACTTTGATCAGTCAATCGTTGGATCAAATTTTCTTCTCTTGAATACACATTTTAATATCCATTTTATCCAGAAAATTGTCCAGTGTTAATATTATGGTGTACACCTTCTCTCGTCATGTCACCAGTTTATCATTCTGGCGACATGTGCCCGCGGCTATTCCTTCTATACAACTGAAAAACACAAGAGGTATTACATATTCATAAAAATATGTAAATGAATGCATGATTTTAAGTAATAGTTTTTCAAATTACAAAATAATTCCTTTAAACGATGTGTTTCTGATCACAGATGTTTAATTTGTACACCGAGGCAGAAAAAATATATTTTGAATGGAAATACTCGGGCTATGAATTAATGACTTCTATGTATTTCCTTACGTAGGATATGAAATAGAGATACAAAAAAAAAGGTTGTCATGTGTATCACATTGCTGTGACGATTCTAAACGACTGTAATTATAATCCACAGAATATTATATAGCAGATAACCTCATAGTTTTAGCATTATACTATTCTGACTGCGTATTCGTTGCATCGAAGCTAACGCAATATAACATTATACGCACGATACTATTACATTTATTAAGAAGGCTTGTCAATGAGATTGAAGTAATTCTATATATGTTACTGAAAACGCGGTAAACAATTAAGGAAACAATGGTGAAAAGAACATTTGGCCTATCTTACACAAGCAAAGTAAATATTGAAATAACTGGATTGATTTTTGGTTGTATAGTTCAAAGATATGTAAACTGTACTTTGATCTTATTTAAAAAGTAAACGGAAAGACTGCTCAATAAGAGTTAGAAATGTATTTCATCAAATTGAACTAAGGTTTTAAAGTAATCAAATTAAGTTAGAAATGTATCTAAATTAAGTACCCAAACATGGAGATAATCATTCAAATAAACAATAAATGATAATATCACTTAATCCTGTGTCATAAGTACATTTATGACCAGTTCATTGCACTGAGACCTCATAGTCAACAGTCAAAAAGCCGATCGTTGGAAAGTTTAAAATAAAGGAAAGCTGTTAGTTCTCGTAAGGTTGGCATGCATGCAGAATAAATTGAAATTAGTTCTCATCTAACGACTTCTTCTTTTATCTTTTATACACAGAAGTCATAAATTCATAGCCCGAGTATTTCCATGCAAAATATATTTTTTTTTGCCTCGATGTATAATTTTAACATCTGTGATCAGAAACACATCGTATAATGGATGAAAGTTTATATTGTGTCATTGGTACATATATGAACAGTTCACAGCACTGAGACAGAAAACATAGTTCTGATTGTTACAAGGATTGGATATGCATATTGAACTGAATCATATGCCTCATTTTTACATTTTGCCGCAGTTGTGGATAACGTTGGTGACCATTATTTTTTTTTAAAATATTTTGCATTTACATTATTTTGATGTTGTTGTTTACTTAAACAAAGTAATGCATTTAGATGAATGAAACTTTAGCTGAATGAGAGATATATTTTGAACATTTTGAGTCAAAATATACTTGTGCACGATTTAAGGATAGATGGGATACAAACTCAGATCTCTGAACCCGTTGCATGGACTCAACAGCTTCCTCCAAATTTGGATTTCTAATTGGTGGCGTAACACCTTTAATTGAGAGAGCATTGAAACAAAACAACCATAAAACAATGGATATAAAATTGAGAATGGAAATGGGGAATGTGTCAAAGAGACAACAACCCGACCATAGAACATATGTTTTTGTTAACTGATCATTAGCCATATTGCAACATTTGTTAGGAAAAAAAGTAACATATTGCCAATAAAAACCCCGAAACCTAGATTTGTTCTATTTTTAGCTTTCTCGAGCTGAGAAAACTGAAAAATAATATTTGAATATAAAGGGATTTTGAATTGGTGGTGTGACACCTTTTAAATAGTTCTCCATTTAACAGGCGGGTTTAGACTTCAGTTGCAGCAAGTCACATTATTGTCACTGGATCGATCGACCGAAATGAGTGATAAAAGAAAATTCGTTAGATGAGAACTAATTTCAATTCATTCTGCATGCATGCCCAAACTTACGTGAACTACACCCTTTCTTTATTTTAAACTTTCCAACGATCGGCTCGTTGACTCTGGATTGTGAGGTCAAAATACCAAAAAGAAGTGTTTTTCAATACCAATGACTTGCAAAGTATAAAATACAGAATAAGTTACTATTGATATTGTTTGTATTTATTAATCTCCGAAGGGGTTTACCTTTGTCAATACAGGTACATTATTTTGATTCATATTTTACTAAAATCTCGGTCACATAGGCCATGATCAGTATTGATTTTATGTGAAAATTACTTTACAAATAAACATAACCTCGACTATGATTCATTTTATTTACACAGATAACATAGCAATTGTAATACAAATTATAGAGACATATATAAAAGTAATACTCAACATGCAAACTAAGGATATTCAATATTCTTGGATCAAAATTCATATTAGGTATAATTCATACCATGGTTGACGGCCACTTATTTACATGTTCACTTGACATTGTATCCATGTAGAAAATTGTAATGTTGTAAATTAAACCTTCTCTGTCAGTTTAAAAAAATAAATAAATAATGGTCAAAATGAAGTCATACCATTAATTAAATAAAAGAACTTGCCTAATTGTAATCTATCTATCTATCCAACACACAACTGTAGCCACTTGAAAATAGAACATGACACTTTACAAAATGTATCAAGTGTTGATTGAAATTGGTCGTTTAACATCCGTTTAGTGGCAACAACATATTTTGACTTTATGAATACTAAGTATAATTTAAAGACGCAAACCGTTATATTTGAATTAAACGAAATATTTTCCTTTTTTATACCTAACTATATTTTGGATCGCATTATGTTAATTTTGGTTTGAACTGATATTATACGGTGTTCTACATGAAATAAAGCTTACCTTGGTATACAATAACTGCATTGGTCCATATAACCAGATTATTTTCTCGTTACACTGATGTATAGATTCACAATATTTATTCCAGATCAAACAGAGAACCCTTTGTCAATACAATCTAAATCAACTGTATTATAGGCCTCTTAAAGAATTTGTGTAAGGCCATCACAATGTAAATATTTGTTTAGCAAAAACTGTTGACATAAGTGTACTCAATTACAAGTTATATCACTTGAATAAAAGATTTTTTTTTCATGGAACTCGCGAAGATTTTATATTCACAAACGAACTTTTCCGACATTCTTTCCGATTGAAATTACTTAAAATTACAGTGAGTGATTAATCTATTCTCAAAATACTCCTAACAAGTAATAACACTCTAACATTTAAACAATTATAAATTTGTAGGACCTTATTTGCTATTTGGATAACAATCAAAGGTCTTTGCAATTCATCTGCATATCAATATAATATATCTCGACAAAGGTGTTAAAATAAAATACAAGAGTAATACACAGGGATATTCATACAAAAGGGTGAGATGAACAAAAATGTCAAGTCTAGCATTTATAGAAACGAAAAATTTAATTGATTGTTGCTGCATGCCCAACCTTCAGTGGCAAATATTTCATATAGGGTTAACAAGCGTGAAATTTGGATTATCATGGAAAATTAAATTAACTACAAAAAGTTACTTTCCCCGAAAAAGAATAAAGCCCGTGCGATGCGATGCGATGCGTTTGTTGTTTTCCGTTTTGTTTAAATAATCTTGCCATTTTTGTGCGATCATTAATAACAGTCATGCATTTTGTCATAAATATTTATATTGAGTTTTTAAAAAATTTTTGCAATAGCGAAGTTTATTTCTTATGGTACGCAACATACCGCCCTTCCGGTAAATGGTCACGTATTGGCCACTGGACGTTAAACAACCAATAATCAATCAATCAATCAATGTTCACGTCTAATTGTACGCAACAATCGTTTTGAGGTGATGTACTTTTGTCTTTTGTAGACGAAAAGCGCGTCTGGCATACAAAATGATAAGCCTGTTTTTTTTATGAGTTTATTCCAAAAATCAAAAGCCTACGATAAAAGATGAAAATAATTGATTAATTGTTATTTGCTTAATAACTTCCAATAGCAAATGTGTCATGTCTTTTTAAGACGAGAAAAACATGCCAAACTCATTTCAAGAAGTATATTAACATGTTGATACCCTTCCAGAGCACCTGAGATCACCCCGAGTTTTTGGTGGGGTTCGTGTTGCTCAGTCTTTAGTTTTCTATGTTGTTTTGTGTACTGTTGTTTGTCTGTTTGTCTTTTTCTTATTTAGCCATAGCGTTGTCAGTTTATTTTCAACTTACGAGTTTGAATGTCCCTTTGGTATCCTTCACTTCTATTTTACACATGTCTGGTTGGATTTTCTGGGAAGCAAGTGCGATTTATTATCCCGTAAAGTGCCAACCCAGAAGGAAGTGAAAAATGTCACTCTACTCATTAGATAACATCAAATTTCTGATCAGAAAATGTCCTTTCTAATCATTTATTTGAGGTCAAGTCTACTATTCTCGTCACATCAGCTCAACACACCAGGTCTGTTTGTTCAATAATGTCAATTTTTAAAATCAAAGCATCAAAAGAGAGAGGGGAGATACCAAAGGGATATTCATTCATGAGTCGAAACTGACAACTCCATGGATAAAAAACCCGATCAAAATACAAACAGCAGTATACAAAACACAACATAAAAAAACTGGGGGTGATCTCAAATGCTCTGGGAGGGTAAGCAGATCCTGCTCCACGAGTGGCACTCGTCGTGTTGATCGTGCAAGTACAAACTCTGTGATAAATCTAATTTGGCGATGTCACATTCGTGGAAAGAAGGACGGGATTGTGGTTACGACATTTGGTCTATCTTCATCAACAATTGTATGGCGAACTAATATTTTATACTATTTATAAAATGTTCCTCACATCAAGATCTAGTTACCCCGTAATTGATCCTCATAAAAGTCTTGATTGCAACAATCATGTAATTCGGAAAATGACATTTTTGAGCTATCTATTGAATCTATTGCTCCAACAATACATTGTAACCAAGTGTGGTTTGAATTTAACCCGTGGTCTTCGATGATATTATTGTTTTCTATTCTTATGCATTTAATAGTGTATTATTTTTTTTATAGTATATTTTGTTCCTATTCATATTATTATTACCCAAGTGACTGCATTTTCAAACCAGTGCTCCTTAAATGACGTTTTGTTATGACTGACAATAACTAATTTGTTGATTTTTTACGATTAAAAAGGTCGATTTTACTTAATTTTGGAATGATTGTTTTGCTTTTATGCCTATGAATCTAATTTCGCACTTTAATTGGCCTTTTTTTAAGTTTTGATTCGAGTGTTACTGATGAGTCTTTTGTAGACGAAACGCGCGTCTAGCGTACAAAATTTTCGACTTATGAGTTTGATTATCCCTTAGGTATCTTTCGCCTCTCTAAAAAATAACTGAGATTCCAATGATCCTGAGTCGTTCGCCTGTACTCAGTAATTTTAGCTTTGCGTATTAATAATGTTAATCTGTATTTACCAAAGTAGCATTATTGTATGTTACATTTATACAAACACAATTGTGATGATTTTCTAAGATTGCTATATATCTACCTTATTAGGCTTTGGATTTTCAGTGTTTTATTCCATGAAATTCTATAAAAATACTAAGTATATATGTTCCGCGGTGATGACCATTCTTAATGTATCTGCAGGTCATTTGATGAAAGTTTGAAAATCATTTGTTAATGCCATTAATCCTGAATTCATAAATAAAAGATTTGAGAGCACAAAAGTCAATTGAACTTTAAGAGAATTACCATCGCCGTCTAATGTCAACTTTCCCTTGAGTAGTTTGAACCCTAATTGGATAAAATATTTACGTTAAATGAATCCCTTAATTCAATCAAATATTAAAGCACTGGCTATTGGTACCACCGGGGGCTGAGTCAACTAACAGTGCATGGTACGGACCCAGATGTAATAATGTAAATGTAAGGTACAAATATCAATGCAATCGAAATAGTCATAATCAGATTCTCTCTAATGGCCAAATATTTAAAGCGTTTGAGGACAAACAAACCAAAAGGACATTAAGGTATCTCACGCCTCTTTTTAACAGAAGCCAAACACCATATAAGGTCAATTGCCTCAGACATTTGTTACTTAGCTTAAATTTTGTACAATTATATAGTTGATAACTGATAATTACAAATTTCAGTGCACGCGACACTTGTTTCTAAATGAGTTTACATCAGATAGGTTAGAGAGCAAGTTCATTAACCGTCTGTCGTTCTATTTACATGACGACGGCAATGTTGATCGGTCAACGACATCATTGGTTAACATTTTGAAATATGCCCCCTTACAACGAGTGTACCTGAATTTGGCCTTGGCCTGTGGTTTTAGCGTTTCTGGTTTCTGTAACAAACTCTTTTTTTACAGAGTTTGGTTGTTAGCCCAACGTCCAACCTCCACTCTGTTGGTTTTTTCTCTCGGTAGTCCTTCCCGTAGATGATAGCATTACCACGCTAACGGATTGCATCTGACGGGATTTCTTTCTGGGTTGTCTCTCATAGCCTTTGACTTTCCACGGTCACTCACAAGGCAGTGGGGCTATTAACCCATAGCTGGGGGTTTGGTTTGCAGGCACCAGGGCATATCCACTCACCGGTGGGCCTAGCATGCCTTTCATCTAAGGGCCAAACCTCCTCCGAGACCTTGTGGTTCTGCCTGATGCCGTGAGGTGCCCAGTTTCCATTTGTCACCTCGGGGAGGATCCAATATCTGGGTCACATAGGTCTTACTGCATGAGAGGTTGTAACTGACAGGAAAGCGAGAGTGACAAACACAGACACTACAACACACATAAAGATGCGCATCACACAGTCATTTCAGCCTGGAGGCCTCATGCGACTTCTGGCGCGGAGAGAATTAATGTTAAGGTAAGGTGCTTTTAGATAAGTTAAATTTTAAAACGGTGTTTACGACGATGGATTCAAAGCAATAGTACTTCCTCATAATGGTTCATATAGACCGGAGGACGTAAAAGAGACAAAAACCAATAGCAACGACTATCTTGAAATAATCCATATAAAGAATTTGGCTTAAAAACCAAAATACGATTGAAACAAATTTCCTACATTTTCCCCCATTTACAACTAGTCATTATTTATGTCAATTAATAAAACTTACAGATGCTGTTTATCAAATTTATAATTAATAAATATTTATATCATTACTCCGGAAAACAGACTTGATTCACAAAACAAAAATAAAATTTTACTTGAAAAATAAAATCATTGTTTTTCTAAGTAAAAACTTGAACAATGAGGAATCAGTTACAGAGGCAAGAATATATAACACTTTTATTATCATTTTAATTTTTTGTTCATAACAATTTATTGTTGATTCCCATATTTCAAAAGAGAGGCGAAATATACCAAAGGGACATTCAAACTCGCAAGTCGAAAAAATAAACTGACAACGCCATGGCAAAAAAACAGAAAAAGAGTAACAGACAAACAACAGTTATAAAAAACTAAAGACTGAGCAACACGAACATAAACATGTCTTTCAATGACAAACTGTGTATGTGTTTCTCTTCTGTCACGTTATCCTTACTCACCCATTGCAGAAAAAAATGTTTATAAATTAGGGATGTCAACTCGGTGAACAATTACTAATCGAGTATTCGTTGGTTTTGGAAAAAATCTACAACACGGAAACACAAAAATACGTACTTTACATTATATGGTTTGTTGTTCAACGGACGAAAAACCATCTACATAAGTATCTTGGACAAGGAATTACACACCATAATTAATAGCTCATTACCTGCAAGTACTAATTAAGTAAAAATTTAATCTAATCAACATAATTTAATGAACACCTATTTAAAAATTATAACAAAGAAAAACCATTTCAAACAATAGTATTTGGTATGAATGAATGAAAGAATCTTTATTGCATTAGCAACAACATTGCTTTAGCAAAATAACAAGGTATATACATATATGACAAATGTGACAGAATACAGAGAACAATTAAATAATGCAGAGATAACTTATAATAACACATACATGTGTTAAACATATTAACTGGTACACATATTAACTTATAGTTTGCGATCTTTATTTCCATGCAGCCTTTAGATAATTACACAGTTTCTTAGTTAAGCTTTTTGACCCAGCTTGTAACAAAAAAATTAGCTTTCGTGTATTTGGCCATGAACAATCATACTCAAAAAGTTACATCTAAGTGTTCTATATGCAGGACAAATCAACACAAAATGGTATTCATCTTCAGTAGTATTCATTTTACAACATCTACAAATACGATTGTTTCTAGGAATATTGTCATAGTGACCTGTTTCTAAATTTAAATTCACGCTTCCACTACGTAATTTGGTAAGTATATTGGTATTAAAATCATATTGTAAATAATTCTCAATACAATAATCTAATTTAAAACATTTATCTGATACAAAAATTTAACAATACTTTTAGATATTTGGATGATATATTGGCTCTCAATAATGACGACTTCAGTATGTTTAATAAAGAAATTTATCCTGTTGAACTTACTTTAAATAAAGCTAGTACTAACAATGACCACTGTTTTTTCCTCGATCTTGATATCTATATCATTAACGGGAAGCTTAATACAAAAATTTATGATAAAAGAGATGATTTTTCATTTCCTATCGTTAATTATCCATTTTTAGATGGTGACGTTCCCTTGTCACCATCTTATGGTGTTTATGTATCTCAACTTGTACGATTCGCTTGTGTATGTAACAACGTATTAGATTTAAGCGAGAGAAATTTATGTATTACTGAAAAATTATTACACAAGGGTTTTCGCTGCATTGAAGACCCATTGATGGCCTTCGGCTGTTGTCTGCTCTATGGTCGGGTTGTTGTCTCTTTGACACATTCCCCATTTTCATTCTCAATTTTATAGATATACAGTTTTTCACAAGCATTAATATTTGCAGACCAGTTTTGATGATATTGATCGTTGATACGAGATTCAATAAAGTCAAATGATACATTTATGTTATCTTGGTCAATCCATATATAATTCAAACCTAAACTAAACAAAAGGTCTCTTACATTGGATGCCCAATTTGTTTTGCCATTAGAAGCATCAATACATAAAATTTTATATACATCGTAAACAGTATTAGGTTGGTCATGAATTAAGTGCAACCAATATTTAACAATTCTATATTTTCTTAATATACACATCGTGAGGTGCCCGAGTTCACCACATAAGAACGAAATTGGTAGAGTTTTACCCAAGTTGAGTATATATCTACAAAAACGATTATGGGCATATTCTACATCGTTGGCCCGATGAAATCCCCATACCTCGGACGCATAGATTAGAACAGATCCAACCATACTATTGAATAAGAAACACTTTTGACTTCGTCCAATGAATACTCTTTTCATAGAGTTGAGTAAAGATGAAAGTGCTCTAGCTCCTTGTTGTGCCATTCTTTTTTGAGTTTGAACAAAATTACCATTGAAATGGAAAAGCATACCAAGATATATATATATGATTTGACGATTTCAAGTTCTTGACCTTCGAAATAAAAATGATCAGTTACGGGCTTCCAGCTATTTCGAAATACAACAATTTTTGTTTTGTCCGTATTTACAGTTATATTCCACCTCCTGCAGTATAAAAGAAAGTTTATTTAATAATAATTGTAATGCATCGTGGGACTTTGCTAGCAGAACTGTATCGTCTGTAAATAATAAAAAATATATGGGATAACCATTAAGTTCGAATATATCACCATTATTATCCACTTGTATATCACTGATTATATCGTTAATGAATAATAAGAATAGGAGCGGAGAGAGTAGTTCGCCTTGTTTCACACCAAGAAAATTCTCAAACGCATTAGATAAGCCATCTTTCGTTTTTATTCGCAGACGCACGGTTTCGTACACAGCTTTGATAATTGTAATAAATTTCACACTGACTCCACTTTGTAACAACTTATACCACAGAATTCTCCGAGCCTTGCGGAAATCGACAAAAGCACAGTAAACTTTAGACTTTTGGTGTAATAGATGTGATATAATTCCATGTAAAATAAATATGGCATCAACGGTTAACCGGCCTGGTCGGAATAAGCTTTTCTTCGTCATCGGCCCAATTGTTCAATCTGTTTGTCAAAATAGACGTAAAATTTTTAGACATCACACTGACTAGAATTATAGGACGGTAGTTATTTGGGTCGGATAAGTCTCCACTTTTTTATAAGGATGTCTCCTGTCAAAAAATCAGGGAATATTCCCCTATTAAATATGAAATTAAAAAGCATTTTCAAAATTGGAGTAAAAAAGTTCGGCCCGGCAATAAACATTTCATTAATTATACTGTCATTTCCCGCACTTTTTCCAGTTTTAAGTTTAGAGATAGACTGAAGAATTTCATCTTCGGAAATTTCAGTATCCAACGAATCTATGACAATGTTATTTAAAAACGAGTTATTTTCTATCAGATATATAACTTCTGCATAGATATCAGGAGGGTTTCCACCAAGTAGCTGTCCGAAACGATTAATAAGTAAGTCATTGTCAGCAAGACATTCATTTTTATTCATAGGTTTAAATGCCGACCAAAATTTTCGAGGATCAGTTTTAGCAATTTCGCAGAGTTCCAGACCGTTTGCTCGCTTATAGTTGGTCACCGCCAACCGTTTTGTTCGATTGTATCTGTTTCTAGCTTAAATATAATGCTGACGATTAGCATCAGTTGGATGACGTTGGTAAAAATTTCGGACAGAGTTAAAGTCTAGTCTCACAGAAGCACAGTTTTGGTTAAACCAGTCGTTATCATGGCGCTTTACATATGTTGAGCTACGTTTCAGTACAGTTTTACCAAAAACAGCAAAAGCACTGTCATATAAAATACGGGTTATCTCCCTTACCGCATTATTAACATCATCGGTACTAGTCATGTTCCTGACCAACGAAATAAGTAATTCATTATGTTGTGATAGCAGTTGAATATAGTCTTGGTTTTTACTAGAGTCCCATTTTAGGTATTTGTGGGTACTTGGCAAATTGTTACACTAATATTCGTATTTACACATATCTCGTATGATAAAGGAGCATGATCATAAATTTTATAAAGTCTATTACACCAAAATCCTTGATAGTATCATAGTTTTCGGGACAAACCAGCAAATAATCATTTACACTTTGACCCCTAGATGTACAAAAACTATAAGTTCCACAAGAATTATTGCCGAGTCGACCATTCGCAATAGTTAATCCTGTATTGTAACATAGTTGTATTAACTTACGTCCGTATGCGTTTATTACTTTGTCCATCGAGCATCGTTTCGAAATTATAGGAAATACATCGGGCTCAACACAATTGATATGCTTTTCTAAATTCTAAAATTTTCTAAAAGTTTTGTTTTCAACCGACCCTCATTGTCAATTTCTAGATTTAAGTCAAGATATGAGGCAGACTTAACTGTATCTGTAGTATCCTTTATCTCTAGTTCGATGGGATAGATTCGTTCAACATAGTCACCAAATTTTGTATTATTTAGTGAGAGAACATCATCTATATAGCGGAACGTAAAGTTAAAGGATATTGCTAACTTCTTATCTTTCTTCCTAAGAAGTTCCTGTATGAAGTCAGCCTCATAATAATAAAGAAACAAGTCGGCAAGAAGAGGGGCACAATTGGTTCCCATTGGAATTCCGACAGTCTGTTGAAAACCACGTCCTCCAAACGTAACAAATATGTTGTCAATCAAGAAATCAAGCATCTTGATAATGTCAGTTTCAGAGAATTTTTTGTTTGAATCAGAGTGATTCTTTACAAAGTAGGATTTATCCCTCCCCAAGACAAGATACTTGTACCTACGTTCGCCATTCTTTTTAATGAAACAAAGTAATACCAACTCTTTCAATTTGTCTTATAGTTTGGAATGGGGAATAATTGTGTAAAGTGTTGAAAAGTCAAATGTTTTAATACTATTGCAAGATGAGAGAGTCTTAGATTGTATGTACTCTAAAAGATCTTTGGAAATTTTTAGTATCCACATCTGATTCACGCCACCTCTAGACTAGGCAGTTTCACAATAACTTTGGAGCCCGGCTTTGATTGCTGATAAAATAGATGTTAATAATTTAGAAAGAGGTTTCGTGGAGCACTTGGAAGACCCAGCAATATACCGTTGTTTGTAAGGACACTTATGTAGTTTAGGTATCCAATACAGTGATGGAAGATCCAGTTCTTCATCTTTGGTTGACATTCCAAATAAAGGACAGGATATCATATCTGGAATGGATATGAAAAAGGTTAGTTTTGTGTTGCATCATGTTAACTAAATCATCAGGAAGCTTCTTTTTCAAATATTACTTTCTAGCAATATGCTTCAACTGCCTACCCTTCTGTATGTATTTAGTTTATAAGTTGTTCCTACAAATCCTTACTTATTTTAGATTACTGAATTATGACCCCCTTAAATAATACCTATTTTTTTTAAAAAGTGTATCAAGTTTTTCAACCATAAGATTATTATTTGATGTTCCCAACTACTTTTCATTTCTTTTCAGAGTAATGACTCTATTTAACAAAAACCAACTGTTTTTTGCAAGTATAGCAAAGTAATATTTCCCATAACTGCCCAACAATTTTAAGGTTCTGACAACCCTTGCCTAGAATATGTTAAAAAAATCAGAAAAAAAAACAACAATTTTTTTGATATGATTTTTTAATGTTGTTCATTTTAGGCTCTAGACAAGTTGGGAGATACAGCATACATGGTACGAGTTGTTGGTGCTGTCCTTGATGTAGATGCTTACAAACATAAAGAGAGTGTAAATAACATCTCAACATTCTTTTAGTTTGCTTTTGATGACACTGGCTTAAAGGTTGTGGCAAGCATATGGTATTGGTAAAGGTAAAGTTATTTGCAAATCGAAAGGTTTGTCTAAGCAGCAATTATTCATGCAACTATAGTTTATAGGATATGCACTGAATTTTATTTTAGCTGGAATAACTAACTTTTTTATTTATATTTTTTTTATATTTCATGCATATTCAGGACGAGAACAAATTATCAATAAATACAATAGGTAGGTTCTGTAATAGGAGCTTCCGGGATTAAGGTCGGAGAAATTTAGACTCCCACGGGAAATGAGGGTATATTGGATAGGGACAGAAATTTAAGCCTTGCAACAGGTCACCTACGGACCCCTCAAAGAGGTGTTGTAAGGGTTCTTTACGTACAAAGAGCGTGGCACTCTCCTTACACGAGGCATTGGATTTAACGTCCCCATTCTGACCGGACGTGTCTGCAAATTTGTACATCCCGCACAGCCAAACGGACGCCCCACTTTAGCAAGGGTTTTACTGCCGGTCGGAGGAAGACCAATGGTGACCATACTTCTATTCCCCAGTCACCCTTGGGGGATAAAAGAATTGAAATATAAGATAAAATGCAAATATAAATAAAACCATCAATTGGCTACATATAGGAGTTATTGCCCTAAACATGCTAAATAGATGATTATGTGAACTTAGAATATATTGTGAAAAAAATAACCCTGCTTTAAAGGTGATTAAGTATTTAGATCATGGTACTAAAAAAATATTAATTTTCCTGGATTTTACATAAATACTCTAATCAAACTATAATTTGCTTCTGAAAAAAAATTTGAATGCAAAAAAGGTGAAATAGATATGAAATTGGCATAGTTTTATAAAAATGAGATATTCAATCTCTAATTTCTTTGGTATAACAGTATAAAATGTGTATTTATGTACAATTTCAGAGTAAAACATTTTGGGGCATCACGATAAAATACATTTAACAGCATTTTGTGAATAAGAAACATTGTAAAATGACTAGGGTACCAGGAGAAAATCTTATGATTCTAACATGATACAGCTAAGGATATAATATATTCAATAGCCTTGATTTTGCTTCTAAATATGTAAATTCCGGGATAAAACAACAAATGTTGATGGTTATGTCTGTCAACCATAGTGGTAAATAAATCACAATTTGCAAGCATTTTAAATATCAACAATAAAATATTTGTAAATTTTTGCTGCCGTGTGAGGAAAGGGTTTACCATGGGATTCAAGTTGGAGGTTTAGCTAGCTATAAAACCAGGTTTTACCCACCATTTTCTTCGGAAAATGTCTGTATCAAGAAATATGGCATTGTTTTCACTTGTTCCGTTGATTGATAGCGTTTGATTTTGTCAGAATTCCCCTTTTTGAATTAGGGGTTGGTATTGTTGTTATACTTTGATACTCTTTAACATCACAGAATATTGTCCAGTTGAAGGTCATTGATAATTGGTAAAATAGGATGATTAGAGATACTGATTAAATAATCTTATGATCAATAGTTGTGGTAGGATGTACTAGCATCAACATATTCTATGCCTGTGTGTATTCAAAATGCTCATCTCAGAACAATACAAAATGGCTTTAACAGGTTGGGGAAGGTCCTCATGAATAGGTACTACCCCCATTTGTGGATTTTAAACTAAAAATCGAGTTTCAATTTACAGTGATAAAAATCTAATCTTGCATTTCATCATAATAGCTGTCATGGGACAAATATTCATACAAATGGCAACAGTTTCCCCTTAAAGACCATAGTTCAAGTGAGAACTAAAAATTTTTTGAAGGCGTTTAACTTTTATCCAGATGACATTTCAGTCATAGTGTCTTTGGGGAAATGTTGCCATTTAAATAAATGTTTGCGCCATGACAGCAAATATCTTGAAATCCAAAGTTTATATTTTTATCACTGAAAAAAACAATACCTGTTTTGGGGTTTACATCCATAAATGGGGATAATACCCATCCACCTATTTAATGCCAATGCTTATATTTTGAAGTGTCATTGAAGAACAGAAAGGAAGACTTTAAAACAACCTATATTTGAAGCATTATTGACTTGTTTTCAAAAATCTATTTAAATATAGTAGGTGTTTTCATAATAGTTCGTTTTTCAAGTACAGTCATAAGTACCATACTACAAGTTGTAGGATCAACTATATGTACATGAAGATAAACCCTTACTGAGTAGCTCAATATCCAATTTCATTCTTCATTGATGTTGGTTAACTAAATATAAAGTTACATTGCAAATACTACAAAATGATGATCAACGATCTAAATATCAAATACTATAAGCTGCAGTACCATATAAGAACTTACATAGCAAATGCACATTATTTCTTACTTCAAAATCACACAAAGCATCCAAAATTAAAGTTGATTGATTGCTGGTTGCTAAAAATTAAAAATTAAAGTTAAAACTGTCATCAAATTATTACGGAATATTTGGTGCTCAGTGGTCTCCAACTTCGTACTTTATTTGGCCTTTTTAACGATTTTGATTCGGGCGTCACTGATAAGTATTTTGAAGACGAAACGCACACGTGACGTACATTATTTGAATCCTGGTATCCATAACGAGTTTGTAAGGATAAAAATGACAGCTTTTTTAGTAACAATATTATGAGTTCTGATCTATAAATGAGAATCTGTTTTTTACAAGGTAACAGTTGCAGGGGAAATAAAATGATGGAATTTTATATTTTGTAGAAATTGTAAACCAAGTGAAGGAGCCAAAATCTGATGTGCCCCTTGGACATTTGCATCAAGAGTTTGAGAACAAAGAGAGTTTGGATCTTCACAGGGGAAGTGTGAATACTAATTAGAAAACGAACCATTAAGTGACACAGCAAAAAAATCGGTTGGGTTATACAAATCATGAAGAAAAAAAACCGTCTTGAACAAAAAGAAAAAAAAAGACTCTATGGTTTCAAAATTTAAAATAGGTAAAATAACTGGGAGAAGAATGGATGCATACACTGCTGCTGAGGAAGTGACATATGATGTCCATGGATTCAATAAAGATAAATTTCTTATTGCTCAACATATTGGTAGTTTTTTTCTCTAGACTCGCTGAACAAGAGCGTAAATCAGACACACATGCCTTATTGGCTGCCACTGATGAAAAGGTAACATCAAAGTTAAAAGAGGAAGTTATTTAAACCACTGACATTTAGTCCCAATTCTAGAGAGTGGAATTAATGTATATACAATATGGAAGTTTGGTATAATTGACAATGAGTTAACTATAAATCAGTCCAAACTATGTAGATTTTAACTACTATAGGTTACCATAAAGCCTTCAACAACGAGCAGGTTTAAAGGGCCCGGATATGGCAAAGTGTGCCATAATTCAAAGAAAAACAACTAAACGGCCTGATCTATGACAGAAAAAAACCAAACAAATCTGACAGACAGCAACCAACAACAAACGCTGGATTATAGGCTCCTGACTTCGGACAGACATATTATGTGGCAGGATAAAACATGAGTAATTGTGAGCAATCAACCCTCTCTTTAACCTGGACAGTAGTTTAACTGCAGAACATAAAAACAAACTGTAACAATCCGTTGGAAATGGTTTTACACATAAGAATGGCAAGATGCACAAAAACAACTAACATAAAGACAAAAGACACTATACAACAAATTGGGTTTACAATATTCAATATTCAACAAACTGCTAATCAAAGTATCCCCATGGCTTGAAACCATATCGTTCCATACCTTATAAAATATAGGTTCCTAGGATCCTGAATTGTTCAACTGACAAAATTACCCACTGCCATGTTTACCAACTAATCCAATCATTTAATGATGGTCTCCAAATCATCAATATTGTAAAGTTTCAAAACATTTTGATTTTAGTTATTGTATTTGTATACGATAATATAGCAGTTGTTTTTCACTTGTTCCGTTAATTGATTGCGTTTGATTTTGTCAGTTTTTATATTTTTTCCCCTTTTTTAATTTACCTTGGAGTTCGGTATTTTTGTTATACCTTTTTGTATATCCAATAGCAAAGATTTGACAGAACAAAAAACATTTACAGCAATGTGGCTTACCAAAGGCATTGTAGTTGTTACTAAAAATAATTGGCGAAAATATTTAAGCCAGACAAAGCTATGGTCGGAGATCTTAAACCATCATTAAACATGACTGTTATTACATAAGAAACAGAATAAGGATATTTTAGAAATATTCTAACAAGTCTGTGAATGAGCTAATTTTGTCACATAAACAATATACATGTTTCATTATTTTGTACATAAATTAGGCCGCTAGCTTTCTCGTTTGAATTGTTTTGCATTTGTCATTTCGGGTCCTTTTATAGTTGACTATGCGGTATGGATTTTGCTCATTGTTGAAGACCGTACGGCGACCTATAGTTGTTAATTTCTGTGTCATTTGGTCTCTTGTGGAGAGTCGTCTCATTGGCAATCATACCACATCTTCTTATTTGTATAAATTATCGAAAAATACAAAATCTATTTACTACTGATTTGTAGAAAGATCAATTAAGTAACATATTTTCTGACAATGCATCTATATTGTTTTTATTCTGCAGGAGACAAACCATTATTTGTAAACTTGTCATTTGTTGGCTAATTGCAGAATAAAGTATTTAAGCTAAATCACACAAATCTTGTTGGATATTTTTTAAGATGTTTTTTTTATACCCTGCTTTTGACTTACAAGCATGACAAGTATATATATTATAATTGTAAAGTTATAAAATCACTCATAAAGAGGGACAGGATAAATATTGTTTTATGTTTAGTCTTCATTCAAACTTCTTGTAGTCAATTTTATATTTTAAGTGAGATATTTGTGCCTTTAAATCCTATACTGATGATCATCGAAATAGTTATATTGAATTAGTTGCTATGGTTATCCAGTTCTTTAAATGAATATTTTTTTGGTATGAATAAGATGTATTTCTTGATGTTATAACTTTCAATCAAATGTAAAGCCTTTAAAAAATGACCAATATTTATTTGATTTTCGAAGATAAGTTGATTTTCTTATTTATTCAGATTTGGTTACCATAGCAATCAATTTTAAAAAATATGTTTATCTTGATCAAAATTGGACTAAACAGTGTTTTTTAACAAGAAGAATACATTATTGTCGCTATTCTCTGCACATTTTCCCTGAAACTGATGAAAGCATATTGACCTCATATGACAAGACCTTTTGCAAATCAACGGTTGATGGTAAAATTGTAACCTATGACTGGAAAGGTAAAACGTATGTTTTTCGCTATTTCTAGTGAAAAGTTCTCATTAAGCAGAAATCTACTTCCGTGACTACCATGGCAACTCTACATATATTGGAAAAATATAGAGTATAAAATATAATACAATAGTTTCATATGTAGTAAATATCTCCCATTTGATGAGATATTCCAGGGCTTGTATTTTCTATCATGATTCCTTGATAGAGGGTTGCTACTCATAAGGAAGCTATCAAACCAAGCGTTCCAAGTGGTGAAGTTGAAATCATCCCTTCGTAAATTTTTCAGCGCCATCACGAGTTGGTTGACCGTTATGGAATATCTGTTTCACAAATGACGACGGATATGTTCCAATTGTCGTAACAACAATTTCGTCCTCTTTTTTCACGAATGTGACATACCAAATTAAGACTTATATCTGGGTTTGTACCTACATGAGCAGCACGGAGCAGGATCTGCTTACCCTTCCGAAGCAAATGAGATCATCCCCGGTTTTTTGATGGGTTCGTGTTGCTCAGGCTTTAGTTTATTTTGTTGTGTTTTGTGTACTGTTATGTACTGTTGTTTGTCTGTTGGTTTTTCTTTTTTGACCATGGCGTTGTCAGTTTATTTTCGACTTATGAGTTTGAATGTCCCTTTAGTATCTTTCGCCCCTTTTTCACATAATCTACATTTCATTCCGTTGTATCTTTGATGAGTTTTATTTCAATTTCTTCTTTCTGCTTGACTGTAAATGTTTTTTCAACTCAATAAAGGACAATCTTTTAAGCTTTTGACTTTTGTCGGTTGAAGAAACAAAACTATCGATATGTCGGATCTAATTTGGAATGATGAGAATTACTAATGCTACCGATCATGTTACACTATCAATCAATGCTGCACCTTCAAGGACTGTCTCTCATTTTATAAGGACATTGTAAATAAACCGAGCTAAATAGAAGCCTTATTATTCTTTTGAAATTAGAAAGATATTCTACGTAAACAACCAGAAAAATGATGATTTATGATAAACAATTGTTAGTTAAATATTGTTTCAATTGTTTTATGATGTATAATGCAATCAATTGATAAAACTACAACTGTCTTTACCAGATTAACGAGGATATATATATATATTTCTTGTTTAGTACATGCACTTTATTGTAAGAAATATGAAGAATAACATTTCAAGGGGGAGGGGGACCCTTGTGTGTTCATCAGTATAAAGATTACTAGATGTGGGATAGCTGCCAATAAAACAAACATCCACAAAAAGACCAGACTACAAGAGCCCAAACCACTACAGATCACTGTACGGCCATCCACAATTTCCAAAACTTAAATCGTATGGTAATCTATAAAAGGCACGAGATAACATAATTGTGAAACAATACAGCATAAACAAATAGATATAGGAAGATGTGGTATGAGTGCCAATGAGACAACTCTCCATCCAAGTTACAATTTATAAGAGTAAACCATTATAGGTCAAGGTACGGCCTTCAACACGGAGCATTGGCTCACACCCAACAGCAAGCTATAAAGGGCCCCAAAAAATTACTAGTGTAAAACCATTCAAACAGAAAAACCAACGGTCTTATCTATATAAAAACGAGAAACACGTATGATCTACATAAACAGACGACAACTACTGTAATCTGATTCCTGACTTAGGACAGGTGCAAACATTTGCAGCGGGATTAAACGTTTTAATGGTACCAAACTTTCTCCCTTTTCTGAAACAATAGTATAACATCACAGCATAGAAAAACACACTATAAAATATCAATTGGAAAGCTTAACTCAATCAAAATAAGCATGATTTAAGCTAATGACATATAGCATTAGACTCAAACAATTTAGACTGGCGGAAACAAACCAATTTAAAACATCTGTCTTAACGAGGTTTTGAACACCTGCATATGGATTGAATAATTGATTGTTGGTTGCTTAACATCCAGTGGCAACTATTTCATGCATGTTCAGGACGAGAACAAATCAACAATAAATAAATAGGTTGGTCCTTTAATAGAGGCCGTCCTGGATTAAGGTCGTGGAAATTTAGACTGCCACTGGAAAATTATAAAACTGGTATATTGGAATGGGACAGACATTTTGTCATGCAACAGACCACCTAAGGATCCCTTAAAGAGTTGTTGCAAGGGTTCTTAACGTGCAGAGAGCGTGGCATTATCCCTACACGAGGAATCGGATGTAACTTCCACATCCAGACAAAATGTTCCTGTATACGAAGAATGTATCTCAAAGTTGATATATAGTTGAGGTTTACAATAGGATTTCGTTTGAGAGAGGATTGCTGCTTACAAGAAGCCAGTATATATAACATCTAAATGCTTATTTTTTATCTTTTTTTTGTTGTCCTGAATATGTATGAAACATTTGCCGCTGGACGCCCAGCAAACAACAATCATTAAATCGATCGTTGGATTGTTAGTCCATTACAAAAACACTTGAACTCTTCCTTTTAAGTTAAGGGTTTTGCTGTATATGGAATCTGGTTCTGTTTTTCACGTGTTACCTAAGAAAGACAATTTGGAAAATATTTAGTTAAAAGAACTAAGAATATCGCTTATCTTATAATAACTTTCTTGCTTTAATTTGAAAATGATTAGTTAATGCTTTACTTTGAAATAGATTTAACTGTACAAGGTACAATTCTTTTTTAATCAAATTAGTTCTCCATAGGGACACTTAAGAACACAGACATACTTTAGTGCAATAAAATATTGACGCTCTTGTATATCTGAGTAATAATGTATAAGATTGAATGTTATCAAAGTTTTAACAATACTTATTTTCCCATTATATGAAAATACACCTTTATCAAAACAAAATCTATTGAACATAACTTCAATCGTGCGACAATTGAAAAATTAAGTAGGACAACATTTTTTGCAATATTATATAAAGATATGAATGTTGTACTTTTATCTTAAAGTCGTTTTCTTTATCTTGTATGGTAATCGGATTTTAAAACTAGAGGCTCATCTGAGCCTAAACCAGCCACCTGCTAAACGTATGTCATTTTGATTATTCCACCTTTTTCGCAATTTTTATTTTTCGGAAATAAAATATTTTTATATAAAAACTTTTTCGAGTGCATGTAATGCCAATAAATCAATGTTTTCTTCAGTACTAGGATTAAATAACTGGTTATCGTCTCCCATGTATTGAAAATAAAATGTCTTGATTTATTTGAACGGATTGAAAATAACACACCCTATATACGTACCTCTAATACAGACGAGTATGAAGAAAAGTGCTACGCTCTCTGCACATTAGATCCTTTACAATAATTATTTGCGGGGTCCGTAGGTGGCTCACTCCAAGTGACTTCAATGGCTAAACATCCAAGTTTATCAATATTAGTTTCCTCTAAAACATTTAAAGAATAATTAAAACACATTTATTTACTCTTGACACAATTTTAGTAAGGATTCAAAACCACAATGTAACAACTTCTCAACCTGAAGATATGAACGATTAGGAGTGAGACGTTGAAAAAAACTGATATCCACGATGATAACCAACCAGAGATCAAAATAAGTAGTCTACACATGTATGAAAATTGATATTAATTGATTCGTTTTTGCTGTTGTGTTTAATTGTTGTTATACCCCTACTCATGTTGTGTGGGATATATTGCAATCCCCCTTGTCCAACACATATTTTCGTCAAACGTTTGCCAGGTACAACTTCAATTTGATCAGCAACTTGACAGAAATGAGTTGTAACGTGTGCGATCTATTCGTCCCTACTTCCTGTTTGCCGGTAGTTTAAATTGTTCAATATGTTGAGTAAACATAATTTTTCCGTCACACATTTCTCAAGTATTGCGATTTCGTGGATGCTCAGGACAACAAGTGCAATGTCTTGTTTGTCTTGATGTATTTTATGTATATTATTTTCTACATTTACCTTCATTTTGATCAAAAGTTCGGACTCCCGACGTTAACGCAAATGGAATTACACAACCAAAAGCAGACGAGTAAGAGTAACCAAATCAGTCGAGTAAGAGTAACCAAATCAGACGAGTAAGAGTAACCAAATCAGTCGAGTAAGAGTAACCAAATCAGTCAAGTAAGAGTAACCAAATCAGTCGAGTAAGAGTAACCAAATCAGACGAGTAAGAGAAACCAAATCAGTCGAGTAAGAGTAACCAAATCAGTCGAGTAAGAGTAACCAAATCAGTCGAGTAAGAGTAACCAAATCAGACGAGTAAGAGTAACCAAATCAGTCAAGTAAGAGAAACCAAATCAGTCGAGTAAGAGTAACCAAAATTCATCAAGGACCATCCTATCAAATAACGTTCCGACCTCATATTGTTATTTTTAAATAAGATTAATCAGTTGAAAATTAATCCAAATATATAACTCATAAATCATGAATGATCAATGTAAAATCATTCCCATGCAAATAAGTCCCCGCACTACCACATACTCCCAGGAACAATAGAAAAATGCATTATCCATATGAAAAGGGACACAAAAGTATGCAAGACCGATCCTTCACATATTAAAGTAATTAAAATTCAATCATCATGTGCGTACTGATTGAAAACTCCCAAAATCATCATTCTAATAGACGTGTTAGGAAAGTCAATACGATTTTGGCACTGATGTAAAATACCAATACTACTATAGGCTATAGTGGGGACCATCTCAAAAAGCACAGATAATCATTCATTATAGTTACCTGTATGGGTTTGTTTGATAATGTTGAGATGATTTTTAAACAATAAAATATTAACAATTTATTCCGCAATACACCGACGAGGATACAGCAAATCAACACGATCATTATTAATATTATTATCATAAAATTGCATTGTTTCATAGTATTGATCGATTAATATAAGATCGTTGTTTCCCCCTTTCTGATTATTTTGTTGAAAGACTACAAGGAAAATCCGCAAAGTGAATGAAAAAACACTGCAATCAAATCACATCCGAATCCATTTTTTTACTCTACATCAATCTTTGTTCAAAATGTTCGTTTATTTGAAATTTATTTAAAATATACTTTTCAGGTCGGGGGCCTTTCATAGCTTTTATGCGGGTGGGTTTTGCTCCTTGTTGGGGGCTATACGGTGACCTATATATGCCAACATTTCCGTCATTTTGGTCTCTCTTGGATAGATGTCTACTTTGGCAATCATACCACATCTCCTTATTTTATATCATGTTTCTAGAATAGATAAATGTGTAGCTTTAAATTGTAATAAAAGAACTAGAGATTTGTGTACTTTACAATTAAAAAAAAATAAAAATAGAATGTAAACAAAAGCGTATTCAATTTGATTATCTTTATTTTCTATCTTTATCTAGAAATGTCACTTTAATGTAATGCTGAAAAGGGTCAATACCTAAAAAAACATTAGAATGTGTGAATTATTTATTCTAATTCACATTTTCCCTGACATTTTCTTTCTATCAACTTTCGTCAGTTAGTTTTTCGGACAGAAGAGGTTATCGAATTCAGTTTTAAAAGATTACCACATTTGGCACTATTCAAGCATGTTAAATTTACGTTTCGGTGAAGGGTCGAAAGTTTTTTTCTTGGTATCACGGCTTCCCAATGGCGTAGCTAGGTCATTTTTAAGTGTACGCCTGGACCTCGGCGAGGGGTCTGAAGGCCACCAGCGGGTCCAGGGCAGAGGACCTTCTGGTATGGGTTCGAGGGGCGAAGCCGTCCCGGAAGCTAACAAGTTATCGAGAAAGCGATACCATTTCTGTCATTAAAACACATCAAAATCAACATACTTTACTGTCTAATTTGATGATTTGTTTTATGTTTAATTTATTTATTTTGTTGATTTGGAATCTAATGAGAGAAAAATATCAATACCAGTTACTGTAAAATATGTTTAAAAAGAGATGTGGGGTACAACAATAAATCGACAAAAAATCCAAAACTTTAGAAACAGTAAAAAAGCAAGTCTACATTTAAATGAAGTCGTTCTATTTATTTTGACTTCATCTAGTTTGCTTCCCTTTTTATGTGCAAATTCCGTTAATGGACACTTGAAATAATAATTTTCACAGACGGTCAGGTGTAAAATGAAAATTCGCAAAGGGTACCCTGTGTATCGCCTTCGATTGCTGCTGTCAGTGTAAAAGTGTAATGTTGACTGTAAAAATATAATCCGTTCATCAGTCATATACCGGATTTAAAAATAAATCAAACTTTTTATTTAGATGCTTTTTTTTATCTTGAAGATTAGCTTCTACCCAAGTTTCTTAACAATCTATGAAGGTTTATAAATTTATCATTTCAAAAAAAATTTAATCCCAGACCGTCTGTTAATTGCCAAAAAGTAAGTCCGTCTGTCAGTATATTAATACTGAAAAATGAAGTAAAAAATATGTATTTGTACTTTTGCGGCTTCAGACATTATCATAAAAAGCTTCTGCCAAAGTTTCATAAAATTCGATGAAGGTTTGACAAAGTAACTGATGTGTAACAAAATTTAACCTCAGACTTTATACATTGTGTAACTGCAAAAAACAAAGTCTTTTATCTGTAAAAAATTTAAAAAATATGTTTATCAAGGATACTTTTTTAGCATTAAAAGCTGCAGTCTGTCCAACTTCGGTGAAACGATGCGCAGCAAGACAACCTTCTTCCAAGAATTGACATTAACTTGGAATTGGATTTTCCTCCAAAACGTGTTATTTTAGGTGATAAGATTTATGCAAACCGTCCACCAATTGTTACGCCATATAGGAGACACCAATTGAGACAAACACCGCAAAGGGAAAAAAGAAAATGCAAAAAACAAAAAAGAAGAATTTTATCAGACGTTTAAAAACATTTAGGGTTATCGGAACTTTGTGGAGACATCCAAGACACGAATCAAATCAAATTGTTGAATTATGTGCTAGACTTGTGGAGAGACAAACTGAGTTATTTGACTATCAAACATATTCTACTCATATCATTGAATGTATATATTTGGACTTGTGGCCGTAAAAATCCGTCATTCCCATTCTTAACCCTTAATATATTTTTTTTTTCAAAGTTTTGTTTTGCCCTCCTAAATCGAACAAATACAAATGAATATATGACGATCTATACGAAAGGCCCATGCACGTCTTAAAATTAGGAGTCGACGTTAACTGTTTGCTTTATATAGTATCAAACACACCACCAATTGCATTTTGAGAAAGTCCACACTTAAATCTTGTATCGGTATTGTTATTTAACATCAGCGCAGTATTTAAATCCCTTTAAAAACACGTCTATTAAATGATGTAGTTACAGAAGAGAGCAACTTGAAAACAGACCAATACTTTTCTCGGTATATATTTTCATATTACCGACTTTTTATCCCGGAGTATATAAATTTTCGACAGTTTACCTACTCTGCGGTAGGACATCCTGATACTTGTTCAAGTAAGAGCTAGTTTACAATCGGTGCAATTTGTTGATAAATTAACTAAATAATAAAACAATTAATTTTTCCCACAAACTGCACCGATTGAAACTGGAAAATGGAATAATATTCCAATGGAAGGGAGTTTTTGTACATTGTGTAACACAGGTTGTGTAACACAGGTTGTATTACAAATGCATATGTATTAATCACCAATTTAAGAACTAATTATATTCCTGGTTAACATGGTGCTAATCCTAGAGAAGACAAAATGAAATGCTTGTTGATGTATTGTAATGTCCCTGTGTTAAACAATCATGCAATTGTTCTGAAAAAAATCTCAAAATAACTTATGCAAAGCTGTAACTTACCAGTGTCGGTTATATCCATACACTATATGTCTGTCGCGTGAGATTCTGCTTTTAAAAAGACGTGACAATTTCAATTAAAATGTTTTGTTAATGCTCTATTTGTATCATGATTATATAGGTCACAGGTACTTTAAGATATATTAACAAGAATATATATAGATTAGGTTTACTTTCAAGTATAAATAATATATGCCTATTTATGCAATGGATGTCGTGTTTTCCTTTGCAATATTGTATATATGTTGTGTTTGCCTCTTGTTACAGCGTATGTTGCCAGTATGATCAATTAAATTGGAAATCTTGAATTAGCAAACAATTTAATTAAGACTTATCAAATTATCGCCTATGTCATTACCATTGACCAGGAACAGGGGGATTTCTAAATTGTTGTTTTAGCGTTTACGAGGAAAGCGCTTCATACACACCTTAATTTAAAAAGTGTTATTTCATTTTCTGAACTGTTGGCTTCGTGTAACGTTTGTTTCATAATTGTATGACTCATATTCTCCACGTGAAAAATTGTCGAGTTTTCAATCTAATACTCGCTTGTTTAAATAACATCAATTTCTCCAATTTCGTTTTGTCATTTGAATTATGAGTAAACTGTAAACGATTAAATACATAAATCGTATTTTGTTTTACTCTTTAATGGCAATTTTATAAGTTAAAAATCAAATCTGTTTGTCAACCATAATATAATAATAAATCAAGTCTGAAAACTTTTGTGGAAATATAAATTTAAAGATCAATCCACAATAAAACTTAGAAATAAAACTGACCACAAGTCGAATGTACTTTACTGGTATAACATAAGATTTAAACAAATGTGTTAATGTGCTTATTTTTATTTTTTTTGATAAGAGAAACTCAAAATAATATTACAATTTGAAAATATTTTTGTTTATTTATTTTTATACATCAGTTTAACCTTGGTTGCAAGATTCATTTTTTGTCAGCGTATTTTAGATACAGAAAGCCATATCTATGTAATTGTTCATATATTTGTCCTTGGGTCTTAAGTGAAAGTTGTCTCATTTGCAATCATACCACATCTCCTTGTTTTATATTGAATATTTCGTAAGCCAATTCTGATAGAAGTGAAGTTGTGTAAATTAAATGAGGAGAAGTCATTCACCCCACTGTTCTGATAGTGCTTGGACGTGAAGTAATAAATATGAAACGAGGCAACACCGATATTAATAAATAAAATTAAACCTCTTGCAGTTATTTAACACCATCATACATTGTAACAAGAGCGATTGATCACAAAAAATAAAACCGATGGTGAAAATACTGTAACCATTCATCGGACTTCCAAGATATGCGATGATATAAGGTAGAAAGTAACCCAAGGGATCAAACGTTCTATGGATGATTTGTGTAACTAGTAGATACAGTTTCATAACTATTACGTAAGATACAAGGAGAACAAACATGAAGCAGGAAACTCACATTTTCATGACCTAAAAATTTCTTAGTCAAGGAACCGAGTCAACTTCATATCAATATTTCATTTTAGTTTGTTTTCACCATTTTTAACTATTGTTAGTAACGGTGGTGGCTTTTTTATTTGTTGATGTCTAATCTTTAAGGAGGGAATCATCAATGACCTAAAAGTTCAGAAGTAAAAGCCCTCTTGTAGAAGTTTCGGCAAAAGGCAGAAGAAACCAAAGCCAATGAAAATGCCATGGAAGGATAACCAGATCCTGCTCCGCTATGGTATACTTTATGCTGCAGAAACCTGATTATTTTTTATGGTTACTGTTGTGTCAGCAAACAAAAATCAGCTCTACTCCATGGCACTATATGAGGAAAGGACACTTACATTTCTACAAATGTTTTTTGTAATCTTACATTAAATATTATGCTCCTTGGTCGAGTAGATTTCGAAATCTCTATACTGCTAGCGATTCAATTTAATGTTAAAATGCTCGGTAATCATTACATTTTAATATTCTACCAAGTCGCAAAAGATGGTAAATTAGAAGTTGCCTTAATGACAAATCTATGTATTTTCCGAGCTAGTATTTTATTTTGAGTAATATCATGTCCTTCAAACCTAAAAATTGCATGTAAATTTAACGCGTAATATCATCTCCGCCCACCAGAAAACGTTCAGAGAGATTAAGTATATTACAAAAATGTCTATTACTGAGTTTTTCATTCATGTAACGTCTGGAAATATGCATAGAATTTATTTCATCAATGAATAGATTGTTCAGGGTAATGCTTCAGAGGATCGTCAACATTGTTATGTGTTGCAATAATGAACAACGATTAGATTTACTTATATGTATATATTTACAATAACAAGGAAGGATCAAATAAGACACGCGGACACTGGAAGCATTTTATTATCTCAAAGAAATGTGGAATATAGAATAAACCCCGGCTATTGGACTTTATAATTAGTGCATACAGGAAGAACATGTTTTATTTATTAGTTGTTATTGGAGTAGCTTATAGTTACTACGAGAACTGTTATATCCCTCAAGCAAGGTTGACCGAATTTTTGTCCAGATTGGTTATCTTGCTAAAATTTGTTTAGTGTTATTTTCATTCATGTTATCGATACTCTATGTATTCTGTAGTTTTGTATGTTGTTTGTTTGTGCTTCGTGTCAATCTGATGAGTAAAACTATTTCAATTAAGTTTCAGTTTCAGTTTGTTCTTATGTTGTATTGTTTCACTCCCGTTATTGCAGGATTTAGCGCTCACAATCAGGATAAATCATTCCACATTCTTTTGTGCCTGTATCAAGTCAGAAAAAAATCACCAAAGATACCTGGCTTATTGTGTACGCCGGAAGCACACTTCGTCATCATAAGACTCAATGTGCCAAATAACTTAAAGGCTAAGGCAATTTGTGCCTGGGGTAAAAAAAAAACTTAGTTTTAAGAAATTTCAATATTTAATAAACAGTTAAAAAATTACTTACTTTTGGTTAATATTTCTACTTTGTGTTACTCGATCAGTATCTCTGAACTCGAACGTATATTTTTCGAAGTCACGACAATGTGTTATATGTGTGTTATCTAAAATGCACAAAAATCAAACTGTGTTGAATGCTCAAAAAAATTATGTAACTTGTATTTTGCATTGGTCGTTTATGGCCACGACACATTTGACATATTCAGGCACTGTGTATTTAAATATACTTACAGGTTATAATTTCAGTCAATTTTCTATAGACAGAAAAACTGGGTCGAGGGTCATACTGAAAGTAATTCTTTAATACTAGGAATGGGTTCACAAATTAGTAAAAATTACACCTCGTTGATCTCGGGACACAAAAACCAATCTCTGAAATCGAGCATATCTCTGATAAACCAATATCAACATTTTGGTTTAAAAATTGACAAAAAAATCAGATTTCTGAAAATATAGAAATACCCCAATGTTTGTTCTAGTGATTTTGTTTTAGTTAAAGTTTAACAAAATATGTCCTGCCTTAATATAAGAGGCTTATTTCTAATATATTTTATACATTACTGGATAGAAAGAAATAATCAAAAATCACTAATTTCTAAAGAATCATTCTTAATTTAATTATATTTTAAAATATTTCATGTATATTCAACAATATTATTATATTGAAACTATTTCATGCATATTCCACAAAGAACACATAACAGCTAATATTTTTAGACAGTTGAGGAAAAACAGTCGATGGATAGGCTCAATTTTTTTCCCATGAACAGGTTACCTACGGAACCTGCAGAGTGTTGTTTCAAGGTTTCTTAAACACACTGTGAGCATATCTTTTGTCCTACCCGAGACATCAGATTTTAATGCCTCCTTTCCTGTCGGACGTGGTTGCGTATTTATACAACCCACAACAACTGATTTAACCGATTCCAATAACAAATACCCGGCAGATTATATCTTCAAAATGAAGGATGATTGATTGCTGGTTGCTTAACGTCCAGTGGCAAATATTTCATGCAAGTTCAGAACGGGAACAAATTAACAATAAATACAATAGGTAGGTCCTGCAATAGAGGCCGTCCGGGAAATTTAGACTCCAACGGGAAAAATGAGGGATATTAGATAGGGACAGAAATTGAACCTTGCAACAGGCCACCTACGGACCACTCAAAGAGTAGTTGCGAGAGTTCTTAACTTGCAAAGACCGTGGCACTCTCTTTACACGAGAGATCGGATTTACCGCCCCCATTCTGACTGGACGTGGCTGCGTACTTGTATATCATGCACAGCCAAATTGACGCCCAAGTTTGGCGATGGTTTTACTGCCGGTCGGAGGAAGACCAATGGGGACTATATTTCTATTCCCCAGTCACCCTTTGGGGTGCAAAATAAAGGAATATTTGATTGACAACATATTTGGTAAGTTTGGTGAATTGATTTTTTCAACAGACAGTCGATATTACATTGGGTACTAATTTTATACCTTTACTGGCTGACTTGTTTTTTTTTCCAAATAAAGTAAAATTCATACAGAATCTTCTCAAAGACAAAAATATTCCTGCAAAGTTCTTTAATTTCACTTTCAGATATATTGATGATTTTCTGTCACTTGAGTGCTTTACATCTCATTTATCCCAATGAACTTGAGATTGATGATAATACCAACAGTAAAAGATCTTCATATCCTGATCTTCAAAACTAGAATCTATGACAAACGTTATGATTTTAGTTTTTAATTTGTCAACTTCCCATTTCTCAGCAATAACATACCCTCTGCTCCATTTTGCGGCGTTTACACATATCAGTTAAAACGTTAAGCTCATGCATGCTCGAACTATACGGATTTCATTAACAGGGGTGTGTTCCACAAAAACTGCTTCAACAGAGTCATGATGAAGAACGACTGAAATCAACGCTACGGTCATCATCACGAATTGGTTGACCAATACGATGTGTCGGTGTCTCAACTCACTAGACACATTTTTTTTTCGTGGTCTTTATATTTAAAGATGCTAGTAGAGTCGTCTGATATGTATGTATCCTAATGTAACACTTTGACTGAGTGAATTCGTATGGCGGGTGATACATGTATATCAGGAGACGCTAGGCCTGCCCGGCCTCGCTCCATTTGGAGTTTATGCGTTTCCTCGGTATTTTTTTGTTACCTTGATGTGTTTCTTTTAATCGATTTACGAAATTTTAACATTGGTAAACTAGTCGCCTTAATTTAACTGCCGGACTTCAGAAATCAAGAAATTACCATAATTCTATACCCCAGTCAACTCTATGGAAGCAATAATTTTATAAGTGACCTTTGTTAATTTACTTTGCTTAATTTAACGGCCGGACTTCAGAAGACAAGAAATTACCATATTTCTACACCCCAGTCAACTCTATGGAAGCAATAATCTTATGAGTGACCTTTATTATTATACTTTAAAGGTCAAGTTACAGAAAATGGGCTTTGTCACAGATTTTCTTAAAATTTTGCATACAACTTTGGCTCGTTGAACTTTAACTGAAAATCGAAAAATTACTGCATTTCTCTCTTTTTATTTTCAGAAATATTACAACTGATTGAATTCTTTCAAAATAACCACACGACGGGTGCCACATCTGCTTACCCTTCAGGAGTACCTAAGATCACACCCAGATTTTGGTGGGGTTCGTGTATCTCAGTCTTTAGTTTTCTATGTTGTGTATTGTTTACTGTTGTTCGTCAGTTTTTTTTGTTAGCCATGGCGTTGTCAGTTTTTCGACTTATGAGTTTGAATTTCCCTTTGGTATCTTCCGCCTCTTTTTTACTGTTCCTTGACCTTAATTGATTAATTTAGATATCAGTTCTGTCCAGTATCCACAAAAGTCCATAATAAATTCGGATTAATATGAAAAATTAACTTCTTTTTGCAGATTAAAAAGAGTGAGCATACATATTCATGTAATTAACATTGTGTATATCGCAATCATAAATAAATTCTGCAAAACAAGAAATCAAACGTAATCTAGATATACAAAGTAAATCGGTTATAAATTGTTACCAGAATGGAAACAACATTAAAAGTAACATGCTAGATTAGGTGGTAAAATCTGCACTTGTTTGCTTTTTAAAAGTAAATTTGGATCCTAAATTAACACTGTTGATGTTATAAAAGATAATGTTTGTCAGCACACTGTCTTTAGATTTTTCTTTAGATTTTGAAAGTTAGATATGTGAGTGTTCCACAACACAAAAGAGCTTGTCCTAGATGCTCAAGATAGGAAGTTGAAGTTGAGTGACATTTTCTTCTGAATTGTACTACATTTAATAAGGAATAGAAATTATTATGTGTACTAATAAGTCTTGTTTGTTGCGTCCAATGCACTTTTCTGGATTTGTCTTCTTGACGCTTTTAACCTCCAAAAATTGATGGCAAGGATGTATGACAACTAAGCACGTGAATACTGTATGATGAGAGGGGCCCTTTAGGTCATATTGCTTTTCACGTATCTCGTTTTTTTAACACCCTTGGCTTTCAAATTTTTGGCTTGAGCGTTCCTGGTGAATGTTAATCCAGAAAAGCACTTCGGACATTTTTAAAGATTACTAAGTTACATTGCTTATAAACATACTAAACATGGATCAAAGACTTAAACTGCCAGGTTGCACAGAATATATATAAAAAAACTGTATGATGTAAATATGGGGAAAATAACTTAAGTTCCTAGTCTAGAAAAATGGAGAAAAATTCCTCAAACAATACCATTATAGTAGATGCCCAACTTTAATTTTGTGCATTTTTTAAGGGATCTAGGCTGAACTGTAAAAGAAGTCGTTAGTTTTCATATGTTATTTTTTGCGTACTGTTTGTTTTTTTGTCGTTCATGTTTTCTTGCCATGGCATTATCAGTTTGATTTCGACTTAGGAGTTTGAATATCCCTTTGGTATCTTTCGCATCTCTTTTACACATATTGTAAACTTTGCTAATATTAATGTTCATTCACTGTACATGTATCAATTCTATAATTTCTTGAGAAAAAAACCTAAACATATAATTATTTTTGTTTGTTTGGCCTAATCATACATTTTGCGATCGCAATACGGGTGCACAATAATGGAATAAATTTTTTTAACAGTATTGAGGTTAAAAAACCAACAAGATATAGATAAAATAATCTTTTATTTCAAGTGTCAAAACGTACATTTTGCTATGAATTAAATTTGACATATGACAAGTTTATCCGAATAACACACGATATGACATAAACAGTTTTAAGCACTAAATACTAGAAATAATGATAATAATCAATGATTTAAGAATTGACATTTGAAGCAATAATACGCATATTCATGAATGCCATGATAAATGATGTTCAGCGCTAACATAAAGGTGATAAAATTGATCAAATAATATGTTGAAATGATGATTTACAGCAATTACCATTTAAAAAGACTAAATCTTTAGTTGTCTTTGTCTTATGATGACCAAACGTTTCCAACAGTTTGATGAACTTTTTATTTTTATCAATCTTTTCTTTAAGCTCCTTCTTTCCAAGGCTCATAGCATTTGAATGAATTGTTAATGGACATAGCTGTTACAGCTGCTTTATCCTCAACATAAACATTGTCTTTTTCTTCTTCATCTGTGTTTCAAGAACCGCCCCTTCCTATATTGATATTATATTTCTATCGCGCTTGACAATATGTCTAGGTTCTGTAGATGGGATGTGAACAGCTCTCTTATCATGATTCACGGAGTGCTGACGCCACAAGACCGTTGCTGCATCTTTTGCCATTGTTATTCCTTTGATAAGACTAGTTGATACATATTGGATGACATTGGTAGCCTATGATTCTGAGTCATCTGATTCAGCCTTTATAATGCAGAATGTCGTTATTTCTGGTGACCTTATTTTGTTTTTATGTTCTTTGTAGATAGTCAGTTATTGTTTTAATTGGTCTTGTGTTAGCACAGATGTTTACTGCACCTAACTGTTCAGTACACCAAGTCTTGAATAATTGTTGCCTGTTGACTGTGGTGCGGATTCTGTCGATAACTGACATTTGCTTAGGAAAGTAAAGATGATATACAAGCCACAATAAGATCTTATTAAATGAAGACAATATAAATAAGATGTGGTGAGTGCCAATGAGACAACTCTCCATCCAAGTCACAATGTATAAAAAGTAAACAATTATAGGTCAAAGTACGGCCTTCAACACGGAGCCTTGGCTCACACCAAACAGCAAGCTATAAAGGGCCCCAAAATGAGTAGTGTAAAACAATTCAAACAGGAAAACCAACGGTCTAATCTTTATGAAAAGTATGGTTATTGTTGTATTTATTGCCATCATTCGGACAAATCTGTTGTGAAACAAGTTATTTTATTCATAGAAGAAATTCATTTATTGATTTGGGTCAAATATTTGATTAGCAAATTAAGAATTTTCAGAGAATTACCTATAACATGAAAGTAATTCGACAGTTATTTAATAATAAACATGATTAAAGTTTTCCCCAACATCATGTCTTATATACCTGAATAGTTTTTTTTTTGTGTAAGACAGATAATACATATCTTCATTTGATATACATAATGTCAATGAATATTGCAAAACCTGTTATTCGAATAAAACCTAAACTGAAGTTGAATATGTTCCATTTTCTGCCTTTTTAACTTTTTTGATTCGAGCGTCACTGACGAGACTTTTGTAGACAAAACGCGCGTCTGGCGCACAAAGTTTTAATCCTGGTATCTATGAATACTTTATTCTGTATAGTAATGCCCCATATATAATTACCAAAGACATGGATTTATTTATCTAAAACTGAATGAAAACGTTAATAAAAAAATACGCACAAAAACTTGGAACAAAGAATGGCCACCACATGTTTTTTTTGGTCTTCAATTCTTGGTAATATACTTCTATAATAAATACTTAAAATAGCCTTCCAAGACGTCATAATTATTTGGACTAGCAAAATGCCTGTTCTTTGACTGTTCAAGTTCAAAAGCTTTATTTATAAACGAATATTTGTATACAGAAAACATGCGCTCTATTGAGCTTTAATCTCGTCTTATTACAAACAAAACATTTAAAACAAGCAACGTTTAAAACAAACAAGCATACAAAGCACCAAGCATACAGAGCACAAAAGGGTTGATTTTTTTTATAAAGAATTGCAATACATTTTTGAATAGGAACTAGGTTTTAAGTACAATTTAAAGTTCCAAAGTCAAAAACAACGAATTGACAGGTATATACGGAATGTTGTCAGATTACAGAGAAAAGTATTCAGACAATGCATTATATGCGAGCTGATGATTGGTATTGTGGAATTATACCATGATTGTGTACACATAAGTTTATACTCTTACGAATTCATTGAGGATTGCAGATTCCGGCTAAGAAAGAAAAAGGAAAAAAATATAAATTACTATACAAATTAATGAAACAATACTACTCAATATTTTCTAAAATAGGTACATAAAGTATGACGCAGGTTTCTTCAAAAGTGATGATTTTCTATAAATTGTTTGAAATTTCACAGTGATATCATACTTTAACTATGTTTAAACCTGCTTTTTTACTTTTGACTTTAATTATTTATCCCTTGTAATTTTTCATTAACTGTGTATTTGCATTCAGGTGTCACAGGTCAAATTTATTCGTTCATTGTGTGTTAATTTACGTTTTTTGATTGAGTTAAGCCTTCCAATTGATATTTTATAGTGTGTTTTTCTATGTTGTTTGTTATACTATTGTTTCAGAAAAGGGAGAAGGTTTGGTACCATTAAAACGTTTAATCCCGCTGCAAATGTTTGCACCTGTCCTAAGTCAGGAATCTGATTACAGTAGTTGTCGTCTGTTTATGTAGTTCATACGTGTTTCTCGTTTTTATATAAATTATACCGTTGGTTTTTCCGTTTGAATGGTTTTACACTAGTAATTTTTTGGGGCCCTTTATAGCTTGCTGTTCGGTGTGAGCCAATGCTCCGTGTTGAAGGCCGTACCTTGACCTATAATGGTTTACTTTTATAAATTGTAACTTGGATGGAAAGTTGTCTCATTGGCACTCATACCACATCTTCCTATATCTATTATGTAGCTCCAGACGATGTTTTGCAAGCAATGGTTCATCTTTGCCGAGTTAAGTCTTTCTATGTTAGACTTCAATATTTACGCTTGGTATTATGTGAAAATCCCAAATCCTCTTTTTTTAATAATTGGGCCATCTCGCCTCTTCATGTCAGGCAAATCTAATACACAAACTCTATTTGTATCTTTTGGGTTATTAATTATCATTCGCCAATGACTTTTAGCATTTGTTCCCATTTGTGCATTCCAAAACAAAACATTATGAAATAGTTGAGTTGTTACGTAGTTCATGGTGAAGGTAAATCTAGAAAAAAGTAAAATAACAAAAATACCAAACTCCAAGGAAAATTTAAAACTGAAAGTCCCTTATCAAATGTCAAAATCAAAATCTCAAACACATCAAACGAATGGAAAATAACTGTCATATTCCTGACTTGGTACAAGCATTTCCTTATGTAGATAATAGTGCATTAAACCTGGTTTTATAGCTAGATGAACCTCTCACTTGTATGACAGTCGCATAAAATTCCATTATATTGACAACAATGTGTGAACAAAACAAACAGACATAATAGGTAAAAATGTCAAAAATAGGGGTACAGCAGTCAACATTGTGTTATAATCTTAATCACTATAAAAAAAACCAACAAAATGGAATATAGAAAAAGCACATAACCAAAAATGAAAAACAAGAATACAAAAAATGACCATAGCACAATAACACAATGGCTGGATGTATAAGTACCGAGCCACGCCAAAAGGAAAAGAGCTTCGGACGCACCAAATTTATAAATTTTGATTTTCATTTATGTTCGATGGTGACAATATTCACGAGCTGAAGAATTAAGTTCTTCAACTTTATGATACTGTATGCATATATTCATCAAATTTAATTTACTTTAAATCTTATATCGTTTTAAAGTAAGTTACACGTTTTGAAAATCAAAAATTAAAAACATTTTGAATGGCAGTAATTAAGGGATATGCGGACAGGTGAAAAGGATTAAAATATCGTATAAATGTTGACCAAATTTGTATACATGGAGTCACTACTTTTTAAGTTTTCAACAAATACAAAAAGATAATTATGAAGTAATGAAGTACCTGCTGAACACTAGTTAAATAGAGATTTTCCTGCTGTGTTTATGCCACAACAGTAATCTTCTTTTCTCAATGAAGAAGTCAGAGATCCAGGAAATACAGAAGTTAAGTCGCGTGTTTCATTCGTATAATATAAACAAATTCCGAGGACAACACAAAATAATTATTTATTCGTATTTTCTCTAATTTTTACCCAATTTGAACTTTTCTTGACCGGTTGATTCTTTTTTTTTTATATTTAACGAGGGCTTAGTTTGATCTCAGTTCTTCATTGTTCGATTTGAACTTTTCCCGACAAGTTGATAATTTTTTTATTAACAACTTGTAGTTCGTATGATTGCAGTTTTTCATTGGTTAAATTCAATTATGACGTCTTCTGACTTTGCTAATGTGACTTCACGAAAAAGCTCTTTTATGTGAAGGTCGGCAAATGGATTCAACGCGCACTTGTGTTGATAGTCAATACTCACAGTTTATCAAGACATATGTTTCTGGTTTATGTATGCAGATCTATAAAGTTGGATAAGCCGGTTATATAAGAATGGAGAGGTTTAAGGTAAGTATGTTGATTATCTTTTTTCTTTTGATGCTATAAACATTGGAATAAATAAAAAAATCCGCGAAACGTGCTTCAGGAAAGATTTCCTAGCAGACAACACATTTTAAGATGGATTCTGTTGCCGGTACAGGAACAACAGATATTATGGCATTGTTTATAACAGTTTCCAGGGGAACTTTTGCTAGGTGGAACAAATATATGTTGACATCACCAGAGATTGGCACCACCATTTAATGGCCATATATTAAAATATTGAAATAGCATACAGCTCTCATCAAGCAACCAACATTTTCTTGTACTGGCATATTCCTTTGGCATGTTTGGTTTCAATTTTATGTCATTTTGATATGACCGTCGAACATCATGATATACTAATGACTTTATTTAATGAGACTGACTCATTACATGTAGCATTCACTAATCTACCTTGAGGACAACTTTAGGCCCTCACATAAAACATACTTGTAGAATAAAGACATACATTTTTATTAATCCAATCAGGGTGACCTAAATAAGAGAGTACAATCATTCATAACATTAACTAAATTAACAGATTCCTAAATAACAAGAATTATTTTTATATATGAATATCAAACATAATAGAGCAGAAAAAAGCAACTAACTACAAATTTAGTTCAATAAAATTAATAATCTATATAAAATAAGGAGATGAGGTATGATTGCCAATGAGACAACTATCCACCAAAGTTCAAATAAAGTGGATGTAAGCAATTATAGACAATCGTATGGCCTTCAACAATGAGAAAAAACCCATACCGTATAGTCAGTTATAAAAGGCCCCGACATAAAAAATATGAAACGATTCAATTGAGAAAACTAACGGCCTAATATATAACAAAACAATTAACGAAAATGTGACAGACATGAACCAACGACAACCACTGAACTACAGGTTCCTGGTTTGGGACAGGCACATAAAGAATGGGGAGGGGTTAAACATGTTTGAGTGCCCAACCCTCCCCTATCATGGGACATTGGTGTAACAGCACAACATAAGAACAAACTATAAAAATCAGTTGAAAAAGGCTTAAAGCATCAGATACAAAGCAGAAATACTTCAAACATACAGACTGGACGTGGCAGGGTATTTATCCATCCCTCATCCTTAACAACAAAAGGACACTAAGTACAGATCTGAGAGTACTCGCAGTTTTTGAAAGCTAGTTCAAAGCCAATAACAACTAATAAAAAAACAACCAATAAAAAAAATCATGTATCTAAGACTAAAATATCAATCAGTACACATCCAACAAACAATGGATTTAATGTAAAGACGTCATTAACAGTCAGAGAAAAACATGACCTTGTGCAATGCAAAAAATAAAGGTATCGACAGATTGTAGTACCGTTAAAGTGCATATGTGTATAACAAAACTATTTAGTATGATTTTAATTTACTGATAACAAAATCAATATTTATACCAATAAAACAATATTCCAAGATCTAATTACGGTGTTGAATTGGTAACCTCTTAGAATAAGTTTATTTAAAGGATTGATAAGTTTACCCGGATCGTATATACATTTCCGGGCTCGATAAACAACATCACCGTAAAATTTAGGATGTGCTATTCCGTTTGAAATAAGTTTTTTACAGGTACAGCCAAACTTGCAAACCAAATCTTTGTATCTATGGAAGAATTTAGTAGAGGTTTCGAGTAATTTGTGGTAACGAAATTTAGTAGAGGTTTCGAGTAATTTGTGGTAACGAAATTTAGTAGAGGTTTCGAGTAATTTGTGGTAACGAAATCCCTAACTTAATAATTTACCAGTAATACATAGATTACGCTCTTTCAAATCCAAAACGTCACTACAGACACGGGCATAACGAACGAGTTGGGATATATAAACACCGTAAGATGGTGCCAGAGGAACATCTTCGTCCAAAAAGGAAAATTTACAATAGGGAAAGAAAAATCATCCCTTTTGTCGTAGAATTTAGTGTAGATTTTCTGGTGTAAAACTGAAATATCTAAGTTTAGGAAAGGATACTTAATGCTGTTACTATTTGATTTATTTAAAGTAAGTTGATGTGGGTAAATTTCGTCAGTATATTTAGAGAATTCTTGATTATTTAACGAAAAAATATCATCAAGATAACGGTAAGCGTTGTTGAATTTATCAATTAAATGGAAATTAGAAGGGTCTTTACTGAGTTTGGCCATAAACTGTGATTCATAACAGTACAGGAACAAGTCTGCTATCTAGTGTCAGTACAAGTATTACAATTTTTGAACACCTAATACAAACTTTTTTTCGAAATAAAGTTAAATTAGTCAAATTTATTAGGAAGAAATTAAAATAATTTAGAAGTCAAAATTAAAAAAAGGAAAGTTTTTATACGGCCAATGTCGGCAGGTTGAAGTTCATTTTGATCAATTTTTTTATAATATAAATATTAAACAAGAAGATGTGGTATGGCAACTCTCCACCAGAGACCAAAATGACATATAGAATGTCTACTTTATTATTTTTTGATAGATAAATCTTCTAAAAGGCCATCCATTAAAAATTTGCGTTACATTCTTTAAATAGTCAATATTGTGCCGAATTTGTCACTTAAAACTTAAAACTTTAAATGACACAAAAATGTCTGGATTTTTCTAAATTTAGCAAGTGTTAAATTGTTAATTGTACGAGAATTATGTTCAAAAAAATTTTCTATGACACAATAGAGAGAAAATGTCCATAATTTCCCTCATTTCTACTTGTGTGTAAAATAAAGAATTTATTACAACAGTGAAATATTGAATAAGGGAATATTCACCAATTTTTCATCCTGTGTTTTTTCAAATTAAAATTGTATGTACAGCTTGCACAATAATCAAGTGGGGCAAAGTAATGGTGTCTTATGGATCACAAGTCTGCTGCCAATAATAATGCATGCGTGTTATAATTTCGTTAAATTTTTGTTTTCATACCTTTTTGGCATGGAAGCTCATTTTATATCCTTATTTCTTTTCAGATTTTAAGTGTTACATCAGACGCCGCAATTTGCGGACTAGATACAGGCTATGATTCTTTAGGTCTGAAAAATATTCTCATTTTAAAACAACAATTTTCTATAAAGGACATTATCAACTTTTGATTAAAGAAAGCTGTAAATTTAAAGGTTATTTTTACCTTAGCTTTGGTGATCACATGTATAATTATTATTAAGTTACAACAAAATGGAAATAATTAAAACATAGCATCTGAAAATGAAAAATATTTTATTATTATTCATTATTATTCTCAGTACTTGCAAAGATTACTTTAAATAAATTTGAAGTGTTTTTTTTTTGTCCTTTCTGATATCATGACAGAAATGGCAAAAAGATAAAGAAATTGTTTACTATTGAAGTTGGATATAAAAATATGAAATCATAATATGAATATGTATATATATATTTCATTCAAATTTGAATAAAATTTTATTTTGTTTTAATAGATAAAGGATATGGTTACGATGCTGTTGTCGGGTCATAATTAGAGATTGCATATTTTGGCTTTGCTATTGATTCACTTGTGGGGTCTTTGCGTCGGAGTTAAACACATTTATTCTAAAACCAGTTGTTGGCATGACACGGGTTGTGTTCTTCTCGTGTATTTTATGATGGTATAATACTAAACCCCTGGCGGGAGGGAGTGTGCCTGATATTCAATTGATGAAGACATAATCTTTCAATCAGTTTAATTGAGGTCTGGAGCTGGCATGTCAGTAACTGCTAGTAGTCTGTTGTTATTTATGTATTATTGTCATTTTGTTTGTTTTCTTCTGTTTCCTATTCTGACACCGGACTCGGACTTCTCTTAAACTGAGTTTTACTGTGCGTACTGTTGTGCATTTGTTTTTTTCTACATTGGCTAGAGGTATAGGGGGAGGGTTGAGATCTCAAAAAACATGTTTAACCCCGCCGCATGTTTGCGCCTGTCCCAAGTCAGGAGCCTCTGGCCTTTGTTAGTCTTGTATAATTTTTAATTTTAGTTTCTTGTGTATAATTTTGAGTTTAGTATGACGTCCATTATCACTGAACTAGTATACATACTTGTTAAGGGGCCAGCTGAAGGACGCCTCCGGGTGCGGGAGTTTTTCGCTGCATTGAAGACCCATTGGTGGCCTTCGGCTGTTGTCGCTCTATGGTCGGGTTGTTGTCTCTTTGACACATTCCCCATTTCCATTCTCAATTTTAAATATCACATGCCATAAAAATATTGTCCAGGAATATCATTATTCCCATCAACAGTTCCCATAATTATTTGGTGACTTTGAATGTCACAAATAATTAAGTTTAATTGGTAATGGTAATCACATTGACACAACTATATGCACAAATGACATTTTTCAGCAAAACCAAAGAAAATAAAAATCCAGGATTCCAAGTAAGTATAACCACACCTCCTTACTTTCATATAGTAATATGAAGCTCATTCTGCTCATGGATGCAGTTAGAATCTGCTTGGTGATGGCAATGTAAAGTGTCGTAAATGTTTTGTTGTTTGGTTGTGGCACCTTTAAATAATATCAGGATATACAAAATGCCAAAAAAAAAATCCCTTGTCAGTAAAATGCAGAAATTAAAAGCAATATTTTCAAAATATCTTCCATCTTACATTTTTTATGACTATGAAGAAGTGTCTGCCCAAATTTATTGATTAATTCAATTAGTACATTGCAGTATTTTTTGTATCATGCATTTTTGTTTCAGAAACTGTAAGATTTTGATATGCACCAAAGATAAATTACAGGACTTCTGCAGTAACCTCGCATCCGCAAAATGTATGTCCTTTGTACATGTGTTTAGATTACGAGTCAAAATACTAAGTGTCTTTCTATCATACAAGTTGATGTAAGTGTGCATTCGCCTTTCTGAGTACAACCCAACATTCCAAAGGAAAGCAATTTTAGTCTTATACTACACTCCATTTACTTTGGATCAGTTTAAGGGGATCCTACATGGAGTTACCAAGTGATCTATGCTTTTACACATGTACCTTTGTGAAATTGAATTTTGATTAGTATAGATTTTTACCAATATAGGAGGCAACTCTGAAAATTTTCAAAAATTAAACCATTACATAAAAGTAGTTAAAACGATATTCAGGCTTGTAGGTATGTGTATGTATTGTAGATTTGCTAGGGGATGGATATTCTGATATGTTGTGTGTGCTCTGGTTAATATTATTCCATGCATACTTATGTCATAGCCTATATATATGTGTAGCATTACTACTGATTATTTTATTTGTAGAAAAAATGACACAGAACAGACCTTATATTCTACTGTTGTATTTACTGGCTCTTCTACAATAACCAAACAACATGATAAAAGAGCTAATCACCAGACTAATTCGTCAAATTCTTCTACCTCAGATATGTGCAGTTAATTTAGAACTGTTTTCTGACATTGTACTTTATTGTTGTCTAAATAATTGTTTAAGTAACCAAAAAATGGGTTGTGCCAAATGAAAGAAACAAAATGAAATAAAGCTAGTCTTTTAGAGGTCAAGGCCATATGAACACTGCCAGTCTTTTAGAGGTCAAGGCCATATGAACCCTGCCAAACAAACATGTACACTTTTATTTCATTCCATTTACCAAATAAAGTAGACATATAGCTTATAGCTTATGGTTGTTAAGAAATATGCCTAACCAAGAAAAGTTATTTAACAATGAACCATGAAAATTAGTTCAGTCAAATGACACCTGCCAGAAGAGCATGAACACTTCTCCCTCATTTCATACAATAAACCAGTTGATGTATCATAATAGAATCAGAAAAATAGACATCATCAATAAAACAAAATCCGAACTTATTTCAGAAATAAAATCATCATTAAATTCAGCAATTACTGAATCCATAAGAGATGCTATTAAACCACTTAACAACTTCATAAACCACCAGCAAATGAAAATAACAACTTTAGAAACTAAAAATGATCAATTGAAAGAACATGGTAATATAACAATTACCTAAATTCATGAAAAATAGGATAAATTCAGAATGCAATTTCTGTCTGCATGGATCAAAACAAGGAACTAAAAGAGGAAGTGGCGACTCTTAATGCTGATATTGAACAATTTTGAAGTATATGAAATATGGTATCACACTAGATTCCGAGGTCAGACCTGGGGTAATTAATTAATTAAATGTTGGTTGCTTGACGTGAAGTTGCAAAAGAGGGACGAAAGATACCAGAGGGACAGTCAAACTCATAGATCGAAAACAAATTGACAACGCCATGGCCACATATCACATGCATGTTGATGCCTTTCGGGATAACGGTCGGGGATATATGGACTGCCACTGAAAATGAGGGTATATTGGATAGGGATAGCAATTTTGACTTTCTAACAGGATCCCTCAAGAGTTATTTCAAGGGTTCTTTACTTAAAGAGAGCATGACACTCTCTGCACGAGCCATCGGATTAAACGTCCCCATTCTGACCGGACGTGGCTGCGTATTTATACATCCCACACAGCCAAACGGACACCCTATTTTAGCAAGTGTTTTACTGCCGGTCGAATAAGACCAAGAGTCACCCCTGGAGAGGAGTAATTAAAAGTGTAAAAGTTATTAGCTGCAAATAATTGCAACTTTGAAGGAAATTCATTGTAATTGAGCAAGAAGGAAATTTATTACATAGTTTTGCCCTGTAATTATGAATCACTTTACAATTACTGTCAATAACATTTAAAAATTTGTTGGGAAAATTTATAAATAATTTTTACTTTCCTGATGCACTCACAATGCACTTGGTAATGAGGGCAATCTCCCAATGTTGAAAGCTTTTAATTTTCTATTTCCAGACAAAAAATAGGGAAGTACTTCATAAATCTGATGAATCTGGATTAAATTTTAAACAATCAGTACATTTTATGAAAAAAATTGCGAGGCAAACACAAATAACGAATGTCCTTCTATTATTTCTTGTCGATGACTCGATTCCTTTGTCAGTGGTAGACAGAAAATATTAAATGGAAAAGGCCAATTCAAAGTGCCAAGTAGAAAACATCTATCCTCAAAATAATAAAGGTGAAGTCGAGTGAATTGCAATTTAACTTAAATCATCAACTTAGATTAGCCGGAAATGTATGCCTAATAATTGACTTGAGGTCGAACAGGCAAATGATTGATTGATTACTGGTTTCTTAACGTCCAGTGGCAAATATTTCATGCATGTTCAGGACAAGAAACAAATAACAATAAATGTAATAGGTAGGTCCTGTAATAGGGGCCGTCAGGGATGAATGACGGAGAAATTTTGACTACCATTTGAAAATGAGGGTATTTTGGATAAGGACTGAAATTTTGCCATGCAACTGGTCACCTACGGACCCCTCAATAAGTTGTTCCAAGGGTTATTAACATGGAGAAAGCGTTTTTGGGGTAACAGGCAAATGAGAGGGTTCCTTGGCATAACTTGGCATTTCATTTATTAGATAAGACCATGAAGTCTGTAATATTAGCCTGTTCATGTTATAAAGGTGAACATACGGCAAAAACCATAAGACAAGATTATGAAGAGGTGATAGCATGCTATGAAATTGGTGATAAAATTTCAAGCATAGTAAGTGAAAATGCTGCTAATATGGTGAAGGTATTTAATGTTCCAATTTCTGGGTTTTATGATAGTATTGAGAAAACCCCAGAATAAACATGTTATAACAATGACCTGATACCTTTGTCTTCCAAAAAACTTACACTATCCAATCAGTAGTCCAAGACAAAGATGGATAAAATGACTGTGGCTCACATATGAAACAGGTTATTGCCAAAGCTTCAAAAGTTTTAAGTTAACGATTAGAAGATGAAAAACGCCCTCAGGCTTCGACCTCCACAAGGTGGTAGATATTAAATGTACCAGACCAAACTAGAAAGCATTCACTGCAATCAAAAACTTTCAACTTATGAAAGGAAAATCTTACATGAACTAACTAAAATACTGCATCCATTTGAAAGAACCTCTCTTTTACTGTTTGCAAAATTATAAATTATTCTAAATAATAAGGATGTTCTTGTCCCAGGCAGAAAATCCTGGCCGTGTTAGGCGCAACTTTTTGGAAGTTTTGGTCCTCGGTGCTCTTCAGCTTTGTACTTGTTTTGGCTTTCAAACTTTTTTTATCTGAGCGTCACTGGATGGTCTTGTGTGGACGAGACGCACGTCTGGCGTATTGAATTTTAAGCCTAGTACCTTCTGCTAGCTATTATTCGTGTGTTTCTTTGTCCTATATGTTCTCCCATTTATTTGTATTGTGGTCCTGTCATGTGATGTTGTCGTTTTGGTGTTGTGTTTGACGTTGCCATAAAAGCGGGAGGTTTGGCATGCCACAAAACCAGGTTCAACCCACCATTTTTTTCTTAAAATGTCCTGTACCAAGTCAGGAAAATGGCCATTGTTATATTATAGTTCGTTTCTGTGTGTGTTACATTTTAATGTTAATGTGTTTTTGTTGTGTCGTTGTTCTCCTCTTATATTTGATGCGTTTCCCTCAGTTTTAGTTTGTAACCCGGATTTGTTTTTATCTATATCGATTTATGAGTTTCGAACAGCGGTATACTACTGTTGCCTTTATTTAGTACAGAAGTAAAAAACTGTAAGTGCAAGTTAAGCTATCACAGTAACTACAGGCCTTAAACACCAAATGAAACAAAGATCATCTAAATACAAATCATAAGAGGTTTCAAAATTTACCTCATCTGTCAAATATTAATGTGAATATATCCTCTCTAAACCTTGAACACCTAAATTAACTTCCAAACAAGGGTCTTCCTAGTGCTCTACGAATGTGGTTGAAAGGGAAAATCCATGGACAGATAGAAATGCCTTGTCCGGTAAAAAACAGCAAATGCAATACTCGAAGGTGTGTTTGCCAACATGCCATGCGGAGAACTTCAAATGTCTTCGATAGCTGCTAAATGTGGCCATAAAGTTATTTTCTTGTCACTTTATCTGACTCATTGAAATGACATCGGTAAAAGAAAATATGTCGCCAATACAAACTTTTATCATACATTTAAAATGTTGAAATATCTCAATGAGAAAGGCATTGACTTAGTTCAGAAAACTTCAGGGAACACATATATGAAAGTGACCTTGAAAATTCAGAAAAGAAAATCCTTTTTTAGGTATTTAACGTCGGGGTTTCTTAGGATTTCAAAGACGACGATGCAGATGCTGAAATGCACGATGTTTCCTTAACCGAATGCACTCGCATTTCGGAAGTCATTGATTATTTTGCGAACTACATAATTCAAGTAAAGACGAGAAGACCCGTCTGACTATTATCGTCATTGACCACAACCCTTCATGGTCCAGAGAGGAGACTATCACTCGTGGAAAGAAATTGGATATGAAAGTTGAAAACGTTAACACCAAAGCAAGAAGTCATTAAATTAAAGCAGTACTAACCGCAGTAGCTAGATGTGTCGCTTCATTTTGAGATGTACAACTACGCACTCCCGTCGGTTGTAAATATTTATTTTGTATTTTGTTCACAAGGTTAAAGCAAACTCTACACCTTCAAACTTTTGTTCATTCTTTATTTGTATGTAGTTCAAGATTATTGAACTATAACTATTTTTCAACGCACAATGTTTAAGATTTGTGAAAATCGGTCTACAACGCCGTATTACATAAGCCTGCTCATACCGATGAAAGATGTTAGTTATTCGGAATATTTAATTAATTTTGTATTTGTGTTTCATATTGGCATTATTGACAAGGGACTTTCCGTTTTGAATTTTCCTTGGAGGTATTAATATCGTATTGGTGTTATTGTACACTTATATACATACATGATTCAAATGCTGTTACATAGTAATGAAGTACATCACATGGAACAGAAAATGGTCCCTACATGTCTTCTTTCGACCGGCAATAAAACCCTTGCCAAAGAGGAGTGTCCGTTTGGCAGTGCGGGATGTACAAGTACGCAGCCACGACCGGTCAGAATGGCGACTTTAAATCCGATGCCTCGTGTAGAATGAGTGCTACGCCGCTGTGTGTATGGTAAGAACTCTTGTAAGGGTCCATAGGTGGTTTGTTGCAAGGTAAAATTTCTGTGCACATCAAATATACCCTCATTTTTTAGTGGCAGTCTCAATTTCCCCGACCTTCGTCCCGGACGGCCTCTCTTAGTGGATATACCTATTGTATTTATTGTTAATTTGTTCTCGCCCTGAACATGCATGAAAAATTTGACCCTGGACGTTAAGCAACCAATAGACAATCAATCATAGCACCGGTTATTCGTCTTTACGTGGTCATGGCTATTTTAATAAATAGTGCGATTTAAAAATTATGAGAAAAAAAAAAACTTTTTTCAGAAGGGTTGTGATTGTTAATAAACATTTATGCCTTAAAATAATTTATTGTGTCTGTATGTTTATATTTACTAAGTTTACAATGTTATTTTGGCCTTTTTAAATTTATTGATTTGAGTGTCACCGACAAGTCTTGTTAACGAAACGCGCGTCTGGTGTACAAAATTTTAATCATGGTATCTATGATGAATTCATTTACAACCAATGAGCCAACTGAACCCCGGCGGTATCACCAGCCCAGTAGTCAGTACTTCTGTGTCGACATGCGATAGTAATTACAAATAAACATTACAAAATATTGAATATTTCAAAATACTTAGGATTTTCTACCCCAGGGATACTTAACCTTAGCAATATTTGGCAACGCCTTTCGGAATTCTTTTCAACTTATTTTATTCGAGCGTCCATTATGAGTCTTTTGTAGACGAAATAGGCGTCAGGACTACACAATTTTAATCCTTGTATCTGATGAGTCTAATAATATCCTGCACAACGAAATATATTTTAAAAATTTGATCTCTTAGAACTGGATTAAAATTTGCTTTTCTTCTTACATGACACACTTAATGGCCTTCAAACTGGACACTAAGCGAGTCCATATTATTTTTTTCATTTTTGAAAAAATGGTATGAAAGGTAAGAATTGCTTCTTTTTCTAAAAAGTTTGATAATACAGAGCTAACAAATAATTTGTAAATAGCCTATTACCGAGAAAATGTACGTTTTATTCCTTTAAATAAGCTATTTTAAGAGAAATGCCGCAATAAATTTAAGGCACGGCTATGCCAGGTTAAACGATCGTCTATCTAAAACAAAAACATACGACCCCCAAGGGTGACTGGGGAATAGAAATATGGTCACCATTGGTCTTCCTCCGACCGGCGGTAAAACCCTCGCTGAAGTGGGGCGTCCGTTTGGCTGTGCGGGATGTACAAGTTCGCAGTCACGTCCGGTCAGAATGGGGACGTTAAATCCGACGCCTCGTGTAAAGAGAGTGCCACGCTCTTTGCACGTTAAGAACCCTTGCAACAACTCTTTGAGGGGTCCGTAGGTGACCTGTTGCAAGGCTAAATTTCTGTCCCTATCCAATATACCCTCATTTCCCGTGGCAGTCTAAATTTCTCCGACCTTAATCCCGGACGCCACTATTACAGAACCTACCTATTGTATTTATTGTTAATTTGTTCTCGTCCTGAATATGCATGAAATATTTGCCACTGGACGTTAAGCAACCAACAATCAATCAATCAATCAAAAACATATGTCAGTTCCATTGTTCTGTCATAATTACAATTAAACCCAAACAAAAGCAGCCAGTAAATGATGTCAAAATATGGCCAATTTGCCTATTGTTGGACATCAAAATTTAATATGATCATTTTAAGGTCGTCTACCTCACAAAATCTTGTTCGGCACTATAGCTTGTAATCACTGAGGTTGTGAGGTCAAACCCCGCACATGGCAGGTGAGTTAGACTACAATCTTAATTGACTAGCATTGCCAGTTTTCGTACGTTAGTTCTCTCCCGACGTTTCAGCTTCTTCCACCAATAAAAAGTTACCGCCACGATATAGATAAAAGTGTTGAAAACTGCTTTTAACACTAAAAATCAATCAAGCAATGTTGTAAACAAATTTTAAGTAATTTTCAATTGATTTTTTATAAAATGCGGTACATTTCTTAATAAACAGAAAAGATACAATGAGTTAAGTCATAAAACAAGAATTTGGTTATTATATGCTTTTGAAGTTCAGTATCATTTCCAAATTACGTTTCAATTTTATAATATTACTGATTAAATCTAGGTTTTACAATCCTCTTTTTTATTTGGTTTATTTAAATAAATTTAAATTGTTTAGATTCTAGATACTATATGTTGTTTGAAAAATCAGAAAATTAGCTGCTCAATACATCAGGCTTGGTCTTTATTCATAGGTTAAACCGACTCAACTACATCAAAAGCTTGCGATGCTAAAAAAAGTTCTTGAACATTTAGGATAATCCGGCTCATTCCTCAACAGACATAAACTGAAAGGGCTAACTATACTGAAGAGCTTTTTAATAGGAAACCATACGGTTAAACATATGCACGCCACATGCTATTATATCACAGCAAAAACATACGCCGTTAAAGTAATTTTGTCCAAACCATATTACCTATTGAATAGAAGCCAGGTGACACACAATTCCTAATTTAAAGATTCAGTTTGTTTGAGTGTTATTTTTAATATACAAATTATATAATACCGCGACAGAAACATATCAAAGAAAATGACAAAGATTACATCCACTTCATTTGAACTTTGGTGGATAGTTGGCATAGTTCTCATTGGCAATCATACCACATCTTATTCTTATATCAGCATTGACAAATATGATCCATTAACCTCAAAATCGAAAAAGAAAATCTAACGGAGCAGTAAAGGATCTGATTTTTTTGAAGTAATTCAACCGATTTATTGATATTACTATACTTATCATATATCTCGGCGACGTTTTAATGTAGTTATACATTCTCGGCTTTCAATTTGAGGTTATGAGCGTTCCGGATGAAATTAAACCCAGAAGGGCGCTTAGGACGCATCAACTTTATAAAGTGTTAAAATACTGTTTTCTTTATTCTTTTTGGGACACATGCAATTCGAAAAGATTTGAATTGGTGTGCTGCTTGCAAAAACCAATGTTTTATCAGGAAAAGTATTGTCAGAGCTAAATTTGTGATGGCCAGAATTTTCTAATGCTAATGATGGGTCAAGACCAGATTTAGCAACAAACTATCTTTTTGCAAAAAATCAAGATACATGCGTTTAACCTGCCATCGAAACATCACATGTAAAAATAAATAATTGTCGAGTTCAGTGCTTTTGGGATTGTAAATAGTTCAGTAGAATACATTTTTATTGTAAACATTACTGAACTCAGCAATCATTTTAAAATGTTTGCTGTTGAATTTAGTAATTATCATGAAATAGACTACTCTTTTGTTCACGTAAGAACAACTGATCAGTATGCTAGAGTTTGTTATTGACAACACTTTTGTTGAACTTGGAGGTCGAATTTTCAAGCATAATGTCGGCATTCCTATTGGAACAAACTGTGCACCTTTCCTGGCCGACCTTTTCTTATTTTCATACGAGTCGTAGTTCCTTTAGACATTTGTAAAAACAAGAATATCTAAGAAGCTAGATCATTTAAGTTCACATACAGATATATTTCTAGACATTTACCTAAAATTTGACCACAGCGGTCATTTCAATACCAGAATATATGACAAATGAGACTATTTCAATTTTGAAATTATAAATTTTTCTCACCTTAGCAGCAATATAACAACTTTACCCAGGTATGAAGTATACATTTTTCAACTCGTACGGTATTCAAGAAAATATTCATCGGAGAGTACCTAGACCTACTAGACAAATATTCAGGGTCTACTTCACAAATAATACAAGATGGTCTTGGTGCTGAAGTTGTGTATATTTTTATTTGATTTACAGTTTTCCCTGTATTTGTCTTCGTGCTATTATGTTTCTTTTGGTCATATGACTTTTGACGTGAGTTGGTATTTAAGCATCCCGCTATCGGGGTTTTAACTTTTAGAACAACTGGTGTAGGTGGTTCCTGATGTGCGATTCGGACGCAGGAGAAATAAAGTGTTTCCACTTTGTTAACATTAAACGAAAAACAAAGGATATGGGGTATCCATCCATGGCACGAAATCAGTACATGCACAGCAAAAAACACACGAAAACCATAGGAACAGTGTTTTTATTGCTGTTCTTCATCTCAAAGTCACAGTGAGGTCTTCAACAAGGTGCAAAAAACTCTCTTCTCACTGCAATTTTAAGACGGCCTCTAGCACCGGTTTGAATGGAACTCTTTGCAAAATGATTCGGATAAACTTTGTAAGATGTATCACTACCAAATCGTACCCGGTCAAAAAAGAACATTGTATTTATATTTTACTTAATTTGTACTTTATCGAGAAAGTGTATTCTATAAACGGTACGCACTATTAACTACAAAAACTTTTATATATACTTTATCAAATTCATATTACTTATTCGTGTTTTTTAAATTTTTTAGTCAATTGTGTTTTATGTCTGTGATGCATGTTTACACAATGTTGGCTGCTGGATCTCAATTGTTGTCACAATAACCTATTATGTCTATTTGGGTTGCTCACCCAGTTTTGTCAAGTTAACGGAACTATTAACAACTATTATACAAGTGGGAGGTTTAGATAGCTATTAAACCCAGGATTAACCCACCGTTTTTTTCTAAAAATGCCTGTACCGTTCAAAGCGGTGAAGTTGAAATCATCCCTTCGAAAATTGTACGGACGCCACCACGAGTTGGTTAACTGTTATGGAATATCTGTTTCACAGATGACAACGGATATGTTCCAACTGTCGTAACTACAAGCCCGTCCTCTTTTCCCCGTATGTGACCTACAGAATTAGATTTATCACCGGTTTGTACTAACATTAGGAGCCGGATCTGCTCACCCTTCATGAGCACCCGAGATCACCCCCATTTTTTCGTTGGGTTCGTGTTGCTCAGTCTTTAGTTTTCTATGTTGTGTTTTGTATTTTTCTTCAATACTTTCAGTAACCCATTTTTTTAACATTTCATTCTATGTTTTACAAATGCAATAAAATTTCATGGCAATTTTTAGATGCCTGCTAAAATTAATCAATATCTAAAATACCGGAATCTTACAGGCATTTTACTAAATAACTTACTGTAGAAAATGCTGTAACATATATAAATAGTGTCATTGTGTGGCATTCTATTTTAAAGGTACAACTTGTAACAAATTAGTTGGGATAAAGACTTAAAGCGTAAATGGGAGATACGTGTTATATCCCTGTTCTTTTGAATCTATAGAAAAGGCAGTTATTTGTAAGCATAACTACTTCACTTCTCGCTTATTGATAAGAGACTTCTTCAAATCCTAACACGAACCGTTCAGAACTTATTACTATCGCTCAGACTAGCAACATAATGACATCAATTCAATGTGTCGTTATAAATCAAACAAACAGACCTAGGCAAATAACTACCAGCAAGAAATGATGCCATTGCCTTTTGTTTCAATTACTTTAATAACTGTTTACTTTTATATTTATAGATGACATATACCACCCAACCCTACTTTCCCCAAGGGTAATTGAGGAATAAAAATACGGTCACTTTGGTATTCTTCTTAAAAAGGCAGTTAATCCCTTGTAAAAGAGGCGTCTGTTTGGCTGCGCGAGGCTTTATACATTTAAAAGACACGTCCTGACTGAATCAGGTCTTTGAACCCGATATCCTGTTCGTTTAAGCACCTTTGCAATAACACCGAGAGATCAGTAAAGTTGGCCTCTTGGGGCCTAGACTATTTCAGGAAAAATGTCTGTCCTTATCTAACATACCATTCATTATTCACTAGTGACAGATCGGCAGAAATATTCATGAAATATTGCCACTGGAAGTTAAACAAGCAACACTCAATCAGATTTGAGGTGTCTGATGATATAGAAGATGACTATACATTAAAAAAAAATATTTGAAGTAATTGGTTATGACTCTTTTCTCTAAACATTAGGTAGCAAAATCATGGACAACTATATGATTTCCCTCTATTGAGAAATGGAATTTAAGAACAGAAGATATAATGCCTCGGTTTTGAGTTTTCAGTTGTTCAAATTTGTCTTCAAACATTGGCACCAGATAGGATAAATGAATAAGGGTATATTGTAAAAACGATTTAGAAACCGTTTTACACCGACAACTCAAACCGATGAAGGATATTTGTTATCTGAATTATTTATTAGTTTTTGTGACAATTACTATTTGTTTTATTTTGGCGATGTTGTACCTATGCAAGACGTTTAAGTTATATTTGACTATTAGAAAGAATAGACAAATGCGTTAAGGAGTCTCCAATGTAGTTAAATTTCATAACTTAAAAGACTAAACAAAATTGTGTAAGCATATCTGGAAGTAATAAGATTTGGTTTATATACATGTGCATACATATATACACATATACACAAACAC